>NC_042301.1:14875947-15206447 GCF_901000725.2 Takifugu rubripes | reverse complement strand
TTTAAACCTGGAGCTGCTGTGTGTTTTTTAACTTGATTACGTTAAAAAATAAACAAATAAGCTGCAGATTTTAAGCGGAGTGCAACATTTATATTAGAAATAGCAATCCTAAAAGAGTCAGGGATGCCCCATTGGTAGTAAAGTATGTTAAAAACAAGAGGAACATACTTCGTGGTTCACTCATGGTGACCGATTCAATAAAGTTCTGCGGAGTCATGTACAGCTGTCCTTCATACTCCACAGACGTAAACATGCGGAAACGATGCTCATGGGAGGACATTTTCACATCTCCATCCTCAAAGTCAGACAAGCGATCCTGCAGACATAAAACTTGACAATAGAATGAGCAGAAAACAGGGAGGACCAAATGTGACAGCAGGATACATCAGCTCAAAACGTTTACAGTACAAAACAGGAACACATTAAAGTGATACGAGAGGAGAGGTACACATAAGATTAATCAGTCTGGAAACTCCAGTCACATTTGGTCATTTTCCAGACAGCAGAATCTCAAGAATATCAGCTTTTGGATAGTTTTGAAGGTTTATATCATATCATTGGAATCCACTCTGTTTAGTTCTCTCAGCTTAAAACACAGAGCAGCACATTTGCAGCACAGAATGGACCCCAGGTCCACATCAATAGCTCATCACTACTTTTTGTATCATTCTCATCTCTTGCTAGCTGCATCTATGAGGAGCTGTGGGTTCGGCTTGATTAGCTGCAGCGAAGAATGTATTCAGATGGTAATTAACAGAGAGGTTTTCAACTTTAAACCTTTTTTCAGCCTCCCACTGGGGGCCCAGGACTCCAAGGATCTCTCTCGGCTCTGCTAGCATAATAATAAGCAGATATATTCATTCATAAAGCTTTGATGAAGTCAAGAAGAGGAGATGAGAGCACTGCTTCACAGGAATGAGCGTAATCAAGGGTACAAGCACAGCCGCTCCCAGCTTTGAGTGGCACTAATGAAGAGAGTTCATAAAGTTCTGCACAGTACTCATATTCTCTGATGCCACCGCGGCAAAGTGTGTAAAACTTACTATGCATTTTTACAAAAAAATACATCCGTGCCTTTTGCCTAGTCTGGATTATTTCCCATAGGAGACTACATTTCTTTCTTTTTCTTGAAATGGAGTCAAGTTTTGAACACAAAGGTCAACTTTTTGCACGACTTCAAGGATAATCTGTACTTCTTATTGCCCAATGCAAAAATTATTTTATTAGTACACATGGGTTATTTTTTCCCTACAATATTGATGTGCCCTGGGGACGAGTCTTCCAATTTTCTATAAAGCCCATTCCTGAAAAAGCTGACGGGCTACCTTCACTGGGTAACAGATGGCAGTTTATATCTTTCCCCACTGGAGTTATCACACTGCCAAACTGGGTAGCTGTGTCGCCAACATTCCCCAGTTAGGTGGTTGCCTGTCAGCTTTCGTGCAGGCTTTTATTTTTTGTTTACATCTAAAGTCATTTATCCATTTTTACCTCCGCCAAAAGGAGGTTATGCGACAGCCGGCGTTTGTTTGACCGTTAGCAAAATAACTCAAAAAGTGGTGAAGGAATTTTGATGAAATTTCCAGGAAGTGTTGCTAATGGGCTGAGGAAAAGATGATTATTTTGGTGGTGGTCAATATTCCAGAGGGACTTTGACCTTTGACCAAGAGGCCTTGATCATTTGTTTTTGTGTTTGCTAGACAAAATGGCTGCTTGGTCGACTAACATGATTGGATAAAAATTAATGAAAAGGAAAGTAGACAAAATCACGCTTCTGTTTGAGATTAGGAAAATTTACATTTGTTATTGGCAGTAATATAGTAGTAAAAGCAATAAAGCAACAGTACTTGATTAATCTTTGGCAAGAAAAAAATATCTGCTTTTCTACATTAATGAAACAAGAAATGTAAGATAGAAAATATCTATATAAGACAGACATGTTTCAGTCTATAATGTTTATCATAATTGGACTTGATAAGTTCAACTATGATAGCTTTTATGTTATCATGGTTGTTATCATAGTTATGTTAAATGTTATGTTATAACTGAGAGTGGAGATGCTGTGTGCTTAAGTGGGCACTAAACTTTTGGATCTTTCATCTGACACGTTATTTGATGTTTGTAAGGTTAGATAAGTAGATCAACACGATGATTTATCTTCACATTTACTATGTCTAACGAAAGGGTGGAACGTGTGGAGATTCCCACATATTTCTGACCCAAAACATCTGACACCCAATCAGTGAGTGAAGGAAAGAAATAAAAACGTCTGTCTTTTAGTGTAACAATAACTTTTTAAAAGTTCCTGCTGACTACAAACGTTCTCAACACAGATCCTTAACTTGCAAGACTGTTTTAGTTGCCCTCTGCCAACCTGACTGAAAGTAAACACCCTCTTGCGTCATTTCAGCACCAGCGCGAGCGGAGAGCGCCACTCCAGCATCTGCGCGCGCACGTCATCCCAGCAGCGAGCCAGCCAACTGTTTCCACTGGGTGTGCTGGGAATCAATGACAGACTTTATCCGTGACCACTGTGGCTGGAAATGGAAAAAAAAGGACCAGTCTGTCTGCTGCTTTGCGGCTCTGACCCATAGGCGGAGGGATTTGGGGGGAAAAAGCACTCTCTCTTCTCTCGCCTTCATCCAGTTTTATTTAAATATATTCCAGAGATATTGTTACAGGGAATACCATTATTATAAAACACATTTTTATGTCGTTTCCTACCTTCTCTTTGGCTTCAACTGCAGGGATGGACTGTAGAAGACCGTTGATGCTCTGCCTCCTCCTCTCTCTTCCGCTCGTCATACCGTTGTACAAGTAGAGCGCCGCGACGCCTCCCGCAGCCACGAACATCCCAGCAGCCACACACCTCCGCGCCTTTTCTCCACCGAGGAACTCGCTCTTCGCAGGGGACCTGAGGTTTATCTTGACGGCCAGCGCTGCCACTCTTCGGAAGGCCGCCATACTTGCTGCTGCGCCGCTGTGCAGCTGCGACGACGCTCGAACTTTGCGTTGGGCGCAGAACTATCGCGTTTCTTGGGATTCATCGCGAGACTCGACACGATCGCTCAGTGGCTCCGCTCCGCGCTGGGAACCAGTCAATTATAGACTGGAGTTAATAGTTTGACGGTTTTAGCCATTCACTTTGAAGAATAATCTACCTCTGCCGCTTGATAGTACGTAAATTTCAAACCACATTCCCAGATTTAGCCCTAACGTCAAGAAATGTGCTACTATTTTGCAGGATTGTTGTCATTTTCTATTGTCAAAAAGTGACGGCCTGGGTTTCAATCAATCGTTGATTTAAAACGTAAGGCAACATCAAGCAGGTTAAATAAAACATTAAATACAAGATGAACAAATAACACTGGTAAAATGCTCAGGGTGAACCTCTGGGGTGATTGTGGGATAGACAGGACTGCTGTACTCAGTGTGGTATTATATTATTATTATGATGATAGTAAATCAAGTGAAATGCGACACATTTAGAGTGCCATTTTGCAAGAGATGATATTAATTACGCCCGTGATTGGGGCAAAAAAAGGGATAGTAAACTGACTGCATGCAGCCTGCGGCATATGCAAAAGCTGGCAAATCGCATTCAAAACACGGTTTAAAAACACGTTCACCACATACATCGCTTCATCACAACAGCTGGACACACTGGTTTTCACAAGTGGAATGGATGGAGGTCATTTACGTTTCTCTGGATTTTCCAGGAGGGTCAGAATCAGATTTCCACATGTGAAGGGTGGGGTGAAGGGAGTCAGTGGAGAACAGATATCAAACGAATATCAAAGATCAACCCCCCATTTATGTCTTTATATGTGAGACTAATGCTCACCTGATGGGGCTTTCTGATGACTTTGATGATTGTAGAATAAAGGAGAGAAGAGTAATAGATGGGCCTGTCACCTGTTCACACATCAAGGATGGTGAATAAGCTCTAAGCCATATTTAACACAAAGGCTGAACACAGATCAAACAGTTGCTATCACAAATCTCATTGTTGACACGGAGCCATCGAAATATTCATTACTATATATTAAGCCCTTAATTAGTCGCTTTGATTTTTTTGTGTGTGTGTGGGGGATAACTATTATGATGACGAGTCACAACAGAAGCGCGCCTAATTGGCTAACAAGTGGAGGCTGAAAATGGTTCTAAACTGCACAGCAATAGCAAGTAACCACATTCATTTGAATTTAAATCAAATCAAATAATTTGAATTTTATTTTGTCTATCTCTTGAATTCTTTGAACTGTAATGGATTTTCAAGAGCAGTTTTAGAATGATTAAACTAAGAATATATGTAATTTTATGCTTTGCAAGCTGTGCTTTGATATTTGCATGTCAAGGACCCCTGGAGTTTCACACACCCCGCTCCATAAAAGCCTAGATTAATAACCTCCGGGCTACTTTTTCAGTTATTCCATTAACCGAGCTTTCGATTAGGTTGTAATTTCTTTTTCTCTCTCTCTTCCCGTGTGTAGGTGGCTTGGCTGAGGGGTGGGGGATAACCCTGGGGGCCTCTTCCTTCCTCTGTGCTATGGTTGGCTTCACACTCTCACTCCCAGCAAACCTATATGGAAGATATGTTTTAAAGCGAGCCATGTGACCCTGGGAACCGATTACTGGCACCTTGTAAACACGAGTCGAATCGTGGCATTGTAATTGACATCTTCATTTTAGCCAAATCGATATTCCAATGTATCTGGGTCTGAACGGGCTGCGGGGGAGTTTGATCGATTCAGTCTCCTTAAAAAGTTCCTTTTGCACGTCATAAATCCTGAAGCTATGGGGGGAAGCTGGAGAGCGTAGATATGAGGCAGGCACACCAGGCTGCACACCTGAGCACAGAGCTCAGTGGCAAAAACCAAACGGTTCACAAACGTTTCTCTCGGCATTTCTGTCCTCTGCTGCAAGAAACCGGGAGGGAAATGACCTTCATAAAGCGTCCGCACGCAAAACACCTCTGCACCTTTAACTCATTTATCAGCGCAACCCCCCTGGGAGGGGGCAGCTGTGTGCGCGCTCACGAGTCCGTGTGCCTTTTTGAATAGCTGCCAAAATCAATATGGGCCCGAACGGACCCCCTGCATGACTGGACAGATAAATGCACACTTTAAAACGGTCCTTGAATTATCGTGCTGGATGCGGACCGATGCCAAAAGGGATCAGGCTGTGATGAATTCAACAGAGAATTAAAAAAAAGAGCCTTCCAACTGATCATGGACGTTATCGGTTAACGTCCCATTGGGTGCCACCCTTCTCTGGTTGTTATAACTCAATTTCCCCGCAAGAGCTTTGAAGCATCTGCGTCTTTGATTCGTTTTTAAAGGCCACAATTAAGGCTATGTGGGCTCATGCACTGTTCAAAGCGTCGCGAAAAGATCACTGAGGGGATTGACAGTCAAGTGATGTCGTTTGCACAGGTGTGTGTGTGTGTGTGTGTGTGTGTGTGTGAGTGTGTGTGCTTGTGTGTGTGTGTGTGTGTGCGCGCGCGCGCGCGTTACATAAAACGGAGACAATAAATCAACAGTGGGGTGGGAAAATTACGCAAATGGGGGTTTCCTATCTCTCCGCACCTGAGTCATTTTTGAAATGGGGGCATGGGGTTGTCTAAGGGTTTCGAGCAGCGGCAGTTTCACACTCGTGATGTTGGACAGTAGCAGCACTCACTCTCTTAACCACCCTGGTTTGCTGAGTTGCGCCTATAATTCTAACAGTAGATAATTTCAGCTGCGCTCCCAGTGCAACTGTGAGGCGTTCTGGGGCAAAACTGGACACTGTATTGGTCTTTATTTCCACTCCAAACCCCAGCGTAGAGTTCTAGACCCTCAAACCACACGTGGAGTATTAAAATGATGCGCGGAAGAAGCATTGCTTCAATTTCGACGAAAATGATCAGCAAATGGGGGAAATGTGGCTGGTTTACATAAAGAGCAGCTCGGCACGCGTCTTCATAAGGTTACATATCTACGGTACTGCGAGTGGAGAGCAATTGCGCATATGCTTCGTGCTGCTGCTGGAGCCAAGCACAGTAGGATCTAAAGTAAATTGGAGAGAGAGAGAGAGAGAGAGAGAGAGAGAGAGAGAGAGAGAGAGAGAGAGAGCTGTGATGTATTGTAGGGGAGAGAGAGGGGGGATCGCGGGACTCCAGAGAAAAGGGGTGTATCCCGAGGAGAAGAGGAGAGAGGGAGCGGGTGAAGGAAAGGAGAAAGGGATAAATAGCAGGAGAGACGAGGTAGGAGGAACACTGACTGACGCGGGGGATTCTAGCAAACGTCACCATCAGAGATCAGCTCCAATTAAAAGGCTGCGTAATTACCGGCGCTGCTGGCGACTGCGCAAAAACGCTCATCTGCTCGGGATTTTCTCCCCTCGCTCGCGCTCAACTTTTCCTGTGCTCCGCTCCACGGATAGAGCCGCGCTCACCGGCCCGCACCGAACCTCCTGCTCATCATCTGGACCGCGACTAGTATCTGTAGTATAAACGGGATCGAGTTGTAATGGGGGCAGCGGCGGAGGTTGGGAGCTTCGCCAACGGACTTCTGGACAGCTTTGGCCCCGCGCACATTGGCTCTCATTTCGTTCTCACGCCAGTGGGGGCTGTGGACTACAACTCGATGGGACTGATGATGGGGGGCCACGGTCAGCAGCAGGAGCACCTAGTATCGTCGGAAAGGCTTTCCCGGAGCCTGGCAAACCTCAGCCATCTGAAGGGGATTCTGAGGCGACGCCAGCTCTACTGCAGGACCGGATTCCACCTGGAGATCCGTCCCGACGGCACTGTGCAGGGAACAAGGAAAGACCACAGCAGATTCGGTACATTAATAGAATTATTATTGGCATTTCCTATGCTTAGAGCAGGTCTAATGAAATGGACCTGCTGATGCTGGAGGTACAGTAGGGAAAAAATGGAAAGTTCAGCTGTCAGATCCTGAATAAAAGCAGCTCCACTAGTGCAGCATATATCTTGTGCATATAGCATCAAAATTATTGATATTGGGATACATACAGCTATACTGCTGCTGTTATCAAATTCCCAAGTGCCATATGCTCCTGTGTGCAGCTGCTACTCCTCCAGGGTACTGGTGGAGAGGGCTGACTGTAGATGTGTAAATATCAGCATATTGGACCCATCAAAAATCCCATATTTGTATGTTTTGCCATGGAGATTAGGTCGTAATCTTTGCTTTTCCAGGTTTATTCTTCTGTCTCTCGGATCAGAAATAGATTTGTCAGACATTTCCTTCAGCGCCGCGAGCCTCGCACCAATGCTGCTCCTGAATTCACACCGTTTGAGACTTTTACAAGCTGCGCTGTGTTTTATTGCCGAGTTCAGGCTCTGTTAATCTGCTCAATGAAAGTATTATGAATAGATGCTCGATGTTCCTCAAGCTTCACGTGTTTGTTAAGTGAATGTGTTGTATGTATTTGTGTGCAGGTATTCTGGAGTTCATTAGTCTGGCTGTGGGGCTGGTGAGCATCCGAGGAGTAGACAGTGGTCTATACCTCGCCATGAACAACAAGGGAGAACTGTATGGCTCGGTGAGTGTAATTGTTTCTTATTAAATGTATATGATTTTTTGAATGCCACAACCAGCATTTGGCATCTTTTGGCCTCCTGAATTTTACAAATTTCTCTGCTTTTCTCGCTCCCTATAGGAAAAGCTCTCTGCGGAATGTGTTTTTAGGGAGCAGTTTGAGGAAAACTGGTACAACACCTACTCGTCCAACATCTATCGGCATGGAGAAAAAGGCGCGTTTTACTTTGTTGCTCTCAACAAAGATGGGACATCTCGAGATGGCACAAGATCGAGGCGACACCAGAGGTTTACTCACTTCCTGCCAAGGCCTGTCGACCCGGATCGAGTACCGGAACTGTACAGGGACATACTGAGCCAGAGTTGAGATCGAGGGGGGTTACGCTGAAGCTCTGAAGCAACAGTCCCAATGTTGCCCTGGGAGAATTCATGTCCTGAAAAAAAAGAAAAAAAAGGGGGGTGGGTGGGGGGGAAACAGGACCAGAAGGAATGCATCCAAGAGTCTGTCCTTACTGCGTGCATGGTGGAAGTAAACAGACCCTCTCTGGAGCAGAAAAGTGGACTATGCAGCACCAAGAACCTGCAGGAGATGAGGCATCTTCCATGTGGACACAGGTTCAAATATTCTTGCCTGTCAAACGACCACTTTCTTGGACTATGCAGAGACTCTGGTGGCCAGGCATTATTATGCATTTCATTTGGATTCTTAGTGATTATATTCAGCTATCTGCTCGTCCAAACTGCATGTAAAATGGGACAGATGTCAATCATTAGGACTAGCAACAGCTGTTTTCTGTATATTCCAACCTCCGTACAATGGCTGCTACTTTAACAGGTGATGAAAAAAGAAAAAAAAAGTCATATTTCATTACTCAGCGTGGCTGGTTTACACAAACGATAGTTTTATGCACCAGAAGGCAGTCGTGTATGGTCTGCCTGACCATGGAAATGACAAGGATGGATTCACTTTGATCCAAAGATGCTGCTCAGAAAACTGACTTTTCTTTCCTTTTCTTTAAAAAAAAATGGATCCTGTGGCGTTTTATGCTGGCTTCTACTGTGGTGTCCTGTGATGGAGTACTGTGTGTGAAGGAAGTGGGAGCATCTGTCCAATGGGGACGCCTTGACAAACCTTTGGCAGAATTTATTCTTATTTATGAGTTTTTATTTCCTATGACATACAGTATATTTATTTCATATATTTATTTATTTTGAGAATATATTTTTGCAGGTATGAGATTAAATAAAAAAAGAAAAAGCCAGAAAAGACACACCGAGGGTTTTCTTCATTTCCTCTTCTTATTTGCAAATGCTAAATTTGTATGCATCACTCAAGCCTGTCAAAGGTTTTGCAGATCCTGTTTATTTTTAGAAGGATAAGTCCTAATGACGCGAATCTGAGGTTGACTGCACAAGACAAGGTTTTAAATTCAAATGGATCCGCTTTGAAAACAACACATTTTCGAACCCTGCTGATATAACACATATAACAAAATATATATCACAAAATCTTTTGTTTTGAGACGTTTTCTTGCTGTTTTCCAATATTTATTGTAAAGCCGTTTTTGAACACCCATCCAAATCCCACGTGACAAAATAGCAACACACTAGATGTTTCTAAGTGATGCTTCAGTCTTTTTTTAGGTTGTAAACCTTAATAGGAAGGTAGATCAGCCCTGTGTTACTCGCCAGACTAACAAAACAAAGCCTGAAATCGTGCAGGCAAAGAGACAATATACTCTTCCCTTGATGGACAACTGCAATTAGAGGAGTGATTGACAAGGCAGCAGCACTGCTACAGACTTTTACCCCCCTTTATTCTGGCGTTATTCTGCGTCTCGTGATTCTTCCCTTCTCACGACGCCTGACACTGACTTGACATCACTCGCTGAGGAATCAAAGAGGAACGAAAAAGACAACAAAATAAATCTCAGGTCAAGCAAAAATGAAGTAAGGGATCATTTCTGGCAAACAATTGCAAAAACAAAAATATTTCAAATTCAAAAGCCAGTTTTGATGCTACGTTTTGAATGTAATCAAGTGTACGCCTCTATGAACCCATGCCCGATGAAAGGATTAACAGCCTCAGCAGAATCCGGCTAATCTCTCACAGTACTGAAGCTCTCTTCAACATCTGGTCTGACATAATAGTTTTGTTCCGAGCTGTTTTATGTCTGCAGCTGCGTCGCACTTCAAGCAGCCGTTCCCATGTTCAGCGCCTGCATGCAGGCTCATCAGCTCGGCAACATGTTACAGATAAGATTACAGGATGCTGCGGCTTTACATCTGCCTAACTGGACAGGCAGGAGGGCGGCTTCATTGTGTCGATACTTAAAACAAGGGTTCCGCGTGTATCTAATCCTCTGATAAATGCACACGACGTAGAATGAGATTAATAGAACATCAGACAGCACCTGAGTACCAGCATGGGTGTTCTGTCTAGTGTTGAGAGGGAGAGAAAGACACCAACATGAAAGTTTATACGAAACAGGTGGGAAGATATAGAAGAAGAAATGGATGTAGGCTATGTGGGTTCTCAGTGTTGTCAACCTGTTGGGTTACAATCTTCCTTTGATGTGTGTGTTTGCAGGGAGGCGGAGGCATGTTTATGAGTCAAAAACGACGGCGTAGATTCATGTCAGTACAAAATCTCCTTCTCTTTTCTGCCCTCTGTGTGTGTGATCTCTAAATCTGTGTGAAGGTGAGCCAGGGGTTCTCCTGACTAGAGGGCTGTTTGATTATTGTGGATGAAGGTGTGAGTGTGTGTGTGCATGCTTGTGTGTGTTCTGTGGGGTTTTCCATGGATAGGTTGGATCTCCGTTGCGCTGCTCCATGCAGAGACGGTCACAGAAAGAAAACTCACTTCACGGATGATCTCATTCCGCTGAACCTGGTCTCAATTTGTGGCCCGAAAAGCAAAAAAAATGGAGCAATAAAATCTGTCTCTGCTTGTTTCCATTGTCAACAATGCTTTTATTGCCTTTTAATGCTTTTCTTTGTTGACAAATGAATTCTCAAAAAGACCTACCAAGTGCTGAAAAGCAATATTTGAGAAAAAAAAGGCTTTGGAAGACCCAAAAAAGAATGGATAAAACAAAGAAAGAAGCGTTTGAGGTTCTGACAGATAGGAATTGTCTTCAAAATGAACCCTGCATTGAAGACATTTCCAACTCTTCCAACCGCCGCCGCCTTTAAAGTGTGTGACTTCCACAGCGCAGGTGGAGAAGTCACTGATCTTTGCCGGTACACATCCACACAGGTGTTCTTCCTGCAGTCGTCAACACGCGCATGCATGCGCGTGCACGCTTAACAGAAGCATGCACTGTCTGTCATCACTTCTGTGCTTGAGATTAATGTTGCAGTGACTCAGCTGTGGTGAATTCAGACTAAAAATCTCCGTCCCAAATTCTTAGACATAGCAGGCAGCTATGAACTCATCTGAATTTTGGCAAACAGATGACTTAACCTAGATAAACCCATGTTAGACACACACACACACACACACACACACACACGCACACACACACACACACACACACACACACACACACACACACACACACACACAAGCACACACACAAGCACTTGGAATTTCCAAAGATTGTAATAATTCAGGTGTATTGGCGTCCAGCATTAGAAATCTATGGACTAAAAGGAGTAAATCTGCACTTCAATCCTGGTTGAAACCCTCCTGATCATGTGGACTGAGTCTCAGCTTCCTATTTCCCACAGCTATTATTCCCTTTTTAATAGCTAAATATGGCCTTAATTCACTCTGTGGGAAGAACTTTGATGAGGTGGCTGCTCATGCTAAATGATTATGCTTGTATATCATTTTAACCTCCACCAGGGAGGTTAGGTTTAGGGTTAACTACCTATATTTGCTATACTACTGTCATATGAGAGAAAGAAACCTTGCTTGGCAAAGGTCTGCGCTCTCTGAGGGCTCATTTTTCTAAATAATAATGGCAAGATGGTAATACTGGGTAAAGAAGAATGCTATAACAAGAAAGGTTAGCATTTTTTTTGGTAGACATTTCATTCTTTCCAATGTTGAAAGCCCTAAGATGCAAGGTCAGAGTGCGGTTTGACCTCCAAAACCCAAAGCGTGTTTGACCTCAACTGGAATCAGTACATCCTTGTTGATGTTTTTACCTTATTTGGAAAACCCAAATCCCTCAAGGCATTCCAAACCTGCTCTGTTTGGATATTTAAACGTGGAATGATCATCCACACAATGACTGAATTCTTAACATTGACATCCAAAATTTAACCTTGTCAGATTTATTCCACAAGACTTGCTTGACCTATTGTTTTCCTGATTAAGCTTGTGACCCTTTCACCTCCAAAACTACGCCATCGCGTACAAAAGGACTTGATTTTAACAAAACAGCAGCCTCAGATCAATATCACACAAAAATGTTCCTTATCCATTTAAAATAAGACATCATCACTATCATACTGTTATTTCCATAGATTATATAAAACAGGAACAAGTATTTTAAAAAACAAATCTATATAAATGCCTCCATAGTAGTGAACTGACGCCATCACGCATGATTACCTTCACCGACATCTTAAGCTATAATTTGTGAGGTTGCTACAATCTGCAGCTGTAGGTCGTCACTTTAGGTCCAGACAGAAATATTCCTGAGTGACTGTGAGCTGTGAGAACATTGCCTACTGCTGCATGTCTGTGAACTCTAATCCAACAAACTGGACTTCCTGAGCCTCAAACGTGCCCGGGCTCGGAATGGAGTGTTTAATGCGAGAGCACCTCGCGTCCCTAGCTCAGGTTTTTGCACTTAAATGTCAACAAGACGTTACAAACCCGATTACCTTCCTGCCCTGTTAATGCAGACATCCGTCTCTTAACCAGCATTAACTGCGACTCTTGTACGGTGCAGAAGGAAGTGTTAAAAGGTCAGAAAGAGCCGAGAAGAAGAGTCCAGTCACATCAAATGCCAGGCGAGCTTGTCTGAATCTCCCTGCTGTTTTCTCCTGGTCTCTGTCAATGGAAAACTGGTACCTGACATTGCTGATGAAAGATCCGCAGCGGCGCGCATATTTTCAACCCTGTTATCATCGACAGTTCCAAAGCAGCCATGGCAGACGTGTCGAGCAGAAGGCACGGCGCAGATTTCATGTCAAATACCCGTCTAACCACTGTCTTCAGTTCACATCCACAAACCACAAATTACCCACAACATGGAATAAAACTGGGCAGGGAAGTAATTTTCTAGTAAATCTCTTCCTTTGATCATTAGAATCACCACATATTTGTCTTTCCAAGTTTACAAAGGTCGATTCTATCAAAACCCATTTACTTTAGTGTCTTTTATTAAGACTTCGACACAGAATAAGACAATAAAAGACAATCTGACAACTGAAATTAACTAATTTGTTCAGTAAGCTTATGATTAGAAAAATGTGGGCATTGCGGTGTTTTTTTCCCTCACTGTACATTTATAAAAAGAGATGCAAACAACGCCAGTTTGGTTTCATTCACTGAAATGTATAATTACAGTTTTTAGCTCGTAGCATTAATTAAATTAATAGATTTTGTTGACAAAATGATTTTCCTGAGGGCCACATAATGCGTGTTTTGGCTTCACCTGCAAGTGCGAACGCACAACAAACTCTTTTAATCTGCCGGTGCAGGTTGTTCTCCTCCCTGCAGCTTTACAGGATGAAATCTCTGATCTCTGATCTGATTAATCTGCACACAGCGTAAATCCATTAACAAGTAATTACTGTGGCTCCTGTGAGCCGGCCTTCCTTTTATACACCTTTGACAACATTATACAGTGCACACTGTTTCTTCACTATTCCTCCGAAACATCTGGTCAAATACATCTGGGTCGGGCATATTAATGACAACGGCAAAGAGGTTTGTTGCGTGTGTGAGTGGACTCACTGTTATAAATCATGAAAACACAACAAGTCATTCATCGATCGGCATCTTTGAATATAATCTGCTCTGTGTGGTCACCATGTTCACCCAAAGCTGTGTTTTTATCCACAGGTTGTCTAACAGCATCACTCTCTGGGAGTAACACACACACACACACACACACACACATAGTGGAAGTAATTAAAGCAAGTGGAGCTAAATTGAAGTATATTGGACTCATCGTTCACACGCTCCTGCTCTGTCGATAGATCACTCTCCAAGTGCTATCGACCAATGCGCAAACTCTCCCCATCTGCAGAACGTTCTTATATGCAGTGTGTGTGTGTGTGTGTGTGTGCGCGCATGTGTGCAAGTGTATAAGATGGAGAGGCGGCCCAAGGCAAAGAGGACACGACAACAGAAAGGCAGAGAAAATCAAACCGATGCGCAACGAAAGCCATTATTTGTTGTCTGGTCCTGTAATCTGTAATCTTCATTTTCCCACCCTTCAGTTTAGCCAGTTAATCCACAAAACATCTTCTATTCTCACCAAATCCTCCCCCCCCCCCATTTATCCTGTTGCAGCACTAATGATTTTTAACTAACTGAGGGTCTTGAATTTCCCCCACATCACTAGATTAGTGGATCAATAGAACAGTGTTTGCATGTTGATGGTGTGTGTGTGTGTGTGTGTGTGTGTGTGTGCATTCATTTGACATACTAATTAAATATACATAGTGTGTGTACTCACAAGAACTACCCAACATCACAGAGGGTCCTGGTCGCTCATAGGACAAAAATAAAAAAAGAACATTAGAGATTTTTCAGGGGTGGTGGTGGTGGTGGTGTGTGTGTGTGTGTGTGTGTGTGTGGTGGTGGTGGGGGGGGGGGGGTAAAGGTTATAGATTTTTACTGAATAATCAGTAGGAGGTCCTGACATGACAAATGTGTGTCAAGCGCACCATCGATGAAGCAGACGAGTGCCGCTGCTGCTCTGTTGACAAGCCTCTCCTCCGCACTTGATGCAAATTCAATTGGAGCGAAATTGATTATCTCCTATTTGTGATCGATCGTGGGTTCAATCCTTGCGTGGTGTAACTGGACATCTGTCCTCCCCCAAACATGTTCTCGCCTGCTCTTTCTCCTCCTGAAATGTGGATGCGGTTTAGCTTAACACTCCTCCTGCAGCTACTTTGAAACATAATAAACATCTGGAGCATTTTTTTGGTGTTTTTTACTCTTTCTTCAAGCACGTCGACCACGACCCCTTTGACACCCCCCCGTTCTGTCCTTGAATATCGGCTGACACTACCGTTGCGTAAAAGAAAAAAATATATACTGTATCTTCTCCTCTTGATGAAACCCGAGAGGAGAAACAAAGGCACATACATGCACAGACAGCGGCGCACGTCCGTGCATGCTGCCTCGAGGTTCTGTGCGGACGGCCAATGAAAGCAGGGTGGTTTCCCCCCGTGGTTGTGTGACAGCTCTTAAGCTTCGTACATGAAAGACTGACAGCGAAGTTTTATTACACCTTTCCTAAAAGCAAGCTCCCTGCATGTGTTAATGCGTTCTCACCTCACGCGCGTGCACGCGGACACACGTGCACAGTTGCAGCCAGGGAAGGAAACTCCCTGGCTGGGAAGATAGAGATCGCTCAATCACTGATCTCCTGATAAGAGCACATGTTTACACGCAGGTGTGAGTATACCTGCTTTGGTCGGACAGCCAGTCATATTTGTGTGTTGTTTTCATAGTTGCTGTCTGTACCGTTTCGGCTAGAGTGTCCCTTTGTTGCCCTGCTGCCCTTAATCCCCCCCGCGTGCACACACACACACACACACAGAACGCACCGAACACCTCCACATGTGGTCATGTCCCTGGTATGGATACTGTCATCACAGGCCCAGACCTCTCTCTACCTCACTAGCTCTCGTTGCTAACAGAGTTAGCTTTAATTGTCGCTCTGCGTGCTGCCTCTGCCCCCGTCAGTGTGGAGTAAACCAGCATGAAACTGGATCTCAGTGGATTTTGCATGCTAATTTATATGCATTAAACCTGGAGCTGAAACCTGGAGCATTTTGGGACCGCCGTGGTGTTTTTGGAGCATCCACATGGGCAGAAACCAGCCGTGAATGATCTCGCGGCAGTGGAGACGTTTTCCTCAGGGCCTTGCTCTGTATGCGCGGCACCCTGGGGGGTAAAGAAGAGTCTGTATGTTGGCTTGCATGAAACCAGAAAATGAAGCGCTGATTTTACGAGCAGTCGGCGGTGTTACAGTAAAACTACTGAAGGTTTGACGTTATGAAAGCTGATCCGCAGGTGGTAAACGTTTGACGTGTCTTGCTTTGTTAAGTCACTCAGTTCCTGAAACAAGGGTTAGCAGCCCCGTCACGCAGGTTTGGAACGGGTTGCCATTGACTTCATGATGGTTGGATAACCTCCCCTCTTTTCACTGACAATTGGACCAATTTCACCACCAAAGCGCAGACAGCTGAGATTTGAATCATGATTTGTGCGACGTTGTGTAGTATAATGAAGCTGTTATTGTGTGTGTTTTGCTGTTGGTCTTTATTTTGTATGATTGTCATTTAAATGAGAATTTCTCAAACCCTCTAGTCTCGGTCGGCATGATTAAGTGAGCTTCTGCACAGATGAAATGAACTTTTTGTTGACAAATTATTATGTAATCCTTCACTCTATTTAACCAGAAAGGTGATTTCCATCGTGAGTCACTATTTCGTGTAATTTGAGTGCAGCTGACACTTTTGTAGGTTAAATGCGGCAGTGTTGAGGCGCGATAGTGCTTGGAGAGAGGACTTGAAAAAGTTGTAGCCTTAGGGCACAATGTGGTCTCCATGTGTGTGTGTGTGTGTGTGTGCACTTTTAACTGTTTCAAAGTGCCTTGACCTGTCAGATAAACAACATCATTCCCTCTGGTTGTTTATACTTAGAGAATGGCAGGTAAGCACCTGTGCAGGCATTGGAGCGTGCGCGCACACACACACACACACACACACACACACACAGCTGAGGATTTTCAAACTGTTGGAAGCAGGAAAGTATCAAAAGCGTTCTATAATTGACAGATTACGCATCAGTTGACAAACAAAAACAACTTGGCTCGTTCATAAACTTGAAAAAAAAAAGTTGTTTGAGAATCATTTCAACTGAATTGTCCACGAGACACTAAGTTTTGTCTTTGTCAGGCAGGTTAACGTTAACTTCTCATTTAATCACAGACGTGACTAAAGTGGGAAGATGATCAAAGTTCTTCATGGTTCAAATTCCTCTGTGACAGACGAGGAGCAGAAAACTGTGAACTACGTAGTTTGACCTTTGCGTAAAGTCCTAATACACTGAAAAGAATGTGAATAAGACGGACCGGTAGTTTCTCCGCTCTGTAGTTTCAGCTGATTTGCAAACCAAATGTATAAAACCACATCGTGATTTTTCAAAACACAGTAAAGGAAAGGATGAGATATCGACCGTGTGTGAGAGCTAAAGCAAAATTCAACGGGACCCTTTTCACTGAATTTGACCCCTACCTCAGGTATTGTCCAAGGTCAAAGGTCTTTCCGACTGTCTGTTTCGAACTCTGATCTCAAAATTGGTCGGCACGTGAAAAATGATGTTTACCAAATGAGTCAAGTTGTTTCCAACAATGTGAGACAGAGATGTTTGTGTTGACTGTCTGGAAAAACGCCCCTTTTCTTTGATTTACAGGGGTAGCAGAGGTCTCCACGGCAACGGGCCCTCCGTGGCCTCAGCGTAACAGAAGCTCACAGCCCAAACTAAAGTCTAATCATTTTGGTCGTCCTCTGCAGTGTGTTCTCCAGGGAATCCAGGCTGATCCTGCCCAGCTGTGGCGAACAAAGTCTGGACGTGTCAGCGCACGTAAAAAAGAAGAAGAAGAGAAAAAAAAAAAGAACTAGCGAACATCCTCACACAGCTGGTGATTTATCTCTGTGCGACTTCTCTGCGCTTTAATCGACGGCGAGAAATACACACTCACGCACATGCATGCGGGTACATGCACAGACACCGTGACAGGTGGAGTTTGCATATTACAGTACGTCTGTACTGACGGTGTTTACTCCAGTGTGTGTGTATTTATGAGTTTACAAGAGCGTGTGCATGAGGATGTTTGTGTCCCTACGCCAATGTTTGATGTCAGGTGGGTTAGCACATTTAGGACCCTTTGATGGTGTAGTCACACACACCGCACACACACCAGCTGTTTCTCTCTTCTGCTGCTCTTTGATGTGTCTACGTTTCTCCTTTTCCAACCTGCGTTAGCGTCTCTCTCTGCTGATGTTGCGATGTGACTTTGCCCACTTACGCTTACTCAACCTATGGCGTTTGATTTGATTTCTAAGCGTGCTGCCCTGCAGGAGAGAGTCGCCTGTCCAGGTGAACGTTGTGAGTGGAATCCTGTAAACGAGTTAGCAGAAGGGGTTCAGCAACCTAGCCATCTGCACAAAGGTGCATCCACACAGCTTCAAATAAACACATCAATAAATCTAAACACACACACGTGCAAACACACAAACCAATTTATGATCGCATGATTCAGAAAAGTTTCATGGGAAAGGAAGCCTCTGTTTTTCCACCCCCCCACTAGCATTTTCCCATGTTGTAATCTTCTTACAATCTTTCGTTCACCTTAGACCCATTAAGACCTTCTAGTGTTACCTAGACTGTCTGTGGCCCAGCAGAACCTCAGACCTCCAGCCTTTGTCCAGGCCTGGGCAGTCGGTGAATAGAATGCCCATGGAAGGGGCCTCCCAGCCTAGATACACCTGATACCTGGCTCACACCCCCACAGCAACACCCACCAAGGTTCCCATCGGACCCCTAAAGCCCCCATCTCCTCCTCCTCTTGTCTGGCAGCCAGCTGGCTCTTTCGGTCACAGACTCACAAGAATGAAGGATGTTATTGTTGACGGCGTTAGCTCGGCCCCCCCCGCTGAGTGAATGTTATGTGTATGTTCTCAGTTCTGCCCTCTCTCTTTTTTTCAGAGTCGATGTGGGCCGTGCCCTCTTGTCTGAGCCTCATATCTGTGTGAACTCGGTGTGCACCTTTGAAGTCCCGAGCCCCCGGCGCCCCCTCCTCATCCCCGCGCAGCTTTGATTCCCTATATTGTTAGAAGAAACTGGCTACTCCACAAAAAAAAAAGCACTTGTCCTCATCCAGGCCCCATGATGGAAGGAGATGCTCTTCTCCATTTCTAATCATAAAAAATATAAAAACATTCAACTGGGAATGTGCAAAAGCTGCAGCTCGACTCGGGATAAGCGATTGCATCTCAATAGGTGGATGTTTAAAAAAAAAGGGGGGGGGGGGGGCAATAATGTTTGTTAGCTTTTGCGCTTTCTTTACAAACTGTCTCTTGCTGTCCTTTTTTACAGCGTATCGCCAATGTGCTGAAATAGCGCGGCAGCTTTGAAGGTTCGCAGGTGGAATAAAACAACCTTCGCATGCCGATGACAGTTTGACTGGACGGCCTCGAGAACAATACGGAAAAAACTTTTTACTGCGCTGGCAAACAGTCGTCAGCCTCGCGGGATCGAACCAGCGAGCGCCGGCGCCGCCCCGCCTCAGTCCCAACTCCCATTTCAGGGTGAAACATTCTTCTGCTGCGATATTTCGCACGTTTTGGATTCATTTCATCCACATTGGCCCAACGGCTGCAGTGCAAATCTTACATTTGGGTTTTGAAGGCACCAATAAAACCAATGTTGAGTTAGTTTCATAGCACCGTTTAACCCCTGATGTCCTCTAAAGTTCCTTTTTTTACTGGTGACCTGAGATGTGTATTGGTTTCTTTCCTCTATGTACAAATGTGTCCATGTATAAACATATAGGTTTATATTTGATGTCCTCATTTGGTAAATGATGGCTTATTTTGACCTCAGCTATAGTTTGAACTGTGTTTCTGGCAACGCACGCACACATTTGTTCAGTTGTGAGGATGATAGATTGGACCTGATACCTGTCTGTTATTGATAGGCAGTGATGGGAATGACAGCAGGAAATATTAATGAGTGGCGCTAAATGTCAGCCAGGCAAAGAGGAGAAGAGGAAACATGGAACATGGACGAGAAGATGTTTGGAATGAACGGGGGGGGGGGGGGGGGGGGGGGGGGGGGGGGGGGGCGATGACAGCAGCCGTGCCAGAAGTATGACAACATGTAGCCCTGACAAGAACAAAAAAAGAAAAACAACCTTCCCATGGAGCTGTCTTCAAATCTAAAATATGTCCGATATCAGGACCGTACTTTTCATGGAGAAATTCCCTCCATCTTCAAAACTCCAGTGCAGGAGACACATGCACTCAAATCACTCACTTTCTGTCACTCTAGCCCACATCCACGGTTCTTTTCTCTGTCTTTGATATGTGAGAACTGCCGATTTACACCGACACACAAAGCCCGTCCTTGTCTGTTTTTTTTTTAACTTTGTCAAAATGGACTGGAGATTTTGAAGTGTGTATTTATATTTTTGGAATTTATTTTTCTACCATTTTCTTTCCCAAATCGCCAAGATTTTTGTCCTGCTACTGTGAGTCAGCGTGTGCGTGTGCACGTGTGGGCTGATGTGCCACTGCAGAGCAATCTATAATAATGATTTTCCATAGACACCTCAAGTTGATCTGGGAAGCAGGGAGGATATGGAAATGAAAGGGGATAAATGAAGAGTAAGAATGGAAAGCAAGGAATGAAAGACTGCACAGCAATGGGGGGAGAAGAAGTCCTAAAAGTGACCATCTCAGTGGCTGCCTTTATTAATATGTGGCTTTAAAGCTTAAAATAAGCTGAGAATCTGCTTTGTAATAAATTACAAGGTTTTAAAAATGGAACCGTGACCACAGCAACATCATGAATCTATAACTACATTAAATCATATTGAATGTTGGTCAGTTCTCCTTTCACCTCACATTGTTCAAACTGAGGAGTCCAAGACAACAAAACCCCTCCACACCCTTCAGAGTGTCTCTGAGCAACCATCAACACTTCCAGGTGAAAAGTCCAGGCCTCCTAACACACACAAACAGAGAGAGAGACAGAGAGAGAGAGAGAGAGAGAGAGAGAGACAGAGACAGAGAGAGAGAGAGCTGTGCAGATTAGGGAGTACAATCATTTTTGTCAGGTTTTCTCCCCACAGTCAAAAGGCCTAAAGGATTCAGGTATAACCTGTGGCACATAGTGATTGTGGTATACAGTGAAACTTTAGTAATTTATGATATGAGAACTATTGAAGTCAAACCACCCAGAACTGTAAAACACCCCACACTATTTTAACGAATTATATATTATATAGCAAAGGTAAATAAACATTAATTCAGTTTTCCAGCTCTTGTCTTATTCCTATCACATTATCGGTTCTATCCTCTTAGATATGATAACTTGGAGAACATTCTGATGACTCCATGTATAAAACATTTGTGTGTGCTGTCTGTTATGACTGGGACGTTGCGATTATGACATGGCTGATGGAGGAAAGCCTGCACTCCGGCTCCTATTGTCAGGCTCTTCCCGGTTGCTCCAGAGGAAGATGAGAGTCCATCACTGTCTTCCTCACTTTCACACTCATCCTCTGCTTTTCACATCCCAGTTTGACAGCTCATAAACCAGCAGCTCAGGCTACGGCACATACACATGGAAGTCCATTTATGGCTCATCATACAATTCCACAAGAATAAGGATATGGATAAAATATGACTCTCAGAGATTCCGTAAAAAGACTCCCTTGTTTGGAAAACAGGCATTTAAGTCCCGCCTGGGAATATAAAGTACGGGTGGATAATTGAACTTTGACCTGATCGTGAAGGTTATGTTATGCTGCCCCCTACAGTCCGAAATAAAATCAGCCTCAGATACTATTTCCCGTGTTGCGTCACGCGCATTAATCTTATTTATTTAGTCAATTATTTATTCTTTTTCTGAATCTTTTGCGACGCTTATAAAGATACTGTAGAGAAATTAACTTACTAACCAACAGCCCTGCGTCATTTCTACCCGCAGACGCGCGAAAGTGGCGCTCCATCATCAGGGTTAATGGACTTCACCTGTGGCGACACGCTGCCCGGGTATAAAGTTAGGTGGGGAAAAAAAAAAAAAAAAAGACAGCCCACCGGGGGAATTGGGAAAGGAGGACGCGTCCGCAGTGCGTTAACGCCACCATGCCCACAAAAATCGTCACTGACGAGCGCATCTCCAAATTCAAGAACAAGGGCAAAGACCCAGCAGTAAGTTGACGTTTCGGAGCTTCCGCTCACGCGTGACGGTCGTCTGGTTGATTCGGAATGCCCAATGTCCTGCAGAAACTTCGGGAGAAAAGGATCACGGAGTGTGTGGAGCTGCGCAAAGCGCACAAGAATGAGAACTTCCTAAAGCGGAGGAACATCACGCTGTCCTCCCTCCCGGACGAGGACGCGCTCTCTCCTGACTTCAAGTCCAAACAGCCGGTCAGTCCAAAGATATCCGCCGAGTTCTCCAAAACTACATCAGCTTTCAACCGCGCGGTGACTTGTTCTGCAGGTGGCGTCTCTAACTATTGAAGACATAATTAAAGATGTGACCTCCGACTGCAGAGAGTCCCAGACCCGCGGCTGTCAGGCGGCCAGGTGAGCGACGGTCCAGTAACGGGGGTTCTGACACGTCGTCATGTGCGCTGAAGTGGAGACGTGGCTGATGCTGTAACGTGGTTTGTTTCAGGAAGCTGCTCTCTCAGGAACGCAACCCTCCTCTGCAGGAGATCATAGACGCTGGTCTGCTGTCCCGCTTTGTGGCCTTCCTGTCTATGGATGATGAGCCCGCGCTACAGTTTGAAGCAGCTTGGGCCCTGACTAACATCGCTTCTGGAACGTCCTGGCACACGCAGCAGGTGCGGCATCGACCGACTTCTGAAACGTGCTTGAGCTGAAGGCTCAACGTGAATTTCCGTCTCAGGTGGTGGAACACGGCGCCGTCCCGGCTTTCATCGCCTTGCTGTCTTCGCCCATGTTGCACATCAGTGAGCAGGCGGTCTGGGCTCTGGGAAACATTGCAGGTCGAACATTCAACTGTATTTGGATTGTTAAACAACACACGATTTCATTTTTTTACACTTTAATAGAAACTTTACCATCCTAATGAAGCCATGCGGGACATCTGGTCAGCTTGAACATGAAAGTTTGGAAGGCGAGTGTTTTTTGTCAAGGTTGTTCTCAGGTCTACCTCGACGTTGCTTGATAGGTGACGGGCCCGTTTATAGAGACGTCCTGATTGACTGCAATGTCGTCCCAGCGCTGCTTGCTCGCATCTCTCCAGACACGCCTGTGAGGAAAAGCTTTCAGAACGCCACAAATGTCAAGATCCCCTCTTCATTTTGGCTTTGTTCGATTTTCTAGGTCGGCTACCTCCGTAACCTCACGTGGACGTTGTCCAACTTATGTCGAAACAAGAACCCTTGTCCACCCCTGTCTGCAGTCCAGCAGGTGAGTCTTTAGCTTGGAAAGTTTGCTGGCCAGGATCGATGCCTTTCTTTGTTCTCCAGGTGCTTCCCTCTCTGATCCAGCTGCTCCATCTCACCGACAATGACGTCTTGTCCGACGCGTGCTGGGCCATCTCGTATCTTACGGACGGCGATAATGACCGTATCGAAGTGGTTGTGAAAACTGGCATCGTCCCTCGACTGGTGGAGCTCATGAGCCACAAGGAGCTCAGCATTATGGTAGTGGAGGTGTGCCTAACATCAGCAGACCTGATGCTTCTGCATTTGCTGACGCAACGTTGCTCCACAGACCCCAGCTCTCCGCTCTATCGGGAACATAGTGAGTGGCTCGGATGTTCAGACCCAGATGGCCATCGACGCTGGAGTTCTGAGCATTCTCCCTCAACTGATGAGGCACCCGAAGGCTAGCATGCAAAAGGAGGCTGCATGGGCCTTGTCCAATATTGCTGCAGGACCCTGCAAACAAATACAGCAGCTCATCACCTGCGGCTTGCTCCCCCCACTAGTAGAACAGCTCAGGAATGTGAGTAGACCTGTGGCAGAGGATGGTTAAATACTGGGATCCCTGGATGTAGTTTAGGTTATGTGGGTTCAGCACAGAAATGTTCAATATTAATGGTTTAGGGGAGTTCTGGTAACCTAACTGAATTGTTTAATGGAATATTTTCAAATCATTTGATTAAATTTTCAAATGACCTTGGATGTTTCAGGGTGACTTCAAGACTCAAAGGGAAGCAGTGTGGGCTGTGACCAACTTCACCAGCGGGGGCACTGTTGAGCAGGTGGTCGCTCTGGTGCAGAGTGGTGCCTTGGAGGCAATTATCGGCCTGCTGCAGGTCAAGGACCCCAAAGTCATTCTGGTCATACTAGATTCCATCAATAACATCTTCATGGTGAGGAAAATGTTTGCACCCCGCTTAGTTGCTGCAGCTGCTGACGGAGCTTGAACACAACATTCCAGGCTGCACAGAAGTTGGGGGAGACTGAGAGACTGGCCCTGCTGGTGGAAGAGCTGGGAGGACTGGACCGCATTGAGACGCTGCAGAACCACACCAATGACCTGGTGTACCAGACTGCTCATAGCATTATAGAAAAATACTTCTGTGACGTAAGTGAAATGATGCAAACTGGCCACATAATTGTGGCACTGATTTTTGTCCAAGTTTGGACAGTCCCAGTTGACTTGCATCTTCTTGCTTTCAGGGCGACATGGAGGCGGTCAAAGTCGATGCCACAGATGATGCCTTTGTGTTCAATGCTCCTATTCAGAGAACCTTTGAATTTTAAATATTTACTTGCTGTCTTTGATTAAAATAAATTGCCACTGTTTCATCCCAACTGGAAGTTGTGTCTTTAAAAGCAAAATTCTATCCATCCACAATTTTGGGTAATGTACCATGTTTACCAATTACAGATGTGCAGGTGTCAGCCTTGTTGACTTGTAATATTCAGATTGGCCATGTATGCTTAAGGGATGCTGACAAAGAGGTTCTAGCAAGTTCACGTGGGTTCCTCCGCTGTGCCTCTTCAGTACATCCAGATTCCTTCACCTTCAATGCATATTTGATTGGTCACAAAAGTAGTTCAGGTGTCTTAAATGATGGCAGCTGGGGAGGAGGAATGTTGCCCCACAACTGATGTGGGGAGGGGGGATAAACTGACCTGCTGTACTGGAATTGCTTTAGGAAATCAACTCGGTAGCATGGTCATAGAGTAAGGTGTTTGTTGGCTTCTGGTTTTGTAGCTTTTAAAATGTCTCCACAAATTAAAATACTGAGTAAAGAATTCCAATATTATGTATAAAATCATTGGAAAAGTGATTAGTTTGTCAAAGGCTTTTTCCACTTCATGAAATATTTCATGATTCACTATAAAATGCAGAAAAACCTTCACTATTCATACACTTTCAAGTTTGATTGCAACTTTAGAACCAATAACTTTCCACACATCTGTAATAGGCTCTTCTGTTAATATGGACACTTGGTGGCTGGGCTGAACAATAAATGTGGGTTTGTCTCCAACTCCCCAGATCTTTCTGTTGGTATTCAGCATGTAATGTTTTGTTCCCTGCAAACACAAGTGTAGAATAGTGTGAGATTTAAGTAACACACTGATGATTTGCCCTCTGAAAAATGTTAGGTATTTTTATTACTGCCATAGAAAAACAAATATCATCCAAAACTGTGAAGGGGGAATAAAGCTGGAGTGACTCTACACGTGCACCAACAGTGGTGGTGTTGGTCCATGTCTACATCTTCTCGTAAGTGAGTTCATGTCCGCAGGTTGAGCAGGTTTTCTTGTAGAGATCCTCATCTGGATCCACCACCTCCTCAGGGCCGTACTGATGCTGGTGAATGCTGGTGTCTTTAGTCCACACGCTGCTCCTCACCGCCCTCCGCAATTCTGCCACACAAACACGCCAACGACAAGCATCCAGGTCACGCTCGTATAACATCCTGAAGCTTGTGCACGTTGCCTGAAAAGCGAGACCAACCTTTGACCTTCTTGTTGTATCGTTTTTGTCTCTGCAGCTCCTTGTTCTCTTCCCTCGACTCCTTGGCCTCATCGAGTGCCTCTTTTGACCCCCACACCTCCATGCATCTCTTTTCCACCTGGATACCAAAATATACCGGTACAACAAAATCAAGGAAACCACATGATTAGATGTGTCTTTATGGATGTGCTGTAAGATCAGCAGACCTCAGAATATTGCAAAGTATGAATAAAACATGTCTCCTAGTCAGTACCTGCAGTCTGAGGTAGAGTTTCATGTCTCCCCAGCGCGGATTATGAGGGTTTTTCTTAAGTGTAAACCTTAGTGGAGGCTCTCTCTTGTCCAGGTCACAGTCCTTCAGCAGGTAATTCTGCTTGGCCTCGGTTCTTGAGATTAGCTTATGTTTCTCCTCATTGTCTCTGAAGGGGAGAATGATGATTCTATTTTTAAACCCATTAAATATATATATTAAAATATTTAAAACAAGCAGTCTCACACACAGTGTGTGTGGGGACAGACACAATACGTCTGTATATGAAGTGAAATATACCTGCAACTGTCACAGACACACAGGTCAAAACTGTTGCTCAGGTACGAGTCCATAAAGGGTTTCTGACAGTCATCGCACACCAGGTAGTCTGGTTCTATCACGGGAGCTGAAACCACAATCAAGTCGATAACATCGGAAACATTCATGTTCTATTAGGTCCAGTCTGAATCGAACTACTAACAGAGTGAGAAACAGACCTGGTTGATGCACTATCCTCTTGGTTCTAAGTTCTTCCTCGCCGTCATCCTCTTCCTCAATGAAGAAGCCGGCTCCGGAGTCGATCGTCTTGGAGACTTTAGCCGATGTTGCCCCCTCCACAGCGGACAAAGGGCGATTGGCCAGTCTAGCTTGCCGTAGCATCAACGCTCGTTGTCGGTTCCGTTCGATTTTAGCCCGCATCGCCGCAGAAAGCTCGGTTTTGGTCTGCGACGAATCGCATCCAGCAGGATCCGAGTGCGATGGATCCATCTGTCCTCTCATAGATCGAACATCACAAAACACCTTTGCAACGCATATTACAAGAGGGATGTTATTCAACTACCTTCGTTGGGTAACATGAAAATATACATATTTCCGGTTTTCTTTTCTTCGACCGCTATTCAAGGTCTGTTTGAAGCTGACAGGTGACACTACCGCCACCTTCTGACGATAATACATATTACAACAACTGGATTCCACGCCTGTATTTACAATTGTATTTACAAATGTTTGATTTCTCTGAGTCTTGTCAATCGGCACTGATTGACAAGACTCAGAGAAATCAAACATGGTTGTAATTGTAGTTTCATTGTGAGATAACCCGTTATTTCTCCCAAATAGGTGCAGTTGCAGAGTTGCAGTAGCAAAGGACACAGTTCCAAGGTAAAGTGCATGCAAAAATAAGAGCACTCAAAGAAAGAGCAAAGGTAGATGTTCAGCCTTAAAATGATACACAGAGTAGTAAATGCAGCTGTACACTGAAGAGCTACACTTCTTACAAAAGAGCTATGCCTGTGGTAGCACAGATTGGAGTAATAATCTGTAATACACCTGTTTACCATTGTGTCTGTACAATGCTTTGAAACTCCAGTGGGGTTTTATTAGCCAAGAATTTTAATTTCCATTTCTGAACCAATGTGAATCCTCTCATCCTTTTGGTATTGTGTATATTTGCATGGGTATAAAGTGCTTCTCAAAATAATAGGAATATTTTTTCCCTTTGGGGCTTAATACTGCAAAACACATCGGAGCTATAAAATGTAGTTATATTCATGGCTGTTTCTCAGAACCAAATAATGAGAGTCCAAATTCTGAACAGTGTGGGTCTTTTACATGGAAAATCTAAGGAGCTCCTTGAGATCACATGTGCACGAAAGGTCTAATGGGAGGGACCTCATTTAAGGTGAGCTTCTGCATCCCTGCCAGCAAAGCTGTTTGTGAATTAATATGTGCAGTTCAACAGAAGCAGACAGGTGACTGTGTCCTTTATTGTCCTCAAGTGTCCAGAGAATCCCTGTTGCATCACGCTGAATGTGGCCCAGGCCCTGCAAGCTGCTGTAATAGGCTTGTGTCACCATAAAGCAGATCACATCTTGAGAGATGACACTGCAGGTCTGATCAGTACTGTCAGAACTTGATTGCGAAACAATGTATAAACAGGTTTTACTGGGAGGTTTTCGAAGTTTTCTTTCAAAACAGTTGTGACTTAAAACGACTGAAACCCTTATGGACTACGACAATTAAATGTAAAAATATCCCCCTTGTGACTTTGGCACTGAAATCAACTTATACTGGGATCTCAATTATAAATAAATCCCTCCATTTAAAATCTTAATTGAATTTAAACATTGTATTGGATTGTTCATTATAAGTGTTTAATACCAAAGAAAGAAGGGGACAAAATATAAATAAGACAGGAGAGGTTTTAAAATCTAAAACATCAACAAGATCAGATGTAAAATCAAGTGTTTAAGTGGATAGTTGGTGTATTGTTATTTCTTTTTTTAAAGTGGAATTTGCAGCAGCTTCCTAATCCCTTTGGGTTCCAGGACAACTTGACCTAGGTGCACCAGCTTTACTCACACGTGCCAACAGAGAAAAGTTGAATTTAAATTTATTTCTTTCATTGAACACATTATACAGTTTGAATGGTATATGTTTTTACAGTATATTAAACAGTTCAAGTAGTACATAAATATATAACCATTCCTTC
This sequence comes from Takifugu rubripes, assembly GCF_901000725.2. NCBI lineage: Eukaryota > Metazoa > Chordata > Actinopteri > Tetraodontiformes > Tetraodontidae > Takifugu > Takifugu rubripes. The sequence goes on along the minus strand of NC_042301.1, from coordinate 15,178,270 downwards.
AGAAAATACAAGGGGAATATAAAAGCAAATCTTTCAACCTGGTAATTGGTGGTTTCATAAATCTTACAGTCCTACAGGCGTTCATTTATACAGATACTTCTTGCGTTCATCACAGCGAGATATGCAATCGATGCCGCAACAACCAGCTAACATCTGGAGTATGAGAGTAAATGATTTAAAGGTCTATGATCAAGAGCATATATACACTTTACAAATCTTATATACACATAAACTCAAACACCATTGTTTCGACGTTGAAGAGATAAAGAATGCTGGTATCAGTTTTATCGGTTAAGATTATTGAATACATTGTTCCCAAAACTTTTTAATGTTATTAAAAGCAGATTAGTGGTGAGATCAAACCTTTGTGGAGCTGAATACCGACTGTTGAGAAAAAGGATAATAGGATCTACTCAGTGAAAGAAAAGGAAAAGTATCTGATGTCTGAAAAGTTCCCAAAACAACTGGTGGAAGTGCGTCATCTTCTTGCAGTTCATAATGTTTTTAATAAGTCAAAGACTGAAGCATCGTCCTTGCACATCAGCCAACAGATGAACTCATTAAAATATGCGTAGCACTTTCAACAAAGCAGGATAAACGAGCCAAACAGTCGATGGCTGCGGTGGATCACTTTTACCCTCACAAACAATTTGGATGGAAGTTTCCTGTTATTTCGTTGGTTGTGGAAGAAATGGGGCAAATGATCCTCTGTCTTTTTGTTCCCCGGACTGCATCATCAACTGAGACCCTGATCGGTTTGTTACATTCGCATAAATTGTCCAGGATACGGAAATAATCTCTCTAACAGGTTGCATGCAAAGACAAACAAACAAAACGAAAAAACCCCACAAAACCTGCCGTCCTTTTGAACATAATACTGGGATCTCGCAATATAAAAATAAGTAGCCAAATCAACGCTAAGTTCACCACATTAGAGATGAACAGAACTGGGGAAAATGCGCACATTGAGGTGTGCTGGTCTTTCTTTACCCCATAATTGGAGGGTATATCCTGAAGGGACGTCCATTTCAGTTCATATGGTGCCAGAGGATCACGTTGTATCGTCTTGTGTGTGGCGAAAAATAAACCTCAGTCACCAGCTATCATCCCCCTTCTTGTTTCTGTCCATTTCTTGTCCTTGTCCACCGGGTGGTTTCAGCAGCAGCTACATGTAGTCATGAGGTAATAAAAAAGAATCCTCCTATTGTGGTGGTGAAATGAAGCGCGGGCTCGACTAGTGGTCTCAGAGTGATTCATGTCTGCGCTTCTGCCCGCCAGGCTTGGATGTGTGTGTCTGTGCGTGTGTGTGTGTGTGCGTGTGTGCTGATGAGGACATCAACCCTGCTGTCTGACACGCTGGGTGTCCTTCATTTCCTTTCAGACGGTGACAGGACAGCTGATGATTTTGTCCTCCAGCATGACGCTGACCACAAGGAAGACAAAATAGAGCAGGAACATCGTGGAGCCCAGGATTTTGCTCATCTTCCACTTGCAAGCCGCGATGGACATGATGACAAACAGGAGCATGAGGAAGAGGAGGACAATGGCACAGAACAGGCCGTTGCTGCTCACGCCCACTGGCTGGAAGTCATTGATGATGTTGAAGAGGAGCCAGGGGAAGGGCAGCCTGGTGGGGAGCAAGAGAGGAGCCACATCAGACAGGAGTCATGATAATGAGACAGCATGGTGGACAATACTAACCTCAGATCACTGAGAAGACAGTAATATTAATATTAATATTATTATTATAACCTAAATAACCTCCTACTGGCCAATGGTCTATGTCACTCTGGATCCATGCTTCTGTTGGACTCACCCCACAGTGATGTCAAATATGTTGGAGCCCACAGAGCTGGACACGGCCATGTCACCGAGGCCTTTTCGTGCCACGATCACGCTGGTGATCAGGTCTGGGATTGAAGTGCCAGCTGCTAAAATGGTCAGACCCATTATCTCTTCTGTCACCCAGAATGTTTCACCAACCTGCAATGATAAACAAAACGCGTCACAGTCAAGGTTGCTAATGTCTTTCAGGGTGTTAAAGACCCTCAAAATGGGCTTCTGAGCGACCCAGCTATATTATCGGGCGTCTGCGTTTGCTGCAAGAGCTGGCACATATGACCTCCTGAGCGGCGACTGTCATTGCAGCATTTGTGCTGTTAAGATAGAGCATTACAGGTTGATCTAGCTGTGGCTCAAGGCAGATTACATGGGATTACCTGCTCTGGTCACACGTTCAACACCCTGACTGTAGTTTTCTAATAGGAAAGACCTCAGAAGTAGAGATGAGACAAAGAGAACCTGAGAGTGGAGCCTGTATGAGACTCCTGATAGCTGTCACAGTGTGTGTGTGTGTGTGTGTGTGTGTGTGTGTGTGTGTATGTACCTGATGAGCCCACCACACCATCAGGTAGGAGAAGAAAGCAATCCAAGAAATGGACCCAATGAAAGTGATGGGGAAGAACCTTTCTGAGGACTGAGAGCAGTGAGAAAGATGAGAGGCCCCTAATTAGATAAAACACTGAGAACAACCTTCCTTTCAGACATCAGACAGAGGAAAAGGAAAAGCTGAGTGAACAGAGTCAGCATTCTAACCCCGTCTCTAACCCCTTAAAGGGGCGCAGGACAAATTTAAAAAACCCAACACTGAAAAATCCTTTACCCGTCCTTACAGGTTAGACAATCCACATCTCCTTCACATTTACAGGCTGTTTTATTCTCCCTGTATCTAATTTCAGTAAGGCTGGTTTGGTCCTGAATGTGGCCACAGCGTGCGGCGTGCGTTCCTCACCTCTCTCCTCACGTCAGGCAGCGTGAGCCACAGTGGGAAGACGATGGGCAGGATGACAAGATAGGTGATCTGTTTCCTGAGGGTGTCTGGCCAAGCAAGGCTTAAAGGCTGGTCCTCGTCTTCCTCTTCCTCCTCCAGAATCTGAGGAACATTTTAGGTTGTTACATGAGAACAACGTGCACCCGATTGCACAGTCTGTAGAGGAAAAAGCCGTACCTCGGCTACGTCTGCCACACCATTCATGGGCGGCGTGACCTCCACAGAGACCTTTGTGCTGTTGGGGATGTTTTTATCAGCTTTAGAAAAGACAGAAAGGAGGGAAGTGAGTTTAAGGCATTCGGGGTTTTTTTTGTTTTTAACTGAAATGAATAACTGTAAAAGAAGTGCTGAAACTTAGTACAGTTATCTTTTCTTGGAGGTTGTGTCTGCGAGATGGCTCCTATGTCGAGAAACAAAACACGCTTGTTATATTCTTTAACCGCTTTTCTCCCCCTCAATATCAATGCAAGACCGACTTCAACAGATCGAAACAAGTGTTGCGTCAACTCACAAGTGCCAGTGTTTGATTTCGATGAAGAAATAAAAGATTTATCTATCAGAGCTGTCAATCATCACAATAGAAAGTAACACATCAGCCAGGTTGATAACCAATGAAAAATGAGGAGTGGATGATAAATAGAAGGAGGCATTTTGTACCTTTACCATAAATATATATATATGGAATAAATCTAAATGACATCACATCAATATAACTTTGTTTTAAAGGAATTGCTTGAGTCCCTTCTTTTATTTTACTTACGCTTACTGGCCAAATGTGATTTATCACTTGATGGTAGACAATGAGAGCAGCCAACAAATCACCGTAACTCACCCAATCCGTTGGCATTGGCAGCCTCTTCTTTACACATGTGCTTGGCCATTTTGTGGAGGATTGAAGCCTTTTCTCTGAACTGTCCTGGAAAAAAAAGAACAATGTGCAGTTGTTTAGTCTGTTTATCATTGGACATCTAATTATAATTAGCAATGGTTATGCTATTAACACTTACATTTATAAAAATACACAGTCATCACTTCTGTCATATTATTTTGGAGTCTATCGCAAAAACAAATGTGTTTTACTTTCGTCACTGAGGGGGTCCAGGGTGTGGATCATGAGCTGGAAGATGCTGTTCCTCATCAGTGAGTTGTGCAGAGAGGCACAGCTGCCTTCCCTTTGCAACCTGGGTTTGGCCTACAAAAAGACCAAAACAAAGGATCACAAATGACTCGCAAAGAGAGTGAGAGGTGGAGAAAAGGTGGAGGAGAAAGAACGTGTTTCTGTCCTCGTTGTGGCAGCTTATTATCCTCAACTTCCTCCATTATCATGAATCTCTCAGCACAAAATCACACTCACCATGAGCTTCGTCTCATCATTTCCAGGCGGAGGTACCTTTAGGCAAAAATAAATGTAAAAAAATGATTAAAATATTTACAGAGATCTAATATATATATATATATATATATATATATATATAGATATATATATATATGTGTGTGTGTATGTATGTGTGTGTGTGTGTATGTGTATACTATAACTCACTGCACATAAATCACTTGGAGTGTATGTGACTGAGAGCACGGCCGAGGGTGCGAGAGCATGCTGGTTTACGGGCTTCACAAATGTCATGCTTGGTGTAATAATCATTCAATTAAAAGCAGATCTAATACTGCAGTGGTGGGAGAACTCTTAGGTCATACATCGATACACTGAAGGAGTGTTGCTGGAGTATGAACCGAAGCTCGCTAACACTTTTCCTGTCCTCGGTAATTCATGTAACGGTGTGAACATCCCACCCAGTGAGCTTTTCTGCGTTAAAACTATTTCGTGGCTTCAAGAGGAGGAAGGATGTCTATATAGAAAATCGTTTCATCTGACAGTAGACAATCGTTCACTTAATAAAATTATCCACTGCTGCTCGAATGTTACTCAGAAGCATCAAGCTAAATTATAAAGGTTCATACTAAACAACAGCCAAACCTTCCCTCTACTACTGAGAGCTAATCAGAGGAGAACAGACAACACCTTTCACTTTTTACCTCCTCGCAGTCATTAAAATTCTGTTGTAAACATCAAAATATGTCCTGGTATGCTACAAAGACCCAAAAAAGGAACATTGTAATTTGACTATATAGGATGTCAAATAAACAGCAACTATCCTCTTACTGTAACTCAGCTTTTTTGAGTGTTCAGGCCCAAAGATGTTTTTATCACCAGTGCTGCTAACAAGGTTGTGCAATTAGATGCTGTGCCCCACTTTCACCTCCTCTCTGCCTCTCTGTGTGTCGAGTGTCCACCTGACTGTCCAAGCTGTGGGATTTAGCCAGGATTAATCAGTAGAGATCACCACTTTTAGACCGGTGATTTTCAAGTCTGCGTGTGAAGTACCACAGCAACCTTCACAGGTCACCGCTCTATCCAATATCTGCCCTCGCCTCACACCCTTCTTTAGGGATGTGCACCACCTTTTTAAAATGTATTCATTTCACTGCCGTCTGGTTTGAGGAACATGTGCTGTGAAACTGAAGCACAGAGTTTAAAGTTTATTCAGCTTCACAGCAACTTGACAGAAGTGATTCCACTACTATTGTGCACGGTTGCAGAACCCCATCACTGTCTTTATTAGTGACAAAAGAGGTGTCTGATTTTTTTTCTCTTAAAGTTGTGCAGGGACAGGGTGACACTGCGCTGGGCTGTCGTCACTGCTGGTAAGCAGTTGATAAGCAGATCAAGGAGGATTGTGATCTTTAGTGCCATCGGCAAGAAAACATTGGGTCTTATTCCCGAATTACTGCAAAACACTGAAGGCAACACGTGCATGGTTGCAAGACATGAACCATGTACGAAACTCTCCAAAACCTAGGTATGATTTCGTGTGGACAACGGCCAGCACATCGGTTGACTTTTGCTCCCCCAGGGAGCATCGGGCTATTATTAGAGACTTTAACAGGATTTCAGGGCATTAACCCTGGTGGGATTATTTAGCAGCAAGCGAGACACAAGGGCATAACAGTTGGCCATCAAGTGTCGGGGAGACGAAAAGAGAAAAGCTGTTCTTGGTTTGAGGTGAGATGGTCGGAAGAACAGCTGATTCCCAAAAGGGCACAGATGTCAAACGGCAGTTTGACTAGGTGGAAAACACAAATACCGGTAAATGCTGTGCTCTCGTGCATGGGAACGGAAATAACATAGGTATAAAAATCTAAAATACATAGAACACGCACCCTGCATGTGTCCTCTGTGATACCGTCCCCTCGGGACAAACACAAGGCTGCAGATATGTGCTGAATATGTGAGTGAAGGTGTGGTGGTGGAGCAAAGCCAAAACTGACCAGACCCCAAAAAGAGAGGGAACAAAGAGAGACAGCTACATGTGAGACATGTGTGCATGTAACTGTAGCACCTAAAAACAGGCGCAGCAGAACAAACACTCCACACTAATGCCAAAATGACACGGCCCCATCACCGTCTCTCTGCTGATGTGAAGTGATTAGCTCAGCGGCTGTTGAGTGATTGCTGGTGACCGATGTCTTGAGGTCTTATCAGTTTAAGCCACAGTGCAAGAGCACTTCTTAAGAAAAAGACCAATCTGACAGGTAAAAAAACACACAGACGTGCACACAAATAAATACTTAGTCCTATGTCGAGTCATGGCCATGTCACCAGTCACCAGACATACTGGTCCCCCCCCCCCAGGACTGAGCACAGTGCATGTCAGAATACACAACCACAGACATACTTAAAAACTGCACATATGTCAGTGTCCACTCAAAGATGGCTACAGGCTAAATCTAGCGGCATTTTTTGTCAATTGATATTCCTTCAAAATAAAATCTTGTGTTTTGTAACAGCAATATGGAACAATACTCAAACCAAAAGCTAAACTGTAGCTGTACGCTAATGTTGCAGTATTATTCAGCATGAATTGCAAAGGGATTGGAGAAGATGAGCACATCAATAGCAGTAAACTTATTTTTTTATAATGTCAGTGTTGCTGCTGTCACTCATGTGACAATAATGATCTTAGAGAACAGAATAGAGAAACTATTCACCTGTAAAATAAAGGAATCCATATAATTTTCTTTTCCCTTAGAAAACGTATTAGTGTCTATCATACCCGGAGTTGGCAGCCAACTAACTCTCTTATATCAGTCCTGTTCTAAGAACTATTTCAAGATTACTGACAGTGGTAGGAGGCCTGTTCCTAGTCAGCACAAGTAACCCTAACAGGTAACCCTAACCTGTATTTATGTATGGATAGGTTCACATGTGGATGGATGGATGGATGGATGGATGGATGGATGGATGGATGGATGGATGGATGGATGGATGGATGGATGGATGGATGGATGGAGCGAGCTCACCTGTGGAGCAGCCTCCACCTTGTCTACTTGGTTGCTGGTGAATGCTGATTTGATGAAACGTTCAAACTTGGAGTTGAACTTCATGAATGTCACATAGCAGCCGTAGAAGGACAAGAGGCTGACACTTTCTAAAACCGTGATTTGATTATCCAGAAAGAAATAGATGAGCATGAGCAGGCCAACTATGTAGAATGAGACGTCTCGGAACAGAGGCCACCAGGTGAGGTGTAGCACCTCTTTGGAGAACAGAGCACACATCCCGATTACAAACAGGATGTTGAAGACGGCAGAGCCCACAATGGTTCCAATGCCCACGTTGCTGTGTGAGACGAAGACTCCAATGACAGAAGTGAAGAGCTCTGGAGCAGAGCCCCCTGCTGCCATGAAGGTGGCCCCAGCTACATCATCTGAGATCTCCAGCTTCTCTGTGATGACAGTGAGTGCAGGAACAAAGAACTCATCGCAAACAATAGCTAAGGCTATGAACATGTACAACATTCCAAACATATGAAGCACCACATAACCCTGGCGTCTCTCCTCAATGGTGAATAAGTCTGTGGGATAGTCCCCGTGATTAAGCTCTATGTCTGATGATTTCATGGCTATAGGTGTATCCTCTTGTGCAGCTGAGATATTACGGTGGTGTAGAAGAGTTCTTCGGGGAGCTACAGCCTCTGCTGAGCCCTCGAAGACCAGCTCCAGCTCCTTAGCCACCGATGTGGCCAGTGACAAGGCACAGAGTGAGCAGACTGCGCAGACTGCCACCAAGCTAATGATGAATCCTAGAATTCGTCCACGACGAAGCTTTCTTTTGATGCCCTGGTAGTGATTCCTGGAGCGGCTGTGAGGACCCAGGAGAGGTGCAGAGCTAGATGATGTCATCGTGTCCCGACTTCTAATAGGTAGTGTGAAATCCATGGTGTTTGGCCAAGATTGTCAGGCAAAATCAACGCGAGTCCCCCGTCTGTTGGCAGTGCCGATGTTGATACAAGGGTGGGGGTTTAACAGGCCACAGTGGTTCACCGATTTGTTGGCATGCTGCTCCCTGGTCTAAACACAGGATCCAGCCCATTGAAAGGCGGCCTCATATTACTCGCTGCAAGACAGAAAATTAGCCGTTACACAAGAGGCCAGCAATGCTAAAGCAGTTTCTTATTCCAAACACAAACCAATTCTATGGTCACAACTTGTATATTTGTAATTTGCAACCATTTTTAAGGTAGTATTAACAGTGCTCAAGAGCTTAGGTAGCTGTCATGCATCTTTGTAGAATGCTGTTACTGTGTTCTTTGCACTGATCTTTCACAAAACTAAAACATTACATTTTATACCCCTGCACAGTAATTACTGACAGCTCTCTAATACTGAGGTCAGACCAATATTTAATACCAAATATGTATTTAATAGATAGATAGATAAAATTAGTTTGAATTAGTTGTGCCTAAAACTTAATCAATCTTCTCCGTTGTTATGTGAGCAGACAATGAATTAATTACCATCTGTAGTTGCAGAAAAGTATTAGCATCAATTTCTGTGTCATTCTTGACTTTGTCCTGAGAACAGTGAGATCTCTGCTTTAAGTGAAGCTTGGACATTAGTGAAATCTCATTAGGAAGCTATTTAATCCCTGAGAGCCCTGCACACGTGTGCTACAGAAAGAAGTTACAAAACCAAATTGCAATAATTAACAGAAAATTTAGATTTGAAAAAAAAAAAGAATCTAAAAATATCATTACATTTTTTCCTTATCCACAACTGTGAAATCTGAAAAACTAACATGCATACAGGTAATATTAACAATAAAATAAATAACAAAACATTTATTTGTCATACCACATTTGGCAATCTCCTCTGCATAAAAAAGACCTGCGGCAAGTGGTCACGTCCAGTCTGTGTGAATATTCCACAGAATTGAACCATCAAGGACGATGACTCTGAAGGCTGAAGATCTCGGTGGTGAGATTTCCCCTCAGATGAAATCCAAGATACCAGCTGAAAACCTCAGGACTGGCAGCTCCTCCTTCGCTCTCAATGCTCCTCCCATTCCTGACACTGCCTCCCTCCTCGTCTGCTTCGTCAACTCCTCTTCCCCACCCTCACCTTCTCTCCAGGAATAAAGATCACCCCTCCCAATCATTGTCCTTCCTCCAGCAACAGTCTGCACACCTTATTTAAAGTGTTATTTCTCACCATCCCTTGCACAAGGAGCTTATAGCTTGGACAATCTAGAGCCTATCGCATTATTAGATCATAGTGCGGCTTTGAAAACTATCCTGATGACTCCTTGATGTAACACTGTGGAGGCTGTCATGGGGTTTCAAATACTTTGGATTAAACTTTTAATTCAGTATCTATGTCTGATGAGACTAAAATACCCTTTGTAAATGTAGCAAAATATTTGATTAAATACCCATTGATACCTTGTGCGTGTCTTTACAGTATCATCAGCCAGCATCATCATTATAAGTGGCACTGAAGGGGTGATTCTCCTGGGTTCTGTAAATGACCCTTCATTTCTATTTTTAGGACAATGTAAAGTCCTGAAAGGGCTAAACTTGTTACACAACTAACCTAACCTCAGCCTGTCTCTAGGTAAGCCTAGTACATCACTTACTGAACTTAAAAAAATAAAAAAGTCACTTGGCATGCAAGGGAATCATCCTAGTTCTTCCAAAAGAAAAAAAAAACAACAAAACATCTCTTTGATTATGAAATATTAGAAGATATTAGTTGGTGAGGGAGAGGCAGCTTTAATGATAGAGGCGTGTATCCAAACCCAACAAAATCAGTTCACCTTGCCTCAGATATGTAATAGAAACATATGCATTACATAAAGAAAGTGCAAAGTACTTTAAAAACAAGAATATTTTTGATGGCAAAATATGTTGAAATTGTTCACATAGAAGCCAAAGTGTAAAAGAACAGATACGCAGGCTTCCGTGGTCTGCGAGGCTAGGATCAGCAAATAGCTTATCGGATAACGCTAATGCCTAAAATAGGTGCACGGTTATATATGAGGAGGTCAGAGACCTCTGCCCCATTAGAAAGAGACCAAAAGAAATGTACCTCCATTTTGGATCTTCTGCTTTACTGTTATTAACCAAACTTGTCTAAAGCCTAAAATACAGACTTTAAATCACCAAATCACTTTTTACACTTCTGATGTAGCAAATTCTCAACAAAAGGAGAAACAGGAGCTATGACTGAAAAAGAAAATAATAGATAAGGTGGAGGTCATCTGATCACTTCTGTATTTATTAATTATATCCATAATTACTCATGAGGTTATTGAGATATTTTAAAAGCTAAATTTTGTTCAGTATTTGTACAGGTGAAAAACAAAAAAACAGATGTAATGGTTTTCTTGCTAAATTCCATTTATACTAACGATTAGGTCAGCTGGAGAAATACATTAGATTCCTAAACGCTGTGGCGACAGACTACATGTAGAAGAGAAACAGCTCCACCTATCGGTCATACAAATATATATTTCATAGACACAAAGGTAAACGTGAATAGTCTTTTTCTAGTTCTGCTGAATGGTGAAGATCCTTTAAATCCCACGTTACGGTTATTTGCTCCCTTCATATATTTGTTTATTTTTCGTGATTGTTGTTTTCGGGTCTCTTTTGGTTATTAAGATCCCCTGTTCACAGTTCTTTTGTAGATTATTTTAGGCCATTCTTACCCTGATGTTATTTTATTTTAAACTATACTAGGATATTAAAATGAGGAACTATTTTAGTTTGACTGCTGGACTCGTTTATATTCACAGATGTAAAAATATGGGTTTAAACTAAAGTCAAACGTTAGTTTAATATTTGAAGGGGCCCATTGTATTGCTGGAGTCCAACCGTTAAATTTTGCAGAGCCGGGAGGACGGTTACTCGTCACTTGGCGCGCACAATCAGAAGCGAGGACCTTTTTGCGCTTTTATTTTGTCGTTTGTTTCAAACACATGGTTCTCCAATGGGGAGCAAAGATTACCGCGACGAAGATCGTGTGACCAATCACAAGCTCGGGGAAAAAAACAGCGTCATCGTGCTCCAGTTTAAGAGGAGCGATTTCGCACAGTTCTCTTACTTTTCCTCAGAGTTAACAATGGCAAGAACTAAGCAGACCGCCCGTAAGTCCACCGGAGGTAAAGCTCCCAGAAAGCAGCTGGCCACCAAGGCCGCGCGTAAAAGCGCCCCGGCCACCGGCGGAGTGAAGAAGCCTCACCGTTACAGGCCCGGCACCGTCGCTCTGAGAGAGATCCGTCGTTACCAGAAATCCACCGAGCTGCTGATCCGCAAGCTGCCCTTCCAGCGCCTGGTGAGAGAGATCGCCCAGGACTTCAAGACCGACCTGCGCTTCCAGAGCTCGGCCGTCATGGCTCTGCAGGAGGCCAGCGAGGCTTATCTGGTGGGTCTGTTCGAGGACACCAACCTGTGCGCCATCCACGCCAAGAGGGTCACCATCATGCCTAAAGACATCCAGCTGGCCCGGCGTATCCGTGGAGAGAGAGCTTAAACTGTCTGCTCGCACACCAAAACACAACAAAGGCTCTTTTAAGAGCCACATCAGTTTAATGCAAAGGGCTTCATCCTTTGTTTACATTCTGGCACTTCATTTTTCATTGACTAGTTACTCGTTTGAATTGTAATAATCATGAAAATATGGCCGAGTAACCTGGTTTTATGGAAGCTCATGTGCTTTTTGTTCGTGGGTCCCCTGGTTACAATGTTACACTTAAACTTTAGGGTTATGCCTTTCATTTAGTTGAACATTGCATTTGGCTTTTTTTTGACACAAACTTAATATAAGCTTGTAAGTTTTACACAGGATACAGTTAAATGACGGTAGGAATAAATTACTTTATATCAAGTATGATGTTTACACATTTAAGTTACAGGACAGCCAAGTGCCATGGTGTGGGTTTTTGTTATGTCGAGCGACCTGCTTCTTTGTTGCAGTGCAGATGGTCCTCGGATAAATTTCTTGTACAGTTTTTCCATGAAGATTCCAAAAAATACTGATTTCCTGTTGATGTTTAAACCCATTTGTGACATCTTCTCCCACACCTCTCTGACACTCCAGCAATAAATGTGCTATTGATTCCTCCGCCTGGCAGTTGTCAAATGAGCACCTCCTGGTTTTTAACATAGCAACTCCATTGAACAACTGTCCGTACTGCTAATCACCCCACTGATATTAGCCGCATTGTATCCCTTTTATTTTCTGAGAGGTTTTTATTGAAGATGTTCTTGATACATTGAGCATAGTCTGAGGTATCCAGGTGCTTGTAGTAGAAGATGCCACCATACATGTAATTATTTTATTGTATATTATGAGACCAGTTTATATTTTGGTTCTCTAGAGGATCTAAAAATCACTGTATAGTAATTTATTATCTGGTACCCCTTGTCCTGAATTTTCTACCTTGGAAAATTTCTCTTTCTATGGAGTCTTTTGCATTTTGCCATAATCTGTCATTAAGAACAGGCTATTTTAATACATCAAGTGAAAATATTGCATTCTTTATATTTACTTCAGTGTCACAATTGCAGCTTTACACGCAGCAACTTCCCTTGTTCTGTGTTGTTTCTGGCTAAAACAGTCTAATTTGTATCCAGAAATGATTGAGAAGAAAGTAATGCAGTATTATGAGTACTCAAGTGAGTGAATGTACACTTAAGAGAATACTGGCTTGGATCAGTTTTCTACATGTCTGTTATTGGGGGTAGTTTTAGCATTAAAAGTGCATTTTTGTTTCTGGATACTGTGGTGCATCAATGATCAGAATATCTTGTTTATGACATATTGAATATTGTTTCACCCCCCCATAGTTGATATTTTAGGTGTGACTGAACCTTAGCAAGTCCAGCAAAAAGGCCCAGTAAGTCAGTGTCTCCCTTGAAATGGTGACTTCAACATAAATGAATAAAGAAAGATCATGTTAAGTAAAGGGAGTGTTGTTCTCTCAGATGCTGTGGTGGCTCTGAAAAGAGCCTTTGAGGGAGTAGTCGAGATGTTCACTTCTTCTTGGGTGCTGCCTTCTTGGCTTTGGGCTTTACTGGCGTCTTCTTTGCTGGGGCCTTCTTTGTCGCGGGCGTCTTCTTCGCCACTTTTTTCGGGCTCTTCGTGCTCGCCTTCGGGCTTTTGGCCACCTTCTTAGCCGCCGCAGCCTTCTTCGGCGACTTCTTTGGAGCTGCTGCCGCCTTCTTGGCTGCGCTCACCTTGGGCTTCTTGGCAGCGGCAGCTTTAGGTGCGGCCGCCTTCTTCGCTTTAGGAGCCGCTTTCTTGGCTACGGGCTTCTTGGCTGCGGGCTTCTTCTTGGCGACCGGCTCCGCTGCCTTCTTGTTCATCTTGAAAGACCCAGACGCTCCGGTGCCCTTGGTCTGCACCAGGGTGCCCTTGCTCACCAAACTTCTCACGGCCATCTTCAAGCGAGCCTTGTTCTTGTCCACGTCGTATCCGCCGGCTGCCAGATCCTTCTTCAGTGCCGCCAGAGACACGCCATTGCGCTCTTTGGACGCCGACACGGCTTTGACGATCAGCTCGTTCACGGTCGGGCCCGACCTCTTCACCTTGGAAACCTTCTTCTTTGCGGCTTTCGCCGGAGCGGCGGGAGCTGGGGCCGGTGCTACTTCTGCCATCTTCACTGAGCTTAGTCTCTCTCTGTGTGAGTCAATCGGCAAATCCGGCGCGCACAACTGCACTTAAACACACCATGAGAACCGTGAAGACTCAACCACCTCGCTGCCTCCTCGCAGCCGCCCGAATCTCGTCCAACTTGTGCTTTCTCACCATCCTAAAAACCTGAACAAATCAACGATAGCGAGCTGCGCAAGCCTTTCTGTGCAAGGAACCCATAGCGAACATTCACTTCTTCACACTCAACTCACACAGCCTTCTAATACTCTCCGTATTTAAGTTATTTAGCCTCCAAAGCTCAAGTATTCCCAGTCTTGACGAGCGACGCTTACTGACTCGTGCCTAGTAATTCGCTCGTAAAATACTAATTAAAGCATGAAATTTAATCCCAAGCGTCATTTCGAGGGCCTCAAATGTTTCTGTGTGTACCTCAAATAAAAATATAGTTATTATGACTTTCGTTTGAAAGAAGCAGATGCTAATCTCGAAGCAGCAAACACATCTGAGGTGGTTGAGGCATGATGGCGGCAGCACTGACGTGAGGGAGTGTTAAATTATTTTAAAGCGAAATAAACTGAACATATTTTTTAAACAATTAGATCGTTTGTGTTTTGTATGTATTATACTGTGGATAATCTGTACAAGTAACTAAAATTCAATGCATATATATTCCTCTGTTGCCTGGGAGAGAACACGCTGACTGCCTCCAAGCTTGATAGGGTAATAAAAGTATACGTGGGCATGGGCATGTGAAAAAATATGCCATTCCAAAAAATTAACAGTGAAGAAGTCTGTTCATCAATATTTTAGCAAATACTTTTCAATTGACATTCATATTGTCTATAATTATCTATGTTTTTTATATATTATTAATTATGCTCTGATGTTAGAGTTGTGGAGTTCTCCCATTTATGATGCCTCCCATTTATGATGCGTCAGTTATATACTGAAGTCAACATGTCTGTTATTTCTTCTATACATTTTATATAAACTAGCATGGGCAGTTCATCCAGCCCAGGAGCTCGCCTTTATTCATTTCCAATATTGCTTGTTTAAATTTCCCTCCCCCTGATTTAGGTTTACTTCTTGTATGTTACTTTGCTCCAGAATTCCAGCTCGTCCTTAATTAGGTCAAGATATATATTTTTTTCAGACAGCACTTTAACAGTTTTCATTTTTGTTTTTCTTCTTTAATCATCTGACCATTCTCCCTCTGGATGACATCAGTATATTTATTTTTAGGTTTCTTTCTTCTTTTTCTATGCATATTTATCAGTCCTACCATGTTAAACTTTCCATTGCTGTCTTGGACTTTGGATATTGAAAGTTTTATTCTTTCTCTAATGGTCTCCCAGAGACAAATACAAGACTCTGTTAGAAAATGTAAACTTTTTGTCATTTTAATTTCTTTTTTAAGTTCTATTGCAATCGTGGTATTCTTTAAGCAATCAACATTTAATTTCCAATAACATTTTCTTTCGAGTTGCCAGGTTGCAATAGTGCTTCTACAGTCAGAGGGTGAGAGTTTATTAACAATTTATTTTATATTCTAAAGGGAGAATGTATGACTATGCTAAATTCGCTGAATTCTTGTTTTTTGCGTTGTTATCAAATCTTGTACTAGTGTAAAACTCTAAGTGTCTTTCATATCGCTTTACTCTAATTTTTAGCCCACCTCCCCACCCCACCTCTTGTTCGAGCCCTCCCCTCCCCCAGAGGCCGCTCCTATCTGACTTCTTTTACGTCCTCAGACATGCTTCTAATTTCCTGACAGCGCGAGTTCGCCGTTACTTCGGGTTGACAACATTAACCTTTCAACATGAGCGGAAGAGGCAAAGGAGGCAAAGGACTGGGGAAGGGAGGCGCCAAGCGTCACCGTAAGGTTCTCCGTGATAACATCCAGGGAATCACCAAGCCCGCTATCCGCCGTCTGGCTCGCCGCGGTGGTGTGAAGCGTATCTCGGGTCTGATCTACGAGGAGACCCGCGGAGTCCTCAAGGTCTTCCTGGAGAACGTGATCCGTGATGCCGTCACCTACACCGAGCACGCCAAGAGGAAGACTGTGACCGCCATGGATGTGGTGTATGCCCTGAAGAGACAGGGACGCACTCTCTACGGCTTCGGAGGATAAACGCCATTTGTTCTAACTCAACAATACCAAGGTTCTTTTAAGGGCCACCCACATATCCCAAAGAGTTACATCCATGTCCTTGAAATACAATAATATTAAGGTTTCTACAATTTTAAAATCTCCCTTAGTTGTGGAACAACATGATTTCACTCCAGAAATATGACTTGCTTCCCAACATCTAAAAACCCGAGGGGCTATAACGGGTAAAACTATTAAAGCTATATAGAATTGTTTCACTTGTGACTGTTTATAACGGCCAACACACCCGTTCTCTGCTTGTACTTGTCTCAACGACCCAAGGGTATGATGAGCAGTTCGCTTACAATTGACATGTAGCTTGTGCGTCTTATATTTGTTCCTCCACCCCTTAAGCCTCACTCTGCCTCCGAGCAGGCTCCTTCTATAATAAGGCAATTTTCGCCTATTTAAATAAAAATTATAGGCGATATCTCAAATGTAAACTGGTAACCCGCAATAAAATGATAAGACGCAACTTCTGCGGCTGCGCCAATTGACAACTTGACGCATTCCTATTGTGCGGGGAGTGAGCTGCCGACCAATCAGAAGAGCGAGATCACACAGTCCTATTTCCATGAAGCCTGTATAAAAGGAGACCACCTCTGGCAACGTTACTACAGAGCGCTAGAGCAACGGGAGGAAAATGCCTGAACAAACGAAAGCGTCCGCGCCCAAGAAGGGCTCCAAGAAAGCCGTGACCAAGACGGCCGCTAAGGGAGGAAAGAAGAAGAGGAAGACCAGGAAGGAGAGCTACGCCATCTACGTGTACAAGGTGCTGAAGCAGGTGCACCCCGACACCGGCATCTCGTCCAAGGCCATGAGCATCATGAACTCGTTCGTCAACGACATCTTCGAGCGCATCGCTTCCGAGGCCTCTCGTCTGGCCCACTACAACAAGAGGTCCACCATCACGTCCAGGGAGATCCAGACCGCCGTGAGGCTGCTGCTGCCCGGGGAGCTGGCCAAGCACGCCGTGTCTGAGGGCACCAAGGCTGTGACCAAGTACACCAGCTCCAAGTAGACATCTTGTCAAAAGTCGCAAACCAACGGCTCTTCTAAGAGCCACCACATCCTCTTCAGAGCATACATTTACACGTAATCTTCAAAACTTAAACTGAGCTGGAAAACGCACTAAGCTGCTGAATTTAGTCAACTGCCTCATGTAGTATAAACTACTACTTTAATTTATTTTATTTTTTTTAGCTCTTGGTGTGTCGATACTGCCCCATTGGGACAACAGCCCTCAAAGCTTCTAACTTAAGTATCAGACTTGCTGTGCGTTTTGAATGAAGTACAACTGCACGGTCTGAGGAAATCAGTCAGTTCACTCAAAGTGAGCTGTAACACAGGACTGATTCCCAGACTAATCTGACAGCCCTGCTTCTCTTCTGGTGATGTGAATTGGGTGCATCCTTGCTTTTTGCTGCCTGCCCTCCTTCAACAGGGGGCCCCCACTGCTCTCCCTCCTCATAGGTGCTGTAGAGACTTGAATGTTTTCCACACACTACAAACATTGGTAACGCTCATGTTCACTCTAAATGGAAGGAATGGTTGTGGCTTTGAGATCATATGCTACATATTCTTGGGGTTGAAAACCAAAAGGAATCTTCATTAAATTAAAATGACTAAAATTTATAAGCTGTCTGCTTAGCACCAGGCTGACAAGGCTCTGCAGGAGGCAGATGAAGCTCCTCTTCAGGAGCCACATAAGTTTCCAAACAATCTTACTCACAATATCACTTTTGATTTAACATATCAAAATAGTTTAGTTGAATTAGTGAATGGATCTAATGCATTTGAGCAGAGAAGGAAGAAAATCAGTTTAAACTCCTTTATTTAGATTCTTTCTCAGCAGGTTTACAAACTGCAACCAGCACATCAATTAGTCCATCAATTGTCTCAATGATGTGCAAAAAGAAATTGGACAGCATATACATACACTTTACATATGAGAGCAGGGACAGACATTTGTAAGGCTTTCAGAGATTTAGATATTTGTTTCCAATGTAGAACTTATTCTATATAAGATAACAAGGTGAGTAATACAATCTGTATACAGTGTATTTTTTATTATAGCAAGCCCCTTTTGTAGTTTTCTGGATAGTATGGAACCAAGCTCCTCTTAGAAAATTTAATGTGGCTCTTAAAAGAGCCTTTGTTATTTTTTTGGTGTGTGAGCAGACAGTTTAAGCTCTCTCTCCACGGATACGCCGGGCCAGCTGGATGTCTTTAGGCATGATGGTGACCCTCTTGGCGTGGATGGCGCACAGGTTGGTGTCCTCGAACAGACCCACCAGATAAGCCTCGCTGGCCTCCTGCAGAGCCATGACGGCCGAGCTCTGGAAGCGCAGGTCGGTCTTGAAGTCCTGGGCGATCTCTCTCACCAGGCGCTGGAAGGGCAGCTTGCGGATCAGCAGCTCGGTGGATTTCTGGTAACGTCGGATCTCTCTCAGAGCGACGGTGCCGGGCCTGTAACGGTGAGGCTTCTTCACTCCGCCGGTGGCCGGGGCGCTTTTACGCGCGGCCTTGGTGGCCAGCTGCTTTCTGGGAGCTTTACCTCCGGTGGACTTACGGGCGGTCTGCTTAGTTCTTGCCATTGCTCTGTACTGCTGAGACGCGGGACACGAGGAAATTGCAACTTTGGCCGCCGACGCTCTTCTTAAAGCGGTACAGCGGCTGGAAGAGCGATGACGCTGCTTCAGACTGGGACTCGCGATTGGTTAGATGAGCCTCTGCAGCTCCAGCACCGCCCGGGGGGAGCGACCACCACCCGGGTGTCGGCTCCTTATTGGTGGCTCCTGCTGTTCAAAAAGTCCGCCAAATTACTCTTTCCTGGTTGGTGGAACTACACTCGTCGGACACGCTCGTAGGCATATAAGTCGGGTGTGTGGCGGCACAAGCCTCATTCTAGATTTTGAAGTCTTTTGAATACGCATTGAAGATGAGTGGACGTGGCAAAACCGGCGGCAAAGCCAGAGCAAAGGCAAAGACTCGCTCCTCTCGGGCTGGACTGCAGTTCCCAGTGGGCCGTGTGCACAGGCTGCTCCGGAAAGGCAACTATGGCGAGCGCGTCGGTGCTGGTGCTCCCGTCTATCTGGCCGCAGTGCTGGAGTATCTGACCGCTGAGATCCTGGAGTTGGCTGGCAACGCTGCCCGCGACAACAAGAAGACTCGTATCATCCCTCGTCACCTGCAGCTGGCTGTGCGTAACGACGAGGAGCTGAACAAACTGCTGGGAAAAGTCACCATCGCTCAGGGCGGCGTGTTGCCCAACATCCAGGCTGTTCTCCTGCCCAAGAAGACTGAGAAAGCCAAGTAAATGCTTCTTTCTCAAAATACCCAAAACGGCTCTTTTAAGAGCCACTCACTACAATCTAAAAGCATAGTTTTATCATTTAAATTTTGACTTGATGCAAGTTGGCCTATTTTAACGCACTACTACTAAAATGTATAAATGCTATACACCTATTTCAATGCACTCATTTAGGCATGTAAAGACTGATATGGACTTAACACATAGTGAGTATCAATGTATTTATAATGCAATTGACATGTCAACTCATGAAAGACTGCAATTGCTGATTATTGCATTATTAATTGAATAATATGCAATTTGGGAAGTGTGAACAAAGTTTGTAAGAAGCAGCTGTACTCGGATTGCTGTCCACTGTATAGTTGTTTAATTACAGTGTCTGGGAGTGAGAGAGTGGTGCATTAAATAATTTAAATGTATGAAGTGATGTTGTAAAGGTCTCTGGGTCAGACAGGAGGCCCAAATGGATATCGGAGAACTCACTTTAGGCTGGTCATAGATTCCGATTTATAAACTGTTAAAGTGACTGTAATGAGTTTCTGCCAGGAAGTGAACTGCAGCTAGTCTGTTTGGCAGAGCTAAAGCTTAAAGCTCCAATTTGCCGAAGTCACCTGACCTGGGGAAAAAGGTCAAATTTATAAGTTATAACTGAGTCTGAAGCTCTAGCTTGCTGCACTGTGTGTGAAAGTCTTATTTTTCCTTGATCAAGTTCCCAATAAATGTCAAGGAGACTGCAAAACAATCTTTCCAGTGCTTTTTCGGCTTTTTGTAGTTTAACCAATATACTCATTTGGTGAAACTTTTCCAATAGCCAGTGGTTACATGTTCAGTATTTGTTCCAATTACTACTACTCGGATGTGTACAAAGATCGATTCAAATGTGGCCATGTGTACTACATTTCTTAGGTCAACACGATAGATGGCGTAAACGAGCCATACAGATGCGGCGCGAAGAGGCGGAAGGAACGGACTGTGGTGTTTTCCCCTACGTCCTCAGACACTTGTGACGTAGTCATACTCATTTCAGCAGAATACATGAGTTGCAGAGTGAGTTTACATCTGTGCATGTAGTCTGTGAATGAGTGGTATACGGACAAGGGAGCCATGGCAGGATTTTCTGCTCTGCCCGGGTATCAAAATGCTTTATCTGTTTCAGCACAAAAGACCAGGTGAAAGACTGCAATAACTCTGCTGAGAGTGTAACCTTTTGGAAAATGAGGCCATATTTATTTTCACTCTCTACAACAATAAGGCCGAGGACCTGAGTCAAAAAGAAGAGGACCAGAACAGACAGGCTTATTATCGAGGGCTGGCAGAGGGAGAGGCTAAGGAACTTACTGTAAACACCCTGAGAACCAGGTCCATAAACCTGTGAATCTGAATGGAGGTCCCAGCACAAACTCATGGAACTCAGAGAGTGGACCGCACGGCCCTCGGGAGATGACAACTAAATGGAGATCCAGCAGGAGGCCGCCAACATCAGCCTGGCTTAGTTATTCCATCTTTCTTAATATGATGCCTTGGAGACAGTAAGGGAGGCAGAGAGTGTCAGAGGAGACAAGAACTATTATTTGGCCAGTCAGGAACCAAGTCCCAATGCAAATAATAAAATTACACTGTAAAAATGACTTTGATATCCACCTCAAACTGTAACTTAAGAGGGATCAAGTCAAGAAAATAGACTAAAATGAGTGCAAGAACTGAGGCTGATAACTAAAGATGTTGCCGATGTTTCTGCAATGTGGACAAAAGGAACAAATGTCTTTTTTAAAAAGTTCCAGTGTAGATTGGTAAATCAAACACAAAATGTTAAACAGAGACTTAATGAATATATTCTTGGCTCTCCAAACAAAAACAGGTAAGACATTAATAACCTGGATGACATTAAGATACAACTGAATAAAATGAACAATGTCTCATACAGTGTGTGCCCATAAGCAAGAGTCGTTTTCATTTTTAAAGCACTAGCATTTTCATTGACTATTATAAGTTGGGCTGGACATTATAATATTGAAATGGACATCTAAAAGTAGATGAAGATGATTATGATAATATTGTGATATGGCATAGGCCCAAGTGTTGTCTTCTTTGGTTTTAAAGGCTATGTTAGCTTACATTGAAACTGTTCTTAGTCTGGACAATTTATTTTATTCAAAACCTGAACCACAAAGGTTCAAACCATTTTAAATGATTGTACTTGCCCTCGCTTTGAAGACTAGAAGCTTTTTTCATCAGCTTGTGACAGAACTTTCCCCGTCGCTGTGATAAGAAACATGTACTTTGTCCGAAATGAGCACAGGAGTTTAGAAGAGTCAAGTCCAAAAGGTTTATTTTCCCAAAACAGCGATGGTGCAGGACAAATAGATTTTACCATTAATTTGTCCTCATCACTGCTGGGTTCCTTAAAAGCATTATGAGATGTCATCTCTCACTGTTTGTACTCCTGTATTGATAAGTGTATGCTGACGTAACCCTTCAGGGTCCAATTCAACTTTCCCTTGATATCACCCAGACTGTAGTTGTGGTCTAATGTTGGATGACTACCTGACAGCAAAACCATCACAGTGCACCTGGTTTCCTGGTTTAAGCAGCAGGACATAAGAGAAAATGTGCAGGCAATTTCTGTGGCCAGACTGTCAAGTGCCGACTGACCATCGGAGGCAGTGAGAGCCATCACTGATTCACCCTCATTAAATAGACTTGCAAACTGCAGTTTGGCATCAGTTTGAATAATATGCTTTAGATAAGGTCAAATGGGTAGTTGTTTTTAAAACTGTATAAAGTAATAAGAGGCTGTTAGTATTGTGAAAAAAGACCCCTATATTAATATAAATCAGACTTTTACATATCCAATGTAAATGATAAATATCTCAAAGTGAGCTAACCCCTATATTTTATTAGGTTTAGAAATTGTATTATGTATATAATATTGTAATGCATTTTGATAACTACAAGAACACCAAGTCATTTTACAACCAAAAAAATATACATACAGCCATATACTAATAACAGTCCCCTTGGTTTTCCCCCCTTCTACATTTTGTAGGTCTGTAAAGCTTGTGTGGTAGCCGAGAATCATTAATGAAGTCTGGTTTTAAGTCATTTTCACTTTTAAGCCGATGTTGCAGTAATGTTTTACACCACATGAGGCAGTCGACAGTTAATTCAGCAGTTTAGTAGTTTTCCAGCTCAGTTTAGGTTTTGAAGATTCCATGTAAATGCATGCTCTGAAGAGGATGTGGTGGCTCTTAGAAGAGCCGTTGGTTTGCGACTTTTGGCAAGATGTCTACTTGGAGCTGGTGTACTTGGTCACAGCCTTGGTGCCCTCAGACACGGCGTGCTTGGCCAGCTCCCCGGGCAGCAGCAGCCTCACGGCGGTCTGGATCTCCCTGGACGTGATGGTGGACCTCTTGTTGTAGTGAGCCAGACGAGAGGCCTCGGAAGCGATGCGCTCGAAGATGTCGTTGACGAACGAGTTCATGATGCTCATGGCCTTGGACGAGATGCCGGTGTCGGGGTGCACCTGCTTCAGCACCTTGTACACGTAGATGGCGTAGCTCTCCTTCCTGGTCTTCCTCTTCTTCTTTCCTCCCTTAGCGGCCGTCTTGGTCACGGCTTTCTTGGAGCCCTTCTTGGGCGCGGACTTTGCTGCATCAGGCATCTTGTTGTAGATCACGAAGAACAAACAACTGTGACGCAGGACGCAAGAAGGCCCTTTTTATACGGGCTTTATGGAAATACAACCGTGTGATCTCCCCCCTGCGATTGGTTGAACTGCGCACACGTGATCATTTACAGGGTCGTTTTCTTTTTTTTATCAAAATTAAACTTTATTGAGGTTTCACATCGACATTTTTCCCCTTCATACACACAGTGTCCCCTGCTATTTTAATTCAGTTCTTTATTTAAACGGTGACTTTTGATATTAGCAGATTTGCTGAATCACCACCACACACCTCGTTTCCACAACTTTATTACATTAATGCAACTGTTTTTTTGTATCCCTTATTATACTGATTTTTTGATTATGATCAAACCTATTTGTAAAACCCATCTTCTCCCACAGCTTTCTGGACCTCTAACCCTCAAAGAATAGGTGTTCTGTTGTTTCTTCATCCTGGCAGTTATCAAATGGAAATGTATTTGTTGTGACAGCAGTTTAACATTTAACTGCCCGGACTGCTAATCCCCCATCAGCCACATTGTATCTCTTGTTTTCTTTTAATGAAGATGTTTCTGATGCAGTGATTGTAGGGGAACGTGCCATTATTATCACTTATTTTGTTGTATATTTGTTTGGTGGACATGTCACACAGCTATATGGTTAGATTTTCCAGGTTATTAAATTACTGTGCAATGGTTTATAATATGACATCAATCATTTTAACAGTCCTCTTTTTGGTGCAGCTTTAAACTTTGTCTATCCAAATGACCTGTCACATCTTGATGCAACATTTTCCAAAATGCATTATTATATTTAATCCCAAGTCAATTGTCCCCAAACCTCCATCTTCACTTTTGTATAAAACCTCTTTTTCCTCTTCTCCAATCATGAGCTCTTTTTCACCAGTAGATAAAATTCTGCACTTTTACCACATCGTGTCTATTAGAATTATGTACACAAGAAAAATACAAAACAGTGACATCTTCACATTGTATCACATGATTTTCAGATGCTCCTATTGTAGAATTTGTGATGGTATACAGTATTCTGATTTTGTGTGCATAGTTTATAATTGAGACATGAGATTCCTTAGTTGTGCCAAAAAACAAATTCAGTCTATAATTCATATTTTACCTTGATTAATTTACTTTACACAGGAAGAAACAAAACCTGAAAGAAGTTATGCATTCTCAGCCATGATTACCCATACTTTCTTATAGGGTGGTGCAAGTTCTCATATTTATATGCACGATTCTGATGTTTTACGAGCAGCTTTTTGGGCAGTAATTCCTCCTGTTTATAGCATTACATTCTAGCTTTTTCCAGTTCAATTGCCCAATGATCAAGTTTTAATGAATGAGCCTTAAACTGAGGTTGTCAATCAATATATTTGCTGATCACTGTCCATTATGATGAGAATTAGCTCTTTATTAGATTGTGTGTGGCTCTGAAAAGAGCCCTTTTGGTGCCAGAATAAAGCAGTCATCAACTACACGGATCTATTTCGCCTTCTCGGTCTTCTTGGGCAGGAGAACAGCCTGGATGTTGGGCAACACGCCGCCCTGAGCGATGGTGACTTTTCCCAGCAGTTTGTTCAGCTCCTCGTCGTTGCGCACAGCCAGCTGCAGGTGACGAGGGATGATACGAGTCTTCTTGTTGTCGCGGGCAGCGTTGCCAGCCAACTCCAGGATCTCAGCGGTCAGATACTCCAGCACTGCGGCCAGATAGACGGGAGCACCAGCACCGACGCGCTCGCCATAGTTGCCTTTCCGGAGCAGCCTGTGCACACGGCCCACTGGGAACTGCAGTCCAGCCCGAGAGGAGCGAGTCTTTGCCTTTGCTCTGGCTTTGCCGCCGGTTTTGCCACGTCCACTCATCTTCAATGCGTATTCAAAAGACTTCAAAATCTAGAATGAGGCTTGTGCCGCCACACACCCGACTTATATGCCTACGAGCGTGTCCGACGAGTGTAGTTCCACCAACCAGGAAAGAGTAATTTGGCGGACTTTTTGAACAGCAGGAGCCACCAATAAGGAG
Organism: Takifugu rubripes; assembly: GCF_901000725.2. NCBI lineage: Eukaryota > Metazoa > Chordata > Actinopteri > Tetraodontiformes > Tetraodontidae > Takifugu > Takifugu rubripes. Next base: position 15,153,279 of record NC_042301.1, on the reverse strand, counting down.
CCGACACCCGGGTGGTGGTCGCTCCCCCTGGGCGGTGCTGGAGCTGCAGAGGCTCATCTAACCAATCGCGAGTCCCAGTCTGAAGCGGCGTCATCGCTCTTCCAGCCGCTGTACCGCTTTAAGAAGAGCGTCGGCGGCCAAAGTTGCAATTTCCTCGTGTCCCGCGTCTCAGCAGTACAGAGCAATGGCAAGAACGAAGCAGACCGCCCGTAAGTCCACCGGAGGTAAAGCTCCCAGAAAGCAGCTGGCCACCAAGGCCGCGCGTAAAAGCGCCCCGGCCACCGGCGGAGTGAAGAAGCCTCACCGTTACAGGCCCGGCACCGTCGCTCTGAGAGAGATCCGTCGTTACCAGAAATCCACCGAGCTGCTGATCCGCAAGCTGCCCTTCCAGCGCCTGGTGAGAGAGATCGCCCAGGACTTCAAGACCGACCTGCGCTTCCAGAGCTCGGCCGTCATGGCTCTGCAGGAGGCCAGCGAGGCTTATCTGGTGGGTCTGTTCGAGGACACCAACCTGTGCGCCATCCACGCCAAGAGGGTCACCATCATGCCTAAAGACATCCAGCTGGCCCGGCGTATCCGTGGAGAGAGAGCTTAAACTGTTTGCTCGCACACCAAAAAACAACAAAGGCTCTTTTAAGAGCCACATTAAATTTTCTAAGAGGTGCTTGTTCCATCTTTTGTAAATTCTTGTACATAAAAAATTGGTAAATTAGACAACTTGTTTCCTCTTTTAACAAAATGTGACAGTCTTGAAGAAAATTTGAAATGTAAATATGAATAGTAAACAGGTATATCTATGTAAACATGTTAAATGTAAATTTTAAGCATGAATGTAACTGAATAAATGTTGATTGTGAATTACAAAGCGAAATCTAAATAATGTCTAAACCCGCTAAAACTTCAACCTCAAACAGCATACAGCCCGGCCCACTCCTGACTCTGGATTGTTGGACAACACCAGAGGGGAAACTAAAGTGAAATAGATCAAACTCTGCTGCCTTGTCTAATTTTGCTACCACTCCTTTTACATTAGTTGTGTCTACATCTCTATGTACTAATGTTACCATATAAAACATATTCTTTTGTGTATTTCTTCTATGTTTAATTCAATATTTTAGGAGGAGGATATTTGATGGTCCAACAGTGCCCTAGCAACACGATATGCTATTTATTATCTACTTACACCATCTGCATTTTGAAGAGTAAAGCCAACCTAAGGTTACATACATAATAATTCTTACTGAATGTTGAGTAACTGGTTGTGAAAGTTATCGGGTACTGTACTGCCCATGTGCAGAACCACAGAGTAGCACTTTTTGATAGGTGGCAGAAATCAACAGGGCGCCTGGGTTGTCAGCCATGTTATCCATTGATCAAGAGTCAGTTGTGGGCATGGCTGTACTTTAGTTTACTCTCGGTGAGATATTTATCATTTACATTCGACATCTACATGTATATGTAAAAGTCTGATTTATATTTTATACACACACACACACACCCTATATATATATATATAGGGGGAGTGTGTGTGTGTGTGTGTGTGTGTAAAAAAAATTGTATATATACAATTATTACTGTCTCAGTAATTCCCTGGCCTATATATATATATATATATATATATATATATATATATAGCCCGAATCTCGTCCAACTTGTGCTTTCTCACCATCCTAAAAGCTGCACCCACCCTAAAAGCTGCACCCACCCTAAAATATATATATATATATGCATAATTTCATATTTACCCTTGATTGGATTTTTCTAAATGTAAAGAAACTAGTTGTGATATTTAAAAATAAAAAAAAATGGCAGCCTATACATCACAGTTGAAGCATTCCATAATGCTGTACTGACCAGGTAATCTGTAAATTAATTGAGCGTATTGTTGTCTCCCTAGGCCTTAGTTGCCACGGTATAACTTGCATTTATTTGTCTTTGTTTTGAAGAAGTATGTCTCATACACTACCAAATGGCTGAGCCCAAATTAGTTGACTGTCCACCCACTGAAAAAGCTAGATGTTAGCCAAAATTAATAATAGATACTGTATAATGTAATGACCACCACACAAATTCAGTCTGGGGCATGTGAAACTACAAATATACTTTAGCTGAATATTTAGTACATTACCATAGGTAATTAACACTTGCATTCATTTATTTGCTAAATGAAAATGTAAAAAATGTCTCATTCATGCTGGTTGTGTCTTTCATTTAGTTATTGCAGCATAATGCCTAAAAGGAAAAGAAAATAAAAAGAAAGGAGCTACAACAGGCACCCTGTGTCATATTCTTCTTGATGGGTCAAGTAATTTTAATAACCTATTGCCATAAATCAATATACAGTTCCATTCAACATGTATCTGTATTAGTTGGGCTTTTATTTCTATTTTTTTTTAATTTTATTTTTTAATTTTATTTTAATACCACGGTGATGTAATTAGGCAGCCAGCGGTGGCCTATACCGCAACGCTTCTTCTTTTTTTTTCCCCCACTGAAAATACCTGTGCACGCACGCCACTGCAGATCCGGCTGTCAAACTATGTTTACTATTACAAACTAAATTATTGTTAGTTAATTACAGGTTTCTAATTCAGCTTCTGCCTCTCAGGCATAGGGGGACAGAAACTGCTTCTTACGTCAAACTGTCTCAGTAATTCCCCGGCCAAACTAATACTCTTGATGTTTCACCATGGGACAGAAAGCCTTTTATACAGCATCGAATGTAGCAGTGTAAGTCGAATATTCGCATACAGTACTTTGTAAGATCTGACGGATGTGCATACAGTAATGACATTTACTGACCCCATGAAGCCAGGTAAGAGTGGGTCCAGCCTGCTCGGACTGCAGATGGGTTTATGTAAATTCTACTTACCAGACTGTCCTAAGTCTCAGACCCAGGCAAGTGAAAAATTTGCAGCCTTACCAGTATATTATAAATGAGAATTATGTTAAGAATTAAGGATTAACACGGTTGATATCAGCGCTGCCGCCATTGTGCCTAAACATCAGAGATGTGTTTGCTGCTTCCATACCAACATCCATTTCTTACAAAATAACAGAGAAACGATTGATATTTTTGCTTGAAATCCATAGTGAACCATTTATTCTAGCCTCAAAGCTGTTTTTTAAGATGTTTGACGCTTTTAAAAATATTTTACGAGCGAATTACTAGGCACGAGTCAGTAAGCGTCGCTCGTCAAGACTGGGAATACTTGAGCTTTGGAGGCTAAATAACTTAAATACGGAGAGTATTAGAAGGCTGTGTGAGTTGAGTGTGAAGAAGTGAATGTTCGCTATGGGTTCCTTGCACAGAAAGGCTTGCGCAGCTCGCTATCGTTGATTTGTTCAGGTTTTTAGGATGGTGAGAAAGCACAAGTTGGACGAGATTCGGGCGGCTGCGAGGAGGCAGCGAGGTGGTTGAGTCTTCACGGTTCTCATGGTGTGTTTAAGTGCAGTTGTGCGCGCCGGATTTGCCGATTGACTCACACAGAGAGAGACTAAGCTCAGTGAAGATGGCAGAAGTAGCACCGGCCCCAGCTCCCGCCGCTCCGGCGAAAGCCGCAAAGAAGAAGGTTTCCAAGGTGAAGAGGTCGGGCCCGACCGTGAACGAGCTGATCGTCAAAGCCGTGTCGGCGTCCAAAGAGCGCAATGGCGTGTCTCTGGCGGCACTGAAGAAGGATCTGGCAGCCGGCGGATACGACGTGGACAAGAACAAGGCTCGCTTGAAGATGGCCGTGAGAAGTTTGGTGAGCAAGGGCACCTGGTGCAGACCAAGGGCACCGGAGCGTCTGGGTCTTTCAAGATGAACAAGAAGGCAGCGGAGCCGGTCGCCAAGAAGAAGCCCGCAGCCAAGAAGCCCGTAGCCAAGAAAGCGGCTCCTAAAGCGAAGAAGGCGGCCGCACCTAAAGCTGCCGCTGCCAAGAAGCCCAAGGTGAGCGCAGCCAAGAAGGCGGCAGCAGCTCCAAAGAAGTCGCCGAAGAAGGCTGCGGCGGCTAAGAAGGTGGCCAAAAGCCCGAAGGCGAGCACGAAGAGCCCGAAAAAAGTGGCGAAGAAGACGCCCGCGACAAAGAAGGCCCCAGCAAAGAAGACGCCAGTAAAGCCCAAAGCCAAGAAGGCAGCACCCAAGAAGAAGTGAACATCTCGACTACTCCCTCAAAGGCTCTTTTCAGAGCCACCACAGCATCTGAGAGAACAACATTCTCTTTACTTAACATGATCTTTCTTTATTCATTTATGTTGAAGTCACCATTTCAAGGGAGACACTGACTTACTGGGCCTTTTTGCTGGACTTGCTAAGGTTCAGTCACACCTAAAATATCAACTATGGGGGGGTGAAACAATATTCAATATGTCATAAACAAGATATTCTGATCATTGATGCACCACAGTATCCAGAAACAAAAATGCACTTTTAATGCTAAAACTACCCCCAATAACACATGTAGAAAACTGATCCAAGCCAGTATTCTCTTAAGTGTACATTCACTCACTTGAGTACTCATAATACTGCATTACTTTCTTCTCAATCATTTCTGGATACAAATTAGACTGTTTTAGCCAGAAACAACACAGAACAAGGGAAGTTGCTGCGTGTAAAGCTGCAATTGTGACACTGAAGTAAATATAAAGAATGCAATATTTTCACTTGATGTATTAAAATAGCCTGTTCTTAATGACAGATTATGGCAAAATGCAAAAGACTCCATAGAAAGAGAGATTTTCCAAGGTAGAAAATTCAGGACAAGGGGTACCAGATAATAAATTACTATACAGTGATTTTTAGATCCTCTAGAGAACCAAAATATAAACTGGTCTCATAATATACAATAAAATAATTACATGTATGGTGGCATCTTCTACTACAAGCACCTGGATACCTCAGACTATGCTCAATGTATCAAGAACATCTTCAATAAAAACCTCTCAGAAAATAAAAGGGATACAATGCGGCTAATATCAGTGGGGTGATTAGCAGTACGGACAGTTGTTCAATGGAGTTGCTATGTAAAAACCAGGAGGTGCTCATTTGACAACTGCCAGGCGGAGGAATCAATAGCACATTTATTGCTGGAGTGTCAGAGAGGTGTGGGAGAAGATGTCACAAATGGGTTTAAACATCAACAGGAAATCAGTATTTTTTGGAATCTTCATGGAAAAAACTGTACAAGAAATTTATCCGAGGACCATCTGCACTGCAACAAAGAAGCAGGTCGCTCGACATAACAAAAACCCACACCATGGCACTTGGCTGTCCTGTAACTTAAATGTGTAAACATCATACTTGATATAAAGTAATTTATTCCTACCGTCATTTAACTGTATCCTGTGTAAAACTTACAAGCTTATATTAAGTTTGTGTCAAAAAAGCCAAATGCAATGTTCAACTAAATGAAAGGCATAACCCTAAAGTTTAAGTGTAACATTGTAACCAGGGGACCCACGAACAAAAAGCACATGAGCTTCCATAAAACCAGGTTACTCGGCCATATTTTCATGATTATTACAATTCAAACGAGTAACTAGTCAATGAAAAATGAAGTGCCAGAATGTAAACAAAGGATGAAGCCCTTTGCATTAAACTGATGTGGCTCTTAAAAGAGCCTTTGTTGTGTTTTGGTGTGCGAGCAGACAGTTTAAGCTCTCTCTCCACGGATACGCCGGGCCAGCTGGATGTCTTTAGGCATGATGGTGACCCTCTTGGCGTGGATGGCGCACAGGTTGGTGTCCTCGAACAGACCCACCAGATAAGCCTCGCTGGCCTCCTGCAGAGCCATGACGGCAGAGCTCTGGAAGCGCAGGTCGGTCTTGAAGTCCTGGGCGATCTCTCTCACCAGGCGCTGGAAGGGCAGCTTGCGGATCAGCAGCTCGGTGGATTTCTGGTAACGACGGATCTCTCTCAGAGCGACGGTGCCGGGCCTGTAACGGTGAGGCTTCTTCACTCCGCCGGTGGCCGGGGCGCTTTTACGCGCGGCCTTGGTGGCCAGCTGCTTTCTGGGAGCTTTACCTCCGGTGGACTTACGGGCGGTCTGCTTAGTTCTTGCCATTGTTAACTCTGAGGAAAAGTAAGACAACTGTGCGAAATCGCTCCTCTTAAACTGGAGCACGATGACGCTGTTTTTTCCCCGAGCTTGTGATTGGTCACACGATCTTCGTCGCGGTAATCTTTGCTCCCCATTGGAGAACCATGTGTTTGAAACAAACGACGAAATAAAAGCGCAAAAAGGTCCTCGCTTCTGATTGTGCGCGCCAAGTGACGAGTAACCGTCCTCCCGGCTCTGCAAAATTTAACGGTTGGACTCCAGCAATACAATGGGCCCCTTCAAATATTAAACTAACGTTTGACTTTAGTTTAAACCCATATTTTTACATCTGTGAATATAAACGAGTCCAGCAGTCAAACTAAAATAGTTCCTCATTTTAATATCCTAGTATAGTTTAAAATAAAATAACATCAGGGTAAGAATGGCCTAAAATAATCTACAAAAGAACTGTGAACAGGGGATCTTAATAACCAAAAGAGACCCGAAAACAACAATCACGAAAAATAAACAAATATATGAAGGGAGCAAATAACCGTAACGTGGGATTTAAAGGATCTTCACCATTCAGCAGAACTAGAAAAAGACTATTCACGTTTACCTTTGTGTCTATGAAATATATATTTGTATGACCGATAGGTGGAGCTGTTTCTCTTCTACATGTAGTCTGTCGCCACAGCGTTTAGAAATCTAATGTATTTCTCCAGCTGACCTAATCGTTAGTATAAATGGAATTTAGCAAGAAAACCATTACATCTGTTTTTTTGTTTTTCACCTGTACAAATACTGAACAAAATTTAGCTTTTAAAATATCTCAATAACCTCATGAGTAATTATGGATATAATTAATAAATACAGAAGTGATCAGATGACCTCCACCTTATCTATTATTTTCTTTTTCAGTCATAGCTCCTGTTTCTCCTTTTGTTGAGAATTTGCTACATCAGAAGTGTAAAAAGTGATTTGGTGATTTAAAGTCTGTATTTTAGGCTTTAGACAAGTTTGGTTAATAACAGTAAAGCAGAAGATCCAAAATGGAGGTACATTTCTTTTGGTCTCTTTCTAATGGGGCAGAGGTCTCTGACCTCCTCATATATAACCGTGCACCTATTTTAGGCATTAGCGTTATCCGATAAGCTATTTGCTGATCCTAGCCTCGCAGACCACGGAAGCCTGCGTATCTGTTCTTTTACACTTTGGCTTCTATGTGAACAATTTCAACATATTTTGCCATCAAAAATATTCTTGTTTTTAAAGTACTTTGCACTTTCTTTATGTAATGCATATGTTTCTATTACATATCTGAGGCAAGGTGAACTGATTTTGTTGGGTTTGGATACACGCCTCTATCATTAAAGCTGCCTCTCCCTCACCAACTAATATCTTCTAATATTTCATAATCAAAGAGATGTTTTGTTGTTTTTTTTCTTTTGGAAGAACTAGGATGATTCCCTTGCATGCCAAGTGACTTTTTTATTTTTTTAAGTTCAGTAAGTGATGTACTAGGCTTACCTAGAGACAGGCTGAGGTTAGGTTAGTTGTGTAACAAGTTTAGCCCTTTCAGGACTTTACATTGTCCTAAAAATAGAAATGAAGGGTCATTTACAGAACCCAGGAGAATCACCCCTTCAGTGCCACTTATAGTGATGATGCTGGCTGATGATACTGTAAAGACACGCACAAGGTATCAATGGGTATTTAATCAAATATTTTGCTACATTTACAAAGGGTATTTTAGTCTCATCAGACATAGATACTGAATTAAAAGTTTAATCCAAAGTATTTGAAACCCCATGACAGCCTCCACAGTGTTACATCAAGGAGTCATCAGGATAGTTTTCAAAGCCGCACTATGATCTAATAATGCGATAGGCTCTAGATTGTCCAAGCTATAAGCTCCTTGTGCAAGGGATGGTGAGAAATAACACTTTAAATAAGGTGTGCAGACTGTTGCTGGAGGAAGGACATGATTGGGAGGGGTGATCTTTATTCCTGGAGAGAAGGTGAGGGTGGGGAAGAGGAGTTGACGAAGCAGACGAGGAGGGAGGCAGTGTCAGGAATGGGAGGAGCATTGAGAGCGAAGGAGGAGCTGCCAGTCCTGAGGTTTTCAGCTGGTATCTTGGATTTCATCTGAGGGGAAATCTCACCACCGAGATCTTCAGCCTTCAGAGTCATCGTCCTTGATGGTTCAATTCTGTGGAATATTCACACAGACTGGACGTGACCACTTGCCGCAGGTCTTTTTTATGCAGAGGAGATTGCCAAATGTGGTATGACAAATAAATGTTTTGTTATTTATTTATTGTTAATATTACCTGTATGCATGTTAGTTTTTCAGATTTCACAGTTGTGGATAAGGAAAAAATGTAATGATATTTTTAGATTCTTTTTTTTTTTCAAATCTAAATTTTCTGTTAATTATTGCAATTTGGTTTTGTAACTTCTTTCTGTAGCACACGTGTGCAGGGCTCTCAGGGATTAAATAGCTTCCTAATGAGATTTCACTAATGTCCAAGCTTCACTTAAAGCAGAGATCTCACTGTTCTCAGGACAAAGTCAAGAATGACACCAGAAATTGATGCTAATACTTTTCTGCAACTACAGATGGTAATTAATTCATTGTCTGCTCACATAACAACGGAGAAGATTGATTAAGTTTTAGGCACAACTAATTCAAACTAATTTTATCTATCTATCTATTAAATACATATTTGGTATTAAATATTGGTCTGACCTCAGTATTAGAGAGCTGTCAGTAATTACTGTGCAGGGGTATAAAATGTAATGTTTTAGTTTTTGTGAAAGATCAGTGCAAAGAACACAGTAACAGCATTCTACAAAGATGCATGACAGCTACCTAAGCTCTTGAGCACTGTTAATACTACCTTAAAAATGGTTGCAAATTACAAATATACAAGTTGTGACCATAGAATTGGTTTGTGTTGGAATAAGAAACTGCTTTAGCATTGCTGGCCTCTTGTGTAACGGCTAATTTTCTGTCTTGCAGCGAGTAATATGAGGCCCGCCTTTCAATGGGCTGGATCCTGTGTTTAGACCAGGGAGCAGCATGCCAACAAATCGGTGAACCACTGTGGCCTGTTAAACCCCCACCCTTGTATCAACATCGGCACTGCCCAACAGACGGGGGACTCGCGTTGATTTTGCCTGACAATCTTGGCCAAACACCATGGATTTCACACTACCTATTAGAAGTCGGGACACGATGACATCATCTAGCTCTGCACCTCTCCTGGGTCCTCACAGCCGCTCCAGGAATCACTACCAGGGCATCAAAAGAAAGCTTCGTCGTGGACGAATTCTAGGATTCATCATTAGCTTGGTGGCAGTCTGCGCAGTCTGCTCACTCTGTGCCTTGTCACTGGCCACATCGGTGGCTAAGGAGCTGGAGCTGGTCTTCGAGGGCTCAGCAGAGGCTGTAGCTCCCCGAAGAACTCTTCTACACCACCGTAATATCTCAGCTGCACAAGAGGATACCACCTATAGCCATGAAATCATCAGACATAGAGCTTAATCACGGGGACTATCCCACAGACTTATTCACCATTGAGGAGAGACGCCAGGGTTATGTGGTGCTTCATATGTTTGGAATGTTGTACATGTTCATAGCCTTAGCTATTGTTTGCGATGAGTTCTTTGTTCCTGCACTCACTGTCATCACAGAGAAGCTGGAGATCTCAGATGATGTAGCTGGGGCCACCTTCATGGCAGCAGGGGGCTCTGCTCCAGAGCTCTTCACTTCTGTCATTGGAGTCTTCGTCTCACACAGCAAACGTGGGCATTGGAACCATTGTGGGCTCTGCCGTCTTCAACATCCTGTTTGTAATCGGATGTGTGCTATGTTCTCCAAAGAGGTGCTACACCTCACCTGGTGGCCTCTGTTCCGAGACGTCTCATTCTACATAGTTGGCCTGCTCATGCTCATCTATTTCTTTCTGGATAATCAAATCACGGTTTTAGAAAGTGTCAGCCTCTTGTCCTTCTACGGCTGCTATGTGACATTCATGAAGTTCAACTCCAAGTTTGAACGTTTCATCAAATCAGCATTCACCAGCAACCAAGTAGACAAGGTGGAGACTGCTCCACAGGTGAGCTCGCTCCATCCATCCATCCAATCCATCCATCCATCCATCCATCCATCCATCCATCCATCCATCCATCCATCCATCCATCCATCCACATGTGAACCTATCCATACATAAATACAGGTTAGGGTTACCTGTTTAGGGTTACTTGTGCTGACTAGGACAGGCCTCCTACCACTGTCAGTAATCTTGAAATAGTTCTTAGAACAGGACTGATATAAGAGAGTTTAGTTGGCTGCCAACTCCGGGTGTGATAGACACTAATACGTTTTCTAAGGGAAAGAAAATTATATGGATTCCTTTATTTTACAGGTGAATAGTTTCTCTATTCTGTTCTCTAAGATCATTATTGTCACATGAGTGACAGCAGCAACACTGACATTATAAAAAACTAAGTTTACTTGCTATTGATGTGCTCATCTTCTCCAATCCCTTTGCAATTCATGCTGAATAATACTGCAACATTAGCGTACAGCTACAGTTTAGCTTTTGGTTTGAGTATTGTTCCATATGCTGTTTACAAAACACAAGATTTTATTTTGAAGGAATATCAATTGACAAAAATGCCGCTAGATTTAGCCTGTAGCCATCTTTGAGTGGACACTGAATCTATGTGCAGTTTTTAAGTATGTCTGTGGTTGTGTATTCTGACATGCACTGTGCTCAGTCCTGGGGGGGGGGGGCCCAGTATGTCTGGTGACTGGTGACATGGCCATGACTCGACATAGGACTAAGTATTTATTTGTGTGCACGTCTGTGTGTTTTTTTACCTGTCAGATTGGTCTTTTCTTAAGAAGTGCTCTTGCACTGTGGCTTAAACTGATAAGACCTCAAGACATCGGTCACCAGCAATCACTCAACAGCCGCTGAGCTAATCACTTCACATCAGCAGAGAGACGGTGATGGGGCCGTGTCATTTTGGCATTAGTGTGGAGTGTTTGTTCTGCTGCGCCTGTTTTTAGGTGCTACAGTTACATGCACACATGTCTCACATGTAGCTGTCTCTCTTTGTTCCCTCTCTTTTTGGGGTCTGGTCAGTTTTGGCTTTGCTCCACCACCACACCTTCACTCACATATTCAGCACATATCTGCAGCCTTGTGTTTGTCCCGAGGGGACGGTATCACAGAGGACACATGCAGGGTGCGTGTTCTATGTATTTTATATTTTTATACCTATGTTATTTCCGTTCCCATGCACGAGAGCACAGCATTTACCGGTATTTGTGTTTTCCACCTAGTCAAACTGCCGTTTGACATCTGTGCCCTTTTGGGAATCAGCTGTTCTTCCGACCATCTCACCTCAAACCAAGAACAGCTTTTCTCTTTTCGTCTCCCCGACACTTGATGGCCAACTGTTATGCCCTTGTGTCTCGCTTGCTGCTAAATAATCCCACCAGGGTTAATGCCCTGAAATCCTGTTAAAGTCTCTAATAATAGCCCGATGCTCCCTGGGGGAGCAAAAGTCAACCGATGTGCTGGCCGTTGTCCACACGAAATCATACCTAGGTTTTGGAGAGTTTCGTACATGGTTCATGTCTTGCAACCATGCATGTGTTGCCTTCAGTGTTTTGCAGTAAATCGGGAATAAGACCCAATGTTTTCTTGCCGATGGCACTAAAGATCACAATCCTCCTTGATCTGCTTATCAACTGCTTACCAGCAGTGACGACAGCCCAGCGCAGTGTCACCCTGTCCCTGCACAACTTTAAGAGAAAAAAAATCAGACACCTCTTTTGTCACTAATAAAGACAGTGATGGGGTTCTGCAACCGTGCACAATAGTAGTGGAATCACTTCTGTCAAGTTGCTGTGAAGCTGAATAAACTTTAAACTCTGTGCTTCAGTTCCACAGCACATGTTCCTCAAACCAGACAGCAGTGAAATGAATACATTTTAAAAAGGTGGTGCACATCCCTAAAGAAGGGTGTGAGGCGAGGGCAGATATTGGATAGAGCGGTGACCTGTGAAGGTTGCTGTGGTACTTCACACGCAGACTTGAAAATCACCGGTCTAAAAGTGGTGATCTCTACTGATTAATCCTGGCTAAATCCCACAGCTTGGACAGTCAGGTGGACACTCGACACACAGAGAGGCAGAGAGGAGGTGAAAGTGGGGCACAGCATCTAATTGCACAACCTTGTTAGCAGCACTGGTGATAAAAACATCTTTGGGCCTGAACACTCAAAAAAGCTGAGTTACAGTAAGAGGATAGTTGCTGTTTATTTGACATCCTATATAGTCAAATTACAATGTTCCTTTTTTGGGTCTTTGTAGCATACCAGGACATATTTTGATGTTTACAACAGAATTTTAATGACTGCGAGGAGGTAAAAAGTGAAAGGTGTTGTCTGTTCTCCTCTGATTAGCTCTCAGTAGTAGAGGGAAGGTTTGGCTGTTGTTTAGTATGAACCTTTATAATTTAGCTTGATGCTTCTGAGTAACATTCGAGCAGCAGTGGATAATTTTATTAAGTGAACGATTGTCTACTGTCAGATGAAAAGATTTTCTATATAGACATCCTTCCTCCTCTTGAAGCCACGAAATAGTTTTAACGCAGAAAAGCTCACTGGGTGGATGTTCACACCGTTACATGAATTACCGAGGACAGGAAAAGTGTTAGCGAGCTTCGGTTCATACTCCAGCAACACTCCTTCAGTGTATCGATGTATGACCTAAGAGTTCTCCCACCACTGCAGTATTAGATCTGCTTTTAATTGAATGATTATTACACCAAGCATGACATTTGTGAAGCCCGTAAACCAGCATGCTCTCGCACCCTCGGCCGTGCTCTCAGTCACATACACTCCAAGTGATTTATGTGCAGTGAGTTATAGTATACACATACACACACACACACATACATACACACACATATATATATATATATCTATATATATATATTATATATATAGGTGTGTATGTATGTGTGTGTGTGTGTATGTGTATACTATAACTCACTGCACATAAATCACTTGGTGTATGTGACTGAGAGCACGGCCGAGGGTGCGAGAGCAGCTGGTTTACGGGCTTCACAAATGTCATGCTTGTGTAATATCATTCAATTAAAGCAGATCTAATACTGCAGTGGTGGGAGAACTCTTAGGTCATACATCGATACACTGAAGGAGTGTTGCTGGGTATGAACCGAAGCTCGCTAACACTTTTCCTGTCCTCGGTAATTCATGTAACGGTGTGAACATCCCACCCAGTGAGCTTTTCTGCGTTAAAACTATTTCGTGGCTTCAAGAGGAGGAAGGATGTCTATATAGAAAATCGTTTTCATCTGACAGTAGACAATCGTTCACTTAATAAAATTCCACTGCTGCTCGAATGTTACTCAGAAGCATCAAGCTAAATTAAAAGGTTCATACTAAACAACAGCCAAACCTTCCCTCTACTACTGAGAGCTAATCAGAGGAGAACAGACAACACCTTTCACTTTTTACCTCCTCGCAGTCATTAAAATTCTGTTGTAAACATCAAAATGTCCTGGTATGCTACAAAGACCCAAAAAAGGAACATTGTAATTTGACTATATAGGATGTCAAATAAACAGCAACTATCCTCTTACTGTAACTCAGCTTTTTTGAGTGTTCAGGCCCAAAGATGTTTTTATCACCAGTGCTGCTAACAAGGTTGTGCATTAGATGCTGTGCCCCACTTTCACCTCCTCTCTGCCTCTCTGTGTGTCGAGTGTCCACCTGACTGTCCAAGCTGTGGGATTTAGCCAGGATTAATCAGTAGAGATCACCACTTTTAGACCGGTGATTTTCAAGTCTGCGTGTGAAGTACCACAGCAACCTTCACAGGTCACCGCTCTATCCAATATCTGCCCTCGCCTCACACCCTTCTTTAGGGATGTGCACCACCTTTTAAAATGTATTCATTTCACTGCCGTCTGGTTTGAGGAACATGTGCTGTGAACTGAAGCACAGAGTTTAAAGTTTATTCAGCTTCACAGCAACTGACAGAAGTGATTCCACTACTATTGTGCACGGTTGCAGAACCCCATCACTGTCTTTATTAGTGACAAAAGAGTGTCTGATTTTTTTTTCTCTTAAAGTTGTGGCAGGGACAGGGTGACACTGCGCTGGGCTGTCGTCACTGCTGGTAAGCAGTTGATAAGCAGATCAAGAGGATTGTGATCTTTAGTGCCATCGGCAAGAAAACTTGGGTCTTATTCCCGAATTACTGCAAAACACTGAGGCAACACATGCATGGTTGCAAGACATGAACCATGTACGAAACTCTCCAAAACCTAGGTATGATTTCGTGTGGACAACGGCCAGCACATCGGTTGACTTTTGCTCCCCCAGGGAGCATCGGGCTATTATTAGAGACTTTAACAGGATTTCAGGGCATTAACCCTGGTGGGACTATTTAGCAGCAAGCGAGACACAGGGCATAACAGTTGGCCATCAAGTGTCGGGGAGACGAAAGAGAAAAGCTGTTCTTGTTTGAGGTGAGATGGTCGGAAGAACAGCTGATTCCCAAAAGGGCACAGATGTCAAACGGCAGTTTGACTAGGTGGAAAACACAAATACCGGTAAATGCTGTGCTCTCGTGCATGGGAACGGAAATAACATAGGTATAAAAATCTAAAATACATAGAACACGCACCCTGCATGTGTCCTCTGTGATACCGTCCCCTCGGGACAAACACAAGCTGCAGATATGTGCTGATATGTGAGTGAAGGGTGGTGGTGGAGCAAAGCCAAAACTGACCAGACCCAAAAGAAAGGGAACAAAGAGAGACAGCTACATGTGAGACATGTGTGCATGTAACTGTAGCACCTAAAAACAGGCGCAGCAGAACAAACACTCCACACTAATGCCAAAATGACACGGCCCCATCACCGTCTCTCTGCTGATGTGAAGTGATTAGCTCAGCGGCTGTTGAGTGATTGCTGGTGACCGATGTCTTGAGGTCTTATCAGTTTAAGCCACAGTGCAAGAGCACTTCTTAAGAAAAAGACCAATCTGACAGGTAAAAAACACACAGACGTGCACACAAATAAATACTTAGTCCTATGTCGAGTCATGGCCATGTCACCAGTCACCAGACATACTGGTCCCCCCCCCCCGGACTGAGCACAGTGCATGTCAGAATACACAACCACAGACATACTTAAAAACTGCACATATGTCAGTGTCACTCAAAGATGGCTACAGGCTAAATCTAGCGGCATTTTTTGTCAATTGATATTCCTTCAAATAAAATCTGTGTTTTGTAACAGCAATATGGAACAATACTCAAACCAAAAGCTAAACTGTAGCTGTACGCTAATGTTGCAGTATTATTCAGCATGAATTGCAAAGGGATTGGAGAAGATGAGCACATCAATAGCAGTAAACTTATTTTTTTATAATGCAGTGTTGCTGCTGTCACTCATGTGACAATAATGATCTTAGAGAACAGAATAGAGAAACTATTCACCTGTAAATAAAGGAATCCATATAATTTTCTTTCCCTTAGAAAACGTATTAGTGTCTATCACACCGGAGTTGGCAGCCAACTAACTCTCTTATATCAGTCCTGTTCTAAGAACTATTTCAAGATTACTGACAGTGGTAGGAGGCCTGTTCCTAGTCAGCACAAGTAACCCTAACAGGTAACCCTAACCTGTATTTATGTATGGATAGGTTCACATGTGATGATGGATGGATGGATGGATGGATGGATGGATGGATGGATGGATGGATGGATGGTGGATGGATGGATGGATGGCGCGAGCTCACCTGTGGAGCAGCCTCCACCTTGTCTACTTGGTTGCTGGTGAATGCTGATTTGATGAAACGTTCAAACTTGGAGTTGAACTTCATGAATTCACATAGCAGCCGTAGAAGGACAAGAGGCTGACACTTTCTAAAACCGTGATTTGATTATCCAGAAAGAAATAGATGAGCATGAGCAGGCCAACTATGTAGAATGAGACGTCTCGGAACAGAGGCCACCAGGTGAGGTGTAGCACCTCTTTGGAGAACAGAGCACACATCCCGATTACAAACAGGATGTTGAAGACGGCAGAGCCCACAATGGTTCCAATGCCCACGTTGCTGTGTGAGACGAAGACTCCAATGACAGAAGTGAAGAGCTCTGGAGCAGAGCCCCCTGCTGCCATGAAGGTGGCCCCAGCTACATCATCTGAGATCTCCAGCTTCTCTGTGATGACAGTGAGTGCAGGAACAAAGAACTCATCGCAAACAATAGCTAAGGCTATGAACATGTACAACATTCCAAACATATGAAGCACCACATAACCCTGGCGTCTCTCCTCAATGGTGAATAAGTCTGTGGGATAGTCCCCGTGATTAAGCTCTATGTCTGATGATTTCATGGCTATAGGTGTATCCTCTTGTGCAGCTGAGATATTACGGTGGTGTAGAAGAGTTCTTCGGGGAGCTACAGCCTCTGCTGAGCCCTCGAAGACCAGCTCCAGCTCCTTAGCCACCGATGTGGCCAGTGACAAGGCACAGAGTGAGCAGACTGCGCAGACTGCCACCAAGCTAATGATGAATCCTAGAATTCGTCCACGACGAAGCTTTCTTTTGATGCCCTGGTAGTGATTCCTGGAGCGGCTGTGAGGACCCAGGAGAGGTGCAGAGCTAGATGATGTCATCGTGTCCCGACTTCTAATAGGTAGTGTGAAATCCATGGTGTTTGGCCAAGATTGTCAGGCAAAATCAACGCGAGTCCCCCGTCTGTTGGCAGTGCCGATGTTGATACAAGGGTGGGGGTTTAACAGGCCACAGTGGTTCACCGATTTGTTGGCATGCTGCTCCCTGGTCTAAACACAGGATCCAGCCCATTGAAAGGCGGCCTCATATACTCGCTGCAAGACAGAAAATTAGCCGTTACACAAGAGGCCAGCAATGCTAAAGCAGTTTCTTATTCCAAACACAAACCAATTCTATGGTCACAACTTGTATATTTGTAATTTGCAACCATTTTAAGGTAGTATTAACAGTGCTCAAGAGCTTAGGTAGCTGTCATGCATCTTTGTAGAATGCTGTTACTGTGTTCTTTGCACTGATCTTTCACAAAACTAAAACATTACATTTTATACCCCTGCACAGTAATTACTGACAGCTCTCTAATACTGAGGTCAGACCAATATTTAATACCAAATATGTATTTAATAGATAGATAGATAAAATTAGTTTGAATTAGTTGTGCCTAAAACTTAATCAATCTTCTCCGTTGTTATGTGAGCAGACAATGAATTAATTACCATCTGTAGTTGCAGAAAAGTATTAGCATCAATTTCTGTGTCATTCTTGACTTTGTCCTGAGAACAGTGAGATCTCTGCTTTAAGTGAAGCTTGGACATTAGTGAAATCTCATTAGGAAGCTATTTAATCCCTGAGAGCCCTGCACATGTGCTACAGAAAGAAGTTACAAAACCAAATTGCAATAATTAACAGAAAATTTAGATTTGAAAAAAAAAAGAATCTAAAAATATCATTACATTTTTTCCTTATCCACAACTGTGAAATCTGAAAAACTAACATGCATACAGGTAATATTAACAATAAAATAAATAACAAAACATTTATTTGTCATACCACATTTGGCAATCTCCTCTGCATAAAAAAGACCTGCGGCAAGTGGTCACGTCCAGTCTGTGTGAATATTCCACAGAATTGAACCATCAAGGACGATGACTCTGAAGGCTGAAGATCTCGGTGGTGAGATTTCCCCTCAGATGAAATCCAAGATACCAGCTGAAAACCTCAGGACTGGCAGCTCCTCCTTCGCTCTCAATGCTCCTCCCATTCCTGACACTGCCTCCCTCCTCGTCTGCTTCGTCAACTCCTCTTCCCCACCCTCACCTTCTCTCCAGGAATAAAGATCACCCCTCCCAATCATTGTCCTTCCTCCAGCAACAGTCTGCACACCTTATTTAAAGTGTTATTTCTCACCATCCCTTGCACAAGGAGCTTATAGCTTGGACAATCTAGAGCCTATCGCATTATTAGATCATAGTGCGGCTTTGAAAACTATCCTGATGAC
This sequence comes from Takifugu rubripes, assembly GCF_901000725.2. Classification (NCBI taxonomy): domain Eukaryota; kingdom Metazoa; phylum Chordata; class Actinopteri; order Tetraodontiformes; family Tetraodontidae; genus Takifugu; species Takifugu rubripes. The sequence goes on along the minus strand of NC_042301.1, from coordinate 15,135,125 downwards.
TCCTTGATGTAACACTGTTGGAGGCTGTCATGGGGTTTCAAATACTTTGGATTAAACTTTATATTCAGTATCTTGTCTGATGAGACTAAATACCCTTGTAATGTAGCAAAATATTTGATTAAATACCCATTGATCCTTGTGCGTGTCTTTACAGTATCATCAGCCAGCATCATCATTATAAGTGGCACTGAAGGGGTGATTATCCTGGGTTCTGTAAATGACCCTTCATTTCTATTTTTAGGACAATGTAAAGTCCTGAAAGGGCTAAAACTTGTTACCACAACTAACCTAACCTCAGCCTGTCTCTAGGTAAGCCTAGTACATCACTTACTGAACTTAAAAAAATAAAAAAGTCACTTGGCATGCAAGGGAATCATCCTAGTTCTTCCAAAAGAAAAAAAAACAACAAAACATCTCTTTGATTATGAAATATTAGAAGATATTAGTTGGTGAGGGAGAGGCAGCTTTAATGATAGAGGCGTGTATCCAAACCCAACAAAATCAGTTCACCTTGCCTCAGATATGTAATAGAAACATATGCATTACATAAAGAAAGTGCAAAGTACTTTAAAAACAAGAATATTTTTGATGGCCAAAATATGTTGAAATTGTTCACATAGAAGCCAAAGTGTAAAGAACAGATACGCAGGCTTCCGTGGTCTGCGAGGCTAGGATCAGCAAATAGCTTATCGGATAACGCTAATGCCTAAAATAGGTGCACGGTTATATATGAGGAGGTCAGAGACCTCTGCCCATTAGAAAGAGACCAAAAGAAATGTACCTCCATTTTGGATCTTCTGCTTTACTGTTATTAACCAAACTTGTCTAAAGCCTAAATACAGACTTTAAATCACCAAATCACTTTTTACACTTCTGATGTAGCAAATTCTCAACAAAAGGAGAAACAGGAGCTATGACTGAAAAAGAAAATAATAGATAAGGTGGAGGTCATCTGATCACTTCTGTATTATTAATTATATCCATAATTACTCATGAGGTTATTGAGATATTTTAAAGCTAAATTTTGTTCAGTATTTGTACAGGTGAAAAACAAAAAAACAGATGTAATGGTTTTCTTGCTAAATTCCATTTATACTAACGATTAGGTCAGCTGGAGAAATACATTAGATTCCTAAACGCTGTGCGACAGACTACATGTAGAAGAGAAACAGCTCCACCTATCGGTCATACAAATATATATTCATAGACACAAAGGTAAACGTGAATAGTCTTTTTCTAGTTCTGCTGAATGGGTGAAGATCCTTTAAATTCCCACGTTACGGTTATTTGCTCCCTTCATATATTTGTTTATTTTTCGTGATTGTTGTTTTCGGGTCTCTTTTGGTATTAAGATCCCCTGTTCACAGTTCTTTTGTAGATTATTTTAGGCCATTCTACCCTGATGTTATTTTTATTTTAAACTATACTAGGATATTAAATGAGGAAACTATTTTAGTTTGACTGCTGGACTCGTTTATATTCACAGATGTAAAAAATATGGGTTTAAACTAAAGTCAAACGTTAGTTTAATATTTGAAGGGGCCCATTGTATTGCTGGAGTCCAACCGTTAAATTTTGCAGAGCGGGAGGACGGTTACTCGTCACTTGGCGCGCACAATCAGAAGCGAGGACCTTTTTGCGCTTTTATTTTGTCGTTTGTTTCAAACACATGGTTCTCCAATGGGAGCAAAGATTACCGCGACGAAGATCGTGTGACCAATCACAAGCTCGGGGAAAAAACAGCGTCATCGTGCTCCAGTTTAAGAGGAGCGATTTCGCACAGTTCTCTTACTTTTTCCTCAGAGTTAACAATGGCAAGAACTAAGCAGACCCGCCCGTAAGTCCACCGGAGGTAAAGCTCCCAGAAAGCAGCTGGCCACCAAGGCCGCGCGTAAAGCGCCCCGGCCACCGGCGGAGTGAAGAAGCCTCACCGTTACAGGCCCGGCACCGTCGCTCTGAGAGAGATCCGTCGTTACCAGAATCCACCGAGCTGCTGATCCGCAAGCTGCCCTTCCAGCGCCTGGTGAGAGATGATCGCCCAGGACTTCAAGACCGACCTGCGTTCCAGAGCTCGGCCGTCATGGCTCTGCAGGAGGCCAGCGAGGCTTATCTGGTTGGGTCTGTTCGAGGACACCAACCTGTGCGCCATCCACGCCAAGAGGGTCACCATCATGCCTAAGACATCCAGCTGGCCCGGCGTATCCGTGGAGAGAGAGCTTTAAACTGTCTGCTCGCACACCAAAACACAACAAAGGCTCTTTTAAGAGCCACATCAGTTTAATGCAAAGGGCTTCATCCTTTGTTTACATTCTGGCACTTCATTTTTCATTGACTAGTTACTCGTTTGAATTGTAATAATCATGAAAATATGGCCGAGTAACCTGGTTTTATGGAAGCTCATGTGCTTTTGTTCGTGGGTCCCCTGGTTACAATGTTACACTTAAACTTTAGGGTTATGCCTTTCATTTAGTTTGAACTTGCATTTGGCTTTTTTTGACACAAACTTAATATAAGCTTGTAAGTTTTACACAGGATACAGTTAAATGACGGTAGGAATAAATTACTTTATATCAAGTATGATGTTTACACATTTAAGTTACAGGACAGCCAAGTGCCATGGTGTGGGTTTTTGTTATGTCGAGCGACTGCTTCTTTGTTGCAGTGCAGATGGTCCTCGGATAAATTTCTTGTACAGTTTTTCCATGAAGATTCCAAAAAATACTGATTTCCTGTTGATGTTTAAACCCATTTTGTGACATCTTCTCCCACACCTCTCTGACACTCCAGCAATAAATGTGCTATTGATTCCTCCGCCTGGCAGTTGTCAAATGAGCACCTCCTGGTTTTTAACATAGCAACTCCATTGAACAACTGTCCGTACTGCTAATCACCCCACTGATATTAGCCGCATTGTATCCCTTTTATTTTCTGAGAGGTTTTTATTGAAGATGTTCTTGATACATTGAGCATAGTCTGAGGTATCCAGGTGCTTGTAGTAGAAGATGCCACCATACATGTAATTATTTTATTGTATATTATGAGACCAGTTTATATTTTGGTTCTCTAGAGGATCTAAAAATCACTGTATAGTAATTTATTATCTGGTACCCCTTGTCCTGAATTTTCTACCTTGGAAAATTCTCTTTCTATGGAGTCTTTTGCATTTTGCCATAATCTGTCATTAAGAACAGGCTATTTTAATACATCAAGTGAAAATATTGCATTCTTTATATTTACTTCAGTGTCACAATTGCAGCTTTACACGCAGCAACTTCCCTTGTTCTGTGTTTGTTTCTGGCTAAAACAGTCTAATTTGTATCCAGAAATGATTGAGAAGAAGTAATGCAGTATTATGAGTACTCAAGTGAGTGAATGTACACTTAAGAGAATACTGGCTTGGATCAGTTTTCTACATGTCTGTTATGGGGGTAGTTTTAGCATTAAAGTGCAATTTTTGTTTCTGGATACTGTGGTGCATCAATGATCAGAATATCTTGTTTATGACATATTGAATATTGTTTCACCCCCCCATAGTTGATATTTAGGTGTGACTGAACCTTAGCAAGTCCAGCAAAAAGGCCCAGTAAGGTCAGTGTCTCCCTTGAAATGGTGACTTCAACATAAATGAATAAAGAAAGATCATGTTAAGTAAGGGAGTGTTGTTCTCTCAGATGCTGTGGTGGCTCTGAAAAGAGCCTTTGAGGGAGTAGTCGAGATGTTCACTTCTTCTTGGGTGCTGCCCTTCTTGGCTTTGGGCTTTACTGGCGTCTTCTTTGCTGGGGCCTTCTTTGTCGCGGGCGTCTTCTTCGCCCACTTTTTTCGGGCTCTTCGTGCTCGCCTTCGGGCTTTTGGCCACCTTCTTAGCCTGCCGCAGCCTTCTTCGGCGACTTCTTTGGAGCTGCTGCCGCCTCTTGGCTGCGCTCACCTTGGGCTTCTTGGCAGCGGCAGCTTTAGGTGCGGCCGCCTTCTTCGCTTTAGGAGCCGCTTTCTTGGCTACGGGCTTCTTGGCTGCGGGCTTCTTCTTGGCGACCGGCTCCGCTGCCTTCTTGTTCATCTTGAAAGACCAGACGCTCCGGTGCCCTTGGTCTGCACCAGGGTGCCCTTGCTCACCAACTTCTCACGGCCATCTTCAAGCGAGCCTTGTTCTTGTCCACGTCGTATCCGCCGGCTGCCAGATTCCTTCTTCAGTGCCGCCAGAGACACGCCATTGCGCTCTTTGGACGCCGAACGGCTTTGACGATCAGCTCGTTCACGGTCGGGCCCGACCTCTTCACCTTGGAAACCTTCTTCTTTGCGGCTTTCGCCGGAGCGGGGGAGCTGGGGCCGGTGCTATTCTGCCATCTTCACTGAGCTTAGTCTCTCTCTGTGTGAGTCAATCGGCAAATCCGGCGCGCACAACTGCACTTAAACACACCATGAGAACCGTGAAGACTCAACCACCTCGCTGCCTCCTCGCAGCCGCCCGAATCTCGTCCAACTTGTGCTTTCTCACCATCCTAAAAACCTGAACAAATCAACGATAGCGAGCTGCGCAAGCCTTTCTGTGGCAAGGAACCCATAGCGAACATTCACTTCTTCACACTCAACTCACACAAGCCTTCTAATACTCTCCGTATTTAAGTTATTTAGCCTCCAAAGCTCAAGTATTCCCAGTCTTGAACGAGCGACGCTTACTGACTCGTGCCTAGTAATTCGCTCGTAAAATACTAATTAAAGCATGAAATTTAATCCCAAGCGTCATTTCGAGGGCCTCAAATGTTTCTGTGTGTACCTCAAATAAAAATATAGTTATTATGACTTTCGTTTGAAAGAAGCAGATGCTAATCTCGAAGCAGCAAACACATCTGAGGTGGTTGAGGCATGATGGCGCAGCACTGACGTGAGGGAGTGTTAAATTATTTTTTAAAGCGAAATAAACTGAACATATTTTTTAAACAATTAGATCGTTTGTGTTTTGTATGTAATTATACTGTGGATAATCTGTACAGTAACTAAAATTCAATGCATATATTATTACTCTGTGCCTGGGAGAGAACACGCTGACTGCCTCCAAGCTTGATAGGGTAATAAAAGTATACGTGGGCATGGGCATGTGAAAAAATATGCCATTCCAAAAATTAACAGTGAAGAAGTCTGTTCATCAATATTTTAGCAAATACTTTTCAATTGACATTCATATTGTCTATAATTATCTATGTTTTTTATATATTATTAATTATGCTCTGATGTTAGAGTTGTGGAGTTCTCCCATTTATGATGCCTCCCATTTATGATGCGTCAGTTATATACTGAAGTCAACATGTCTGTTATTTCTTCTATACATTTTATATAAACTAGCATGGGCAGTTCATCCAGCCCAGGAGCTCGCCTTTATTCATTTCCAATATTGCTTGTTTAAATTTCCCTCCCCCTGATTTAGGTTTACTTCTTGTATGTTACTTTGCTCCAGAATCCAGCTCGTCCTTAATTAGGTCAAGATATATATTTTTTTCAGACAGCACTTTAACAGTTTTCATTTTTTGTTTTTCTTCTTCTAATCATCTGACCATTCTCCCTCTGGATGACATCAGTATATTTATTTTTAGGTTTCTTTCTCTTTTTCTATGCATATTTATCAGTCCTACCATGTTAAACTTTCCATTGCTGTCTTGGACTTTGGATATTGAAAGTTTTATTCTTCTCTAATGGTCTCCCAGAGACAAATACAAGACTCTGTTAGAAATGTAACTTTTTGTCATTTTAATTTCTTTTTTAAGTTCTATTGCAATCGTGGTATTCTTTAAGCAATCAACATTTAATTTCCAATAACATTTTCTTTCGAGTTGCCAGGTTGCAATAGTGCTTCTACAGTCAGAGGGTGAGAGTTTATTAACAATTTATTTTATATTCTAAAGGGAGAATGTATGACTATGCCTAAATTCGCTGAATTCTTGTTTTTTGCGTTGTTATCAAATCTTGTACTAGTGTAAAACTCTTAAGTGTCTTTCATATCGCTTTACTCTAATTTTTAGCCCACCTCCCCCACCCCACCTCTTGTTCGAGCCCTCCCCTCCCCCAGAGGCCGCTCCTATCTGACTTCTTTTACGTCCTCAGACATGCTTCTAATTTCCTGACAGCGCGAGTTCGCCGTTACTTCGGTGGTTGACAACATTAACCTTCAACATGAGCGGAAGAGGCAAAGGAGGCAAAGGACTGGGGAAGGGGAGGCGCCAAGCGTCACCGTAAGGTTCTCCGTGATAACATCCAGGGAATCACAAGCCCGCTATCCGCCGTCTGGCTCGCCGCGGTGGTGTGAAGCGTATCTCGGGTCTGATCTACGAGGAGACCCGCGGAGGTCCTCAAGGTCTTCCTGGAGAACGTGATCCGTGATGCCGTCACCTACACCGAGCACGCCAAGAGGAAGACTGTGACCGCCATGGATGTGGTGTATGCCCTGAAGAGACAGGGACGCACTCTCTACGGCTTCGGAGGATAAACGCCATTTGTTCTGACTCAACAATACCAAGGTTCTTTAAGGGCCACCCACATATCCCAAAGAGTTACATCCATGTCCTTGAAATACAATAATATTAAGGTTTCTACAATTTTAAAATCTCCCTTAGTTGTGGAACAACATGGATTTCACTCCAGAAATATGACTTGCTTCCAACATCTAAAACCCGAGGGGCTATAACGGGTAAAACTATTTAAAGCTATATAGAATTGTTTCACTTGTGACTGTTTATAACGGCCAACACACCCGTTCTCTGCTTGTACTTGTCTCAACGACCCCAAGGGTATGATGAGCAGTTCGCTTACAATTGACATGTAGCTTGTGCGTCTTATATTGTTCCTCCACCCCTTAAGCCTCACTCTGCCTCCGAGCAGGCTCCTTCTATAATAAGGCAATTTTCGCCTATTTAAATAAAAATTATAGGCGATATCTCAAATGTAAACTGGTAACCCGCAATAAAATGATAAGACGCAACTTCTGCGGCTGCGCCAATTGACAACTTGACGCATTCCTATTGTGCGGGGAGTGAGCTGCCGACCAATCAGAAGAGCGAGATCACACAGTCCTATTTCCATGAAGCCTGTATAAAAGGAGACCACCTCTGGCAACGTTACTACAGAGCGCTAGAGCAACGGGAGGAAAATGCCTGAACAAACGAAAGCGTCCGCGCCCAAGAAGGGCTCCAAGAAGGCCGTGACCAAGACGGCCGCTAAGGGAGGAAAGAAGAAGAGGAAGACCAGGAAGGAGAGCTACGCCATCTACGTGTACAAGGTGCTGAAGCAGGTGCACCCCGACACCGGCATCTCGTCAAGGCCATGAGCATCATGAACTCGTTCGTCAACGACATCTTCGAGCGCATCGCTTTCCGAGGCCTCTCGTCTGGCCCACTACAACAAGAGGTCCACCATCACGTCCAGGGAGATCCAGACCGCCGTGAGGCTGCTGCTGCCCGGGGAGCTGGCCAAGCACGCCGTGTCTGAGGGCACCAAGGCTGTGACCAAGTACACCAGCTCCAAGTAGACATCTTGTCAAAAGTCTCAAACCAACGGCTCTTCTAAGAGCCACCACATCCTCTTCAGAGCATACATTTACACGGAATCTTCAAAACCTAAACTGAGCTGGAAAACGCACTAAGCTGCTGAATTTACAGTCAACTGCCTCATGTAGTATAAACTACTTTTTTTTTTTTTTTAGCTCTTGGTGTGTCGATACTGCCCCATTGGGACAACAGCCCTCAAAGCTTCTAACTTAAGTATCAGACTTGCTGTGCGTTTTGAATGAAGTACAACTGCACTGTCTGAGGAAATCAGTCAGTTCACTCAAAGTGAGCTGTAACACAGGACTGATTCCCAGACTAATCTGACAGCCCTGCTTCTCTTCTGGCGATGTGAATTGGGTGCATCCTTGCTTTTTGCTGCCTGCCCTCCTTCAACAGGGGCCCCCCACTGCTCTCCCTCCTGATAGGTGCTGTAGAGACTTGAATGTTTTCCACACACTACAAACATTGGTAACGCTCATGTTCACCCTAAATGGAAGGAATGGTTGTGGCTTTGAGATCATATGCTACATATTCTTGGGGTTGAAAACCAAAAGGAATCTTCATTAATTAAAATGACTAAAATTTATAAGCTGTCTGCTTAGCACCAGGCTGACAAGGCTCTGCAGGAGGCAGATGAAGCTCCTCTTCAGGAGCCACATAAGTTTCCAAACAATCTTACTCACAATATCACTTTCGATTTAACATATCAAAATAGTTAGTTGAATTAGTGAATGGATCTAATGCATTTGAGCAGAGAAGGAAGAAAATCAGTTTAAACTCCTTTATTTAGATTCTTCTCAGCAGGTTTACAAACTGCAACCAGCACATCAATTAGTCCATCAATTGTCTCAATGATGTGCAAAAAGAAATTGGACAGCATATACATACACTTTACATATGAGAGCAGGGACAGACATTTGTAAGGCTTTCAGAGATTTAGATATTTGTTTCCAATGTAGAACTTATTCTATATAAGATAACAAGGTGAGTAATACAATCTGTATACAGTGTATTTTTTATTATAGCAAGCCCCTTTTGTAGTTTTCTGGATAGTATGGAACCAAGCTCCTCTTAGAAAATTTAATGTGGCTCTTAAAAGAGCCTTTGTTATTTTTTTGGTGTGTGAGCAGACAGTTTAAGCTCTCTCTCCACGGATACGCCGGGCCAGCTGGATGTCTTTAGGCATGATGGTGACCCTCTTGGCGTGGATGGCGCACAGGTTGGTGTCCTCGAACAGACCCACCAGATAAGCCTCGCTGGCCTCCTGCAGAGCCATGACGGCCGAGCTCTGGAAGCGCAGGTCGGTCTTGAAGTCCTGGGCGATCTCTCTCACCAGGCGCTGGAAGGGCAGCTTGCGGATCAGCAGCTCGGTGGATTTCTGGTAACGACGGATCTCTCTCAGAGCGACGGTGCCGGGCCTGTAACGGTGAGGCTTCTTCACTCCGCCGGTGGCCGGGGCGCTTTTACGCGCGGCCTTGGTGGCCAGCTGCTTTCTGGGAGCTTTACCTCCGGTGGACTTACGGGCGGTCTGCTTAGTTCTTGCCATTGCTCTGTACTGCTGAGACGCGGGACACGAGGAAATTGCAACTTTGGCCGCCGACGCTCTTCTTAAAGCGGTACAGCGGCTGGAAGAGCGATGACGCTGCTTCAGACTGGGACTCGCGATTGGTTAGATGAGCCTCTGCAGCTCCAGCACCGCCCGGGGGGAGCGACCACCACCCGGGTGTCGGCTCCTTATTGGTGGCTCCTGCTGTTCAAAAAGTCCGCCAAATTACTCTTTCCTGGTTGGTGGAACTACACTCGTCGGACACGCTCGTAGGCATATAAGTCGGGTGTGTGGCGGCACAAGCCTCATTCTAGATTTTGAAGTCTTTTGAATACGCATTGAAGATGAGTGGACGTGGCAAAACCGGCGGCAAAGCCAGAGCAAAGGCAAAGACTCGCTCCTCTCGGGCTGGACTGCAGTTCCCAGTGGGCCGTGTGCACAGGCTGCTCCGGAAAGGCAACTATGGCGAGCGCGTCGGTGCTGGTGCTCCCGTCTATCTGGCCGCAGTGCTGGAGTATCTGACCGCTGAGATCCTGGAGTTGGCTGGCAACGCTGCCCGCGACAACAAGAAGACTCGTATCATCCCTCGTCACCTGCAGCTGGCTGTGCGTAACGACGAGGAGCTGAACAAACTGCTGGGAAAAGTCACCATCGCTCAGGGCGGCGTGTTGCCCAACATCCAGGCTGTTCTCCTGCCCAAGAAGACTGAGAAAGCCAAGTAAATGCTTCTTTCTCAAAATACCCAAAACGGCTCTTTTAAGAGCCACTCACTACAATCTAAAAGCATAGTTTTATCATTTAAATTTTGACTTGATGCAAGTTGGCCTATTTTAACGCACTACTACTAAAATGTATAAATGCTATACACCTATTTCAATGCACTCATTTAGGCATGTAAAGACTGATATGGACTTAACACATAGTGAGTATCAATGTATTTATAATGCAATTGACATGTCAACTCATGAAAGACTGCAATTGCTGATTATTGCATTATTAATTGAATAATATGCAATTTGGGAAGTGTGAACAAAGTTTGTAAGAAGCAGCTGTACTCGGATTGCTGTCCACTGTATAGTTGTTTAATTACAGTGTCTGGGAGTGAGAGAGTGGTGCATTAAATAATTTAAATGTATGAAGTGATGTTGTAAAGGTCTCTGGGTCAGACAGGAGGCCCAAATGGATATCGGAGAACTCACTTTAGGCTGGTCATAGATTCCGATTTATAAACTGTTAAAGTGACTGTAATGAGTTTCTGCCAGGAAGTGAACTGCAGCTAGTCTGTTTGGCAGAGCTAAAGCTTAAAGCTCCAATTTGCCGAAGTCACCTGACCTGGGGAAAAAGGTCAAATTTATAAGTTATAACTGAGTCTGAAGCTCTAGCTTGCTGCACTGTGTGTGAAAGTCTTATTTTTCCTTGATCAAGTTCCCAATAAATGTCAAGGAGACTGCAAAACAATCTTTCCAGTGCTTTTTCGGCTTTTTGTAGTTTAACCAATATACTCATTGGTGAAACTTTTCCAATAGCCAGTGGTTACATGTTCAGTATTTGTTCCAATTACTACTACTCGGATGTGTACAAAGATCGATTCAAATGTGGCCATGTGTACTACATTTCTTAGGTCAACACGATAGATGGCGTAAACGAGCCATACAGATGCGGCGCGAAGAGGCGGAAGGAACGGACTGTGGTGTTTTCCCCTACGTCCTCAGACACTTGTGACGTAGTCATACTCATTTCAGCAGAATACATGAGTTTGCAGAGTGAGTTTACATCTGTGCATGTAGTCTGTGAATGAGTGGTATACGGACAAGGGAGCCATGGCAGGATTTTCTGCTCTGCCCGGGTATCAAATGCTTTATCTGTTTCAGCACAAAAGACCAGGTGAAAGACTGCAATAACTCTGCTGAGAGTGTAACCTTTTGGAAAATGAGGCCATATTTATTTTCACTCTCTACAACAATAAGGCCGAGGACCTGAGTCAAAAAGAAGAGGACCAGAACAGACAGGCTTATTATCGAGGGCTGGCAGAGGGAGAGGCTAAGGAACTTACTGTAAACACCCTGAGAACCAGGTCCATAAACCTGTGAATCTGAATGGAGGTCCCAGCACAAACTCATGGAACTCAGAGAGTGGACCGCACGGCCCTCGGGAGATGACAACTAAATGGAGATCCAGCAGGAGGCCGCCAACATCAGCCTGGCTTAGTTATTCCATCTTTCTTAATATGATGCCTTGGAGACAGTAAGGGAGGCAGAGAGTGTCAGAGGAGACAAGAACTATTATTTGGCCAGTCAGGAACCAAGTCCCAATGCAAATAATAAAATTACACTGTAAAAATGACTTTGATATCCACCTCAAACTGTAACTTAAGAGGGATCAAGTCAAGAAAATAGACTAAAATGAGTGCAAGAACTGAGGCTGATAACTAAAGATGTTGCCGATGTTTCTGCAATGTGGACAAAAGGAACAAATGTCTTTTTTAAAAAGTTCCAGTGTAGATTGGTAAATCAAACACAAAATGTTAAACAGAGACTTAATGAATATATTCTTGGCTCTCCAAACAAAACAGGTAAGACATTAATAACCTGGATGACATTAAGATACAACTGAATAAAATGAACAATGTCTCATACAGTGTGTGCCCATAAGCAAGAGTCGTTTTCATTTTTAAAGCACTAGCATTTTCATTGACTATTATAAGTTGGGCTGGACATTATAATATTGAAATGGACATCTAAAAGTAGATGAAGATGATTATGATAATATTGTGATATGGCATAGGCCCAAGTGTTGTCTTCTTTGGTTTTAAAGGCTATGTTAGCTTACATTGAAACTGTTCTTAGTCTGGACAATTTATTTTATTCAAAACCTGAACCACAAAGGTTCAAACCATTTAAATGATTGTACTTGCCCTCGCTTTGAAGACTAGAAGCTTTTTTCATCAGCTTGTGACAGAACTTTCCCCGTCGCTGTGATAAGAAACATGTACTTTGTCCGAAATGAGCACAGGAGTTTAGAAGAGTCAAGTCCAAAAGGTTTATTTTCCCAAAACAGCGATGGTGCAGGACAAATAGATTTTACCATTAATTTGTCCTCATCACTGCTGGGTTCCTTAAAAGCATTATGAGATGTCATCTCTCACTGTTTGTACTCCTGTATTGATAAGTGTATGCTGACGTAACCCTTCAGGGTCCAATTCAACTTTCCCTTGATATCACCCAGACTGTAGTTGTGGTCTAATGTTGGATGACTACCTGACAGCAAAACCATCACATTGCACCTGGTTTCCTGGTTTAAGCAGCAGGACATAAGAGAAAATGTGCAGGCAATTTCTGTGGCCAGACTGTCAAGTGCCGACTGACCATCGGAGGCAGTGAGAGCCATCACTGATTCACCCTCATTAAATAGACTTGCAAACTGCAGTTTGGCATCAGTTTGAATAATATGCTTTAGATAAGGTCAAATGGGTAGTTGTTTTTAAAACTGTATAAAGTAATAAGCGGCTGTTAGTATTGTGAAAAAAGACCCCTATATTAATATAAATCAGACTTTTACATATCCAATGTAAATGATAAATATCTCAAAGTGAGCTAACCCCTATATTTTATTAGGTTTAGAAATTGTATTATGTATATAATATTGTAATGCATTTTGATAACTACAAGAACACCAAGTCATTTTACAACCAAAAAATATACATACAGCCATATACTAATAACAGTCCCCTTGGTTTTCCCCCCTTCTACATTTTGTAGGTCTGTAAAGCTTGTGTGGTAGCCGAGAATCATTAATGAAGTCTGGTTTTAAGTCATTTTCACTTTTAAGCCGATGTTGCAGTAATGTTTTACACCACATGAGGCAGTCGACAGTTAATTCAGCAGTTTAGTAGTTTTCCAGCTCAGTTTAGGTTTTGAAGATTCCATGTAAATGCATGCTCTGAAGAGGATGTGGTGGCTCTTAGAAGAGCCGTTGGTTTGCGACTTTTGACAAGATGTCTACTTGGAGCTGGTGTACTTGGTCACAGCCTTGGTGCCCTCAGACACGGCGTGCTTGGCCAGCTCCCCGGGCAGCAGCAGCCTCACGGCGGTCTGGATCTCCCTGGACGTGATGGTGGACCTCTTGTTGTAGTGAGCCAGACGAGAGGCCTCGGAAGCGATGCGCTCGAAGATGTCGTTGACGAACGAGTTCATGATGCTCATGGCCTTGGACGAGATGCCGGTGTCGGGGTGCACCTGCTTCAGCACCTTGTACACGTAGATGGCGTAGCTCTCCTTCCTGGTCTTCCTCTTCTTCTTTCCTCCCTTAGCGGCCGTCTTGGTCACGGCTTTCTTGGAGCCCTTCTTGGGCGCGGACTTTGCTGCATCAGGCATCTTGTTGTAGATCACGAAGAACAAACAACTGTGACGCAGGACGCAAGAAGGCCCTTTTTATACGGGCTTTATGGAAATACAACCGTGTGATCTCCCCCCTGCGATTGGTTGAACTGCGCACACGTGATCATTTACAGGGTCGTTTTCTTTTTTTTATCAAAATTAAACTTTATTGAGGTTTCACATCGACATTTTTTCCCCTTCATACACACAGTGTCCCCTGCTATTTTAATTCAGTTCTTTATTTAAACGGTGACTTTTGATATTAGCAGATTTGCTGAATCACCACCACACACCTCGTTTCCACAACTTTATTACATTAATGCAACTGTTTTTTTGTATCCCTTATTATACTGATTTTTTGATTATGATCAAACCTATTTGTAAAACCCATCTTCTCCCACAGCTTTCTGGACCTCTAACCCTCAAAGAATAGGTGTTCTGTTGTTTCTTCATCCTGGCAGTTATCAAATGGAAATGTATTTGTTGTGACAGCAGTTTAACATTTAACTGCCCGGACTGCTAATCCCCCATCAGCCACATTGTATCTCTTGTTTTCTTTTAATGAAGATGTTTCTGATGCAGTGATTGTAGGGGAACGTGCCATTATTATCACTTATTTTGTTGTATATTTGTTTGGTGGACATGTCACACAGCTATATGGTTAGATTTTCCAGGTTATTAAATTACTGTGCAATGGTTTATAATATGACATCAATCATTTTAACAGTCCTCTTTTTGGTGCAGCTTTAAACTTTGTCTATCCAAATGACCTGTCACATCTTGATGCAACATTTTCCAAAATGCATTATTATATTTAATCCCAAGTCAATTGTCCCCAAACCTCCATCTTCACTTTTGTATAAAACCTCTTTTTCCTCTTCTCCAATCATGAGCTCTTTTTCACCAGTAGATAAAATTCTGCACTTTTACCACATCGTGTCTATTAGAATTATGTACACAAGAAAAATACAAAACAGTGACATCTTCACATTGTATCACATGATTTTCAGATGCTCCTATTGTAGAATTTGTGATGGTATACAGTATTCTGATTTTGTGTGCATAGTTTATAATTGAGACATGAGATTCCTTAGTTGTGCCAAAAAACAAATTCAGTCTATAATTCATATTTTACCTTGATTAATTTACTTTACACAGGAAGAAACAAAACCTGAAAGAAGTTATGCATTCTCAGCCATGATTACCCATACTTTCTTATAGGGTGGTGCAAGTTCTCATATTTATATGCACGATTCTGATGTTTTACGAGCAGCTTTTTGGGCAGTAATTCCTCCTGTTTATAGCATTACATTCTAGCTTTTTCCAGTTCAATTGCCCAATGATCAAGTTTTAATGAATGAGCCTTAAACTGAGGTTGTCAATCAATATATTTGCTGATCACTGTCCATTATGATGAGAATTAGCTCTTTATTAGATTGTGTGTGGCTCTGAAAAGAGCCCTTTTGGTGCCAGAATAAAGCAGTCATCAACTACACGGATCTATTTCGCCTTCTCGGTCTTCTTGGGCAGGAGAACAGCCTGGATGTTGGGCAACACGCCGCCCTGAGCGATGGTGACTTTTCCCAGCAGTTTGTTCAGCTCCTCGTCGTTGCGCACAGCCAGCTGCAGGTGACGAGGGATGATACGAGTCTTCTTGTTGTCGCGGGCAGCGTTGCCAGCCAACTCCAGGATCTCAGCGGTCAGATACTCCAGCACTGCGGCCAGATAGACGGGAGCACCAGCACCGACGCGCTCGCCATAGTTGCCTTTCCGGAGCAGCCTGTGCACACGGCCCACTGGGAACTGCAGTCCAGCCCGAGAGGAGCGAGTCTTCGCCTTTGCTCTGGCTTTGCCGCCGGTTTTGCCACGTCCACTCATCTTCAATGCGTATTCAAAAGACTTCAAAATCTAGAATGAGGCTTGTGCCGCCACACACCCGACTTATATGCCTACGAGCGTGTCCGACGAGTGTAGTTCCACCAACCAGGAAAGAGTAATTTGGCGGACTTTTTGAACAGCAGGAGCCACCAATAAGGAGCCGACACCCGGGTGGTGGTCGCTCCCCCCGGGCGGTGCTGGAGCTGCAGAGGCTCATCTAACCAATCGCGAGTCCCAGTCTGAAGCGGCGTCATCGCTCTTCCAGCCGCTGTACCGCTTTAAGAAGAGCGTCGGCGGCCAAAGTTGCAATTTCCTCGTGTCCCGCGTCTCAGCAGTACAGAGCAATGGCAAGAACGAAGCAGACCGCCCGTAAGTCCACCGGAGGTAAAGCTCCCAGAAAGCAGCTGGCCACCAAGGCCGCGCGTAAAAGCGCCCCGGCCACCGGCGGAGTGAAGAAGCCTCACCGTTACAGGCCCGGCACCGTCGCTCTGAGAGAGATCCGACGTTACCAGAAATCCACCGAGCTGCTGATCCGCAAGCTGCCCTTCCAGCGCCTGGTGAGAGAGATCGCCCAGGACTTCAAGACCGACCTGCGCTTCCAGAGCTCGGCCGTCATGGCTCTGCAGGAGGCCAGCGAGGCTTATCTGGTGGGTCTGTTCGAGGACACCAACCTGTGCGCCATCCACGCCAAGAGGGTCACCATCATGCCTAAAGACATCCAGCTGGCCCGGCGTATCCGTGGAGAGAGAGCTTAAACTGTTTGCTCGCACACCAAAAAACAACAAAGGCTCTTTTAAGAGCCACATTAAATTTTCTAAGAGGTGCTTGTTCCATCTTTTGTAAATTCTTGTACATAAAAAATTGGTAAATTAGACAACTTGTTTCCTCTTTTAACAAAATGTGACAGTCTTGAAGAAAATTTGAAATGTAAATATGAATAGTAAACAGGTATATCTATGTAAACATGTTAAATGTAAATTTTAAGCATGAATGTAACTGAATAAATGTTGATTGTGAATTACAAAGCGAAATCTAAATAATGTCTAAACCCGCTAAAACTTCAACCTCAAACAGCATACAGCCCGGCCCACTCCTGACTCTGGATTGTTGGACAACACCAGAGGGGAAACTGAAGTGAAATAGATCAAACTCTGCTGCCTTGTCTAATTTTGCTACCACTCCTTTTACATTAGTTGTGTCTACATCTCTATGTACTAATGTTACCATATAAAACATATTCTTTTGTGTATTTCTTCTATGTTTAATTCAATATTTTAGGAGGAGGATATTTGATGGTCCAACAGTGCCCTAGCAACACGATATGCTATTTATTATCTACTTACACCATCTGCATTTTGAAGAGTAAAGCCAACCTAAGGTTACATACATAATAATTCTTACTGAATGTTGAGTAACTGGTTGTGAAAGTTATCGGGTACTGTACTGCCCATGTGCAGAACCACAGAGTAGCACTTTTTGATAGGTGGCAGAAATCAACAGGGCGCCTGGGTTGTCAGCCATGTTATCCATTGATCAAGAGTCAGTTGTGGGCATGGCTGTACTTTAGTTTACTCTCGGTGAGATATTTATCATTTA
This sequence comes from Takifugu rubripes, assembly GCF_901000725.2. Lineage (NCBI taxonomy): Eukaryota > Metazoa > Chordata > Actinopteri > Tetraodontiformes > Tetraodontidae > Takifugu > Takifugu rubripes. The sequence goes on along the minus strand of NC_042301.1, from coordinate 15,118,197 downwards.
CATTCGACATCTACATGTATATGTAAAAGTCTGATTTATATTTTATACACACACACACACACCCTATATATATATATATAGGGGGAGTGTGTGTGTGTGTGTGTGTAAAAAAAATTGTATATATACAATTATTACTGTCTCAGTAATTCCCTGGCCTATATATATATATATATATATATATATATATATATATTTACCCCAGTAATTCCCTGGCCTATATATATATATATATATATAGCCCGAATCTCGTCCAACTTGTGCTTTCTCACCATCCTAAAAGCTGCACCCACCCTAAAAGCTGCACCCACCCTAAAATATATATATATATATGCATAATTTCATATTTACCCTTGATTGGATTTTTCTAAATGTAAAGAAACTAGTTGTGATATTTAAAAATAAAAAAAAATGGCAGCCTATACATCACAGTTGAAGCATTCCATAATGCTGTACTGACCAGGTAATCTGTAAATTAATTGAGCGTATTGTTGTCTCCCTAGGCCTTAGTTGCCACGGTATAACTTGCATTTATTTGTCTTTGTTTTGAAGAAGTATGTCTCATACACTACCAAATGGCTGAGCCCAAATTAGTTGACTGTCCACCCACTGAAAAAGCTAGATGTTAGCCAAAATTAATAATAGATACTGTATAATGTAATGACCACCACACAAATTCAGTCTGGGGCATGTGAAACTACAAATATACTTTAGCTGAATATTTAGTACATTACCATAGGTAATTAACACTTGCATTCATTTATTTGCTAAATGAAAATGTAAAAAATGTCTCATTCATGCTGGTTGTGTCTTTCATTTAGTTATTGCAGCATAATGCCTAAAAGGAAAAGAAAATAAAAAGAAAGGAGCTACAACAGGCACCCTGTGTCATATTCTTCTTGATGGGTCAAGTAATTTTAATAACCTATTGCCATAAATCAATATACAGTTCCATTCAACATGTATCTGTATTAGTTGGGCTTTTATTTCTATTTTTTTTTAATTTTATTTTTAATTTTATTTTAATACCACGGTGATGTAATTAGGCAGCCAGCGGTGGCCTATACCGCAACGCTTCTTCTTTTTTTTTCCCCCACTGAAAATACCTGTGCACGCACGCCACTGCAGATCCGGCTGTCAAACTATGTTTACTATTACAAACTAAATTATTGTTAGTTAATTACAGGTTTCTAATTCAGCTTCTGCCTCTCAGGCATAGGGGGACAGAAACTGCTTCTTACGTCAAACTGTCTCAGTAATTCCCCGGCCAAACTAATACTCTTGATGTTTCACCATGGGACAGAAAGCCTTTTATACAGCATCGAATGTAGCAGTGTAAGTCGAATATTCGCATACAGTACTTTGTAAGATCTGACGGATGTGCATACAGTAATGACATTTACTGACCCCATGAAGCCAGGTAAGAGTGGGTCCAGCCTGCTCGGACTGCAGATGGCTTTATGTAAATTCTACTTACCAGACTGTCCTAAGTCTCAGACCCAGGCAAGTGAAAAATTTGCAGCCTTACCAGTATATTATAAATGAGAATTATGTTAAGAATTAAGGATTAACACGGTTGATATCAGCGCTGCCGCCATTGTGCCTAAACATCAGAGATGTGTTTGCTGCTTCCATACCAACATCCATTTCTTACAAAATAACAGAGAAACGATTGATATTTTTGCTTGAAATCCATAGTGAACCATTTATTCTAGCCTCAAAGCTGTTTTTTAAGATGTTTGACGCTTTTAAAAATATTTTACGAGCGAATTACTAGGCACGAGTCAGTAAGCGTCGCTCGTCAAGACTGGGAATACTTGAGCTTTGGAGGCTAAATAACTTAAATACGGAGAGTATTAGAAGGCTGTGTGAGTTGAGTGTGAAGAAGTGAATGTTCGCTATGGGTTCCTTGCACAGAAAGGCTTGCGCAGCTCGGTATCGTTGATTTGTTCAGGTTTTTAGGATGGTGAGAAAGCACAAGTTGGACGAGATTCGGGCGGCTGCGAGGAGGCAGCGAGGTGGTTGAGTCTTCACGGTTCTCATGGTGTGTTTAAGTGCAGTTGTGCGCGCCGGATTTGCCGATTGACTCACACAGAGAGAGACTAAGCTCAGTGAAGATGGCAGAAGTAGCACCGGCCCCAGCTCCCGCCGCTCCGGCGAAAGCCGCAAAGAAGAAGGTTTCCAAGGTGAAGAGGTCGGGCCCGACCGTGAACGAGCTGATCGTCAAAGCCGTGTCGGCGTCCAAAGAGCGCAATGGCGTGTCTCTGGCGGCACTGAAGAAGGATCTGGCAGCCGGCGGATACGACGTGGACAAGAACAAGGCTCGCTTGAAGATGGCCGTGAGAAGTTTGGTGAGCAAGGGCACCCTGGTGCAGACCAAGGGCACCGGAGCGTCTGGGTCTTTCAAGATGAACAAGAAGGCAGCGGAGCCGGTCGCCAAGAAGAAGCCCGCAGCCAAGAAGCCCGTAGCCAAGAAAGCGGCTCCTAAAGCGAAGAAGGCGGCCGCACCTAAAGCTGCCGCTGCCAAGAAGCCCAAGGTGAGCGCAGCCAAGAAGGCGGCAGCAGCTCCAAAGAAGTCGCCGAAGAAGGCTGCGGCGGCTAAGAAGGTGGCCAAAAGCCCGAAGGCGAGCACGAAGAGCCCGAAAAAAGTGGCGAAGAAGACGCCCGCGACAAAGAAGGCCCCAGCAAAGAAGACGCCAGTAAAGCCCAAAGCCAAGAAGGCAGCACCCAAGAAGAAGTGAACATCTCGACTACTCCCTCAAAGGCTCTTTTCAGAGCCACCACAGCATCTGAGAGAACACTCCCTTTACTTAACATGATCTTTCTTTATTCATTTATGTTGAAGTCCCCATTTCAAGGGAGACACTGACTTACTGGGCCTTTTTGCTGGACTTGCTAAGGTCTGAGACTTTCCAGTCACACCTAAAATATCAACTATGGGGGGGGGGACAATACTGATTTTAAACAAAAAAAAAAACAACCCAATAACAGACATGCAGAAAACCATGATCCAAGCCAGTATTCTCTTATAAGTGAGCATTCAGTCTCCTCAGAGCTCATGTAAGAAAGTGAATTTCCTCATTTAAAAGTGACTTGATATTAATAGTAATTCATACTATCAATTAGTGCCTCAACTGGAGTGCAGGTTTGCACATTGCTGTGCATGTTGACTTCTTACACTTAATAGGCTACAAGTGGAGCAGCATGAATCTTTTACAGTAATCTTGAGATTAGCCAAGTTTACTTGCTTTAGAAAGCTGTTATGGGGCCAGATTGAAGTTTTTTTTCCCCCTTTGACATTTGTGATACCAGGAAAAAAATTCAAAAAAGTTACTTTCCCCAGAAGCTTACAATACATTTTCAGTGATGCAATTTTCACTGCACACATCCCAATGAAGATAATGTTGCTTTTGAAAATAGTGAGTGGCTCTTAAAAGAGCCGTTTTGGGTGGTTTGAGAACGCATTTACTTGGCTTTCTCAGTCTTCTTGGGCAGAAGAACAGCCTGGATGTTGGGCAACACGCCACCCTGAGCAATGGTCACTCCTCCCAGCAACTTGTTCAGCTCCTCGTCGTTACGTACAGCCAGCTGCAGGTGACGAGGGATGATACGAGTCTTCTTGTTGTCGCGGGCAGCGTTGCCAGCCAACTCCAGGATCTCAGCGGTCAGATACTCCAGCACTGCGGCCAGATAGACGGGAGCACCAGCACCGACGCGCTCGCCATAGTTGCCTTTCCGGAGCAGCCTGTGCACACGGCCCACTGGGAACTGCAGTCCAGCCCGAGAGGAGCGAGTCTTCGCCTTAGCTCTGGCTTTGCCGCCGGTTTTGCCACGTCCACTCATCTTCAATGCGTATTCAAAAGACTTCAAAATCTAGAATGAGGCTTGTGTCGCCACACACCCGACTTATATGTCTACGAGCGTGTCCGACGATTGTAGTTCCACCAACCAGGAAAAAGTCCCCCGCAAAGCCGGTGGGTCCGTAATTTGGCGGACTTTTTGAACAGCAGTAGCCACCAATAAGCAGCCGACACCCGGGTGGTGGTCGCTCCCCCCGGGCGGTGCTGGAGCTGCAGAGGCTCATCTAACCAATCGCGAGTCCCAGTCTGAAGCAGCGTCATCGCTCTTCCAGCCGCTGTACCGCTTTAAGAAGAGCGTCGGCGGCCAAAGTTGCAATTTCCTCGTGTCCCGCGTCTCAGCAGTACAGAGCAATGGCAAGAACGAAGCAGACCGCCCGTAAGTCCACCGGAGGTAAAGCTCCCAGAAAGCAGCTGGCCACCAAGGCCGCGCGTAAAAGCGCCCCGGCCACCGGCGGAGTGAAGAAGCCTCACCGTTACAGGCCCGGCACCGTCGCTCTGAGAGAGATCCGTCGTTACCAGAAATCCACCGAGCTGCTGATCCGCAAGCTGCCCTTCCAGCGCCTGGTGAGAGAGATCGCCCAGGACTTCAAGACCGACCTGCGCTTCCAGAGCTCTGCCGTCATGGCTCTGCAGGAGGCCAGCGAGGCTTATCTGGTGGGTCTGTTCGAGGACACCAATCTGTGCGCCATCCACGCCAAGAGGGTCACCATCATGCCTAAAGACATCCAGCTGGCCCGGCGTATCCGTGGAGAGAGAGCTTAAACTGTCTGCTCGCACACCAAAAAAACAACAAAGGCTCTTTTAAGAGCCATATAAATTCTTTAAAAAGGGGCTTGATTCTCATTAGGGAACAAAAGACTTAAATCTGCTTTTTGGATTAAAAAAGTAGTATACGTAATCTCATTGTTTTTGATATTAGGGTATAAAATGTTTTTAGAGGTTTCTAAAATGTCCTGAAGTATGGACAAGGTTGGTATTGCAGCTCAACTGTTGGACAAAGGAATTAAATGTTTTTCGTATTATACATGAAATCTTGCAGTATTGACTGTGAATCTTCAACATGCCACTAAACCACTTTAGAATTGCATAATTACATATCTTATTAACCACATTATACTCTGACAGTTATTTAAACATGCTGCACCGAGATTAAATTATTTTCGTTCCTCAGTGGAGCAAAATTTGTAAGAGTAGTTACCAGGTAAATGTCAAATGCATAATCTTGACTAATAAAGCTTTCCAATTGTCTTACTTGTAAATTGATTTTTACAGAATGCAAGGCTTTCACTGTATTTTCTGTTGTCACAGCCCCAAGACTGTTGTTGCACTGCACGGCTCAGAAAATAAGTCTAGAATTAATCAGTGGATTTAGTTTACATAAATGATATGTACACATTAGGAGGTTAACTGAATTTGTAAATATAGTTTTTTTATAGTTTAGTACTCAACCCCACGACACTCTTTACTAAATTTCATTAAATTCTGATGTTCCACTTCAAAATAAATCAGAGATTATGCATTACAGTGTACCGGATTTCAGATTAATATTTAATGTCATAGATTTTGATGACAATTGTAGTTATCAGGGTATGTAGTTTGAAAAACACTTTATTAAAAGCAATGGCATGCAGGTAAAAGGAGCAATATTTAAAAAATAAATTACCAGAAACTTGTGTGACCTTGTAAAGAAAACACTAAAATTGCAAAATGTAAACTTTAATACACAACAAAAACATATTTAACAAACTTTTAACATGGACAGAAGGTGATTTAAATGAAACATTACAATAACTGAAGGCATAAATACTCCTTTATATCAAACAGAAAGAGCTTACATACACAGGGCACATTTCCAGTTACTTGCCCTGACCTGTTGTAGTGATTTCTCATCCATTCCCAAACACTCCTCACTCCTTTCACATGAGTCACATTGGCTCTATGGAAATAGATCATACAGTAGGAGTCAATGTGCTCCCACAACAAATGTTGCCCAGTTTGTAACAGATAAAAAACACAATTAACACAGAGGACGTAACAGTGGATACAAGGAGGGTTACTTTGTTAAAGTATATCAGAATCTCAATTTTCTTTTATCTAACAAAAATATAGTTATGTCAGACTGCATGTGTGCCTTACACAATTACTTTTGTATCCTGAAATACCTTGTCTGCCTTTAGAACTGTTCTGCATGTGCATTTTTAAAATCAAATATTGAATTCTGTATTTATGAAAGCACAACTGGTTTACTGAAATAAAGATAGCTCCGAACAATTATAATACTTTGTTTCCTATTGCTTACTTTATGGAATTATTTTTCTAGGTGACCTGGTATCACTGCCACTTGTCTACTCAATTTATTTCTGTATGTAAAAAGAAAGAATGTTGTAACTGAAAGTGTATTACCATGTAACTCCTGCCTGATCCACCTCTTTGCGTTCTATTATTTGGTTTTACAGTCACTCAGCCTACCATTGTGACCATGACTATGCAGCTAAAGCCATATTGCTGCATTGGGTGAGTCAGGAACTCCCATTTTTTAAGTTTACCCAGTCAAGTTTAGCATGGCAGATTCTTCTCATTTTAACAGTCAATGTAAACATTTCATTTTTTTTTTTAAAAAAAAGCCTGCAAATGCTCTATTAAGGACAGCAAGGTCTTGAGTTGAAGACATTTGATTTTACCAACTGTGACAAAAGTCTTTACCCCCCCACGCTCCTATTGCAATTCCAACAATTGTTTCAGATTTACTGAACGGAAGAGATTTAAAAGAACAGCTTCACTCTATGCTGTTTAACAAAGCATTTACCGTAATGCCTTGTGTGGAGAGCAAAAGGAAAGGAAAGCTGTAAAGCGTCTGCCGGCTTTACAGCTTCTGCCGTATTGTTGGGTGGCTTGACGCCTATAGCCTTTTCATTCATTCAACATACTTTGTCCAGTTATTCGGATTTTGCTCCATAAATCGTTTGGGTGGCCCTTAAAAGGACCTTTGGGTTGAGTCAGAACAAATGGCGTTTATCCTCCGAAGCCGTAGAGAGTGCGTCCCTGTCTCTTCAGGGCATACACCACATCCATGGCGGTCACAGTCTTCCTCTTGGCGTGCTCAGTGTAGGTGACGGCATCACGGATCACGTTCTCCAGGAAGACCTTGAGGACTCCGCGGGTCTCCTCGTAGATCAGACCCGAGATACGCTTCACACCACCGCGGCGAGCCAGACGGCGGATAGCGGGCTTGGTGATTCCCTGGATGTTATCACGGAGAACCTTACGGTGACGCTTGGCGCCTCCCTTCCCCAGTCCTTTGCCTCCTTTGCCTCTTCCGCTCATGTTTACTGTTCAGCTGAATTGCGTACAACTACGAACCGTGTCAAGGATTTCACACATTTAAAGAGTGTCTGAGGACGTATTGGAGAGCACCTCAGTCTGTTCCTCCCGCTTCTTCGATTCTCTTCACGCTTCATTTGTATGGCTCGTTTGCGCCTTCTACCGTTTAGACCTAAGAAATGTGTTACACGTGGCAACACAAGATGTCTGCTAAAGCTCAGCATTTGAATCGATCTTTGTACACACAGTGATGATTAGAATGTGCCTGAATAACGAGATAATCACAAGTTTAAGTACTGGGTATTAAAATAGTTCTCCAAACATATTGATTTCATTTATTCGATTTTATTCGATTTAATTTGTCACATTTTGTTGAAGGGTCCATAGAAAAATGTTAAGACCGAATAAGTCTTTTATGCTCATTTTAAAATCACAATATAGAAATATTACACAAAGCAGAAAAATACAAAAACACTCGGGCATATAGGCATTCCCTTCAATGTTTTTCTCAATGAGCTGCTAGTTGGACTAACAAGAGCTTCTATGCTACAATTACTTAAACTGTCAATGCGACAAATACATTTGTACATTGAATTTCTCAGGAGTGCCTTTAAAAAGTAACTGGCACTAAACCACCTAGGTATTAGCATTAACTACTTCATAGAATCATTCAGGATAACTGAAAGTGTCTGTAAGTTACCTTTACCATGAATAAGCAGTACACTTAGGTGAACAAAAGGCTTTAAACGAGCATTCAAAAAAGAACATACTGAACTTGCAATGTAACATGCTAGCCAGGGCATATAGTTTGCTGTGTTGACCGTTAATAATCACTTAGGTCATCTCTGACCAATATACTTTACTGCTTTACATATACTTTTACTCAGATGGGATACAGGGAAAGTCATTTTGTCCTGCCCCTTCTTCCAAGACATGACTCTTTTTTGCAATACATTTTAAGTCATATTCAAAACCATATTTGCTATATATATTATATATTTAAGCCAGTGTTACAAAAGCATTAGAGGCATCTAGAAAAAACAGAAATGCAGTCAAATTCTTACTCACCTATTTTGCAACCATTTCCTGGAGAGTAAATATACATATATTGGTGCCATCTTTCCTTTTAAAGCCAAACTAATTGTCCTGTTTAAGTAGAAACGTGTCAAGTATCAAAATGCAGACTTTCTGGCTACCATACTCCAGATATTCTGCATAAATATAAGCCTTGTTATTATCTTTCATTGAGATTGCATTTAAATGTATTAGGTCTAATTACAATATTCTAATTTGGTACAATGTTTTTTAGCACAAGTGCTTCTCTCTTAAAACAGTTTAACATTTATTGATGATGCTCACGCCATTTCTCAACTATTTCATCTGTTCCAGACAAACCTTAGAGATGTTTTACAGTTTTTCAACACTTTGACCTTCAAGTCATAATAAAAAATATTGTGCTGCATTTATTTTGCAATTATTGTGCTCTTGTCTAGAACTACCCTACCATTGCTGTCAAAGCTTCAGACTGTTTACTCAGTGTACTTTAACAGTTAAATTTGACCTTTTCCTATGTCTGATGATATGCTTGATTTCAGACGAACACATTTTGTGGATTCTTTCAGTTAATTTTCTGACTGAATTTGTGTCCTAAAGGTTTCTTCTCAGTATGGTTCCTAGCCTGTGGACCTTGGTTACTCAAGTGCATTGTGGTTGAATTGCCCTATGCCCAATAAACTAGATGCAGCTGCAGTTTGTGTCTCACTTCCTGTAGATGCTCGAATTTCCGTCACTATTAAAAGATTATCAAATAGAATTTGTGACCAGCCTTGAGTCAGCTCTCCAATCTCTGTCAAGGCCCTCTAACTGACCTCATGACCTTTGGAGCATAACTTCCTACAAGTTATTTACTACACCAGTTCCGAAGAAGCGCCCACAGTGACAAGCCTGTCACACCGATTCCTATTATGAAGTGTTTGAGTGTCAATGACATTCATCACTGCGCGTCTCCCACCTTAATTATTCAAGATGGTTCTTATCAGGCTGACAAAGTCACCTACCTACCATTTTAAACTTGGATGACACCCAACCAACTGGGACTGGTTCCAAGAGTTTTAATGGATTTCAGACAGTGTCAGGCCAGAGACGGGTATAAAAATAAAGGATTTAAGAGCACTTCCTTTCCTGCCAGTATCAAACTTAACAGCATGCATGGATTGCACAACATTTGGCATGACAACCAGTCTGCTTTATTACAGTAGCCCAAGTCATTTGCATTACATGCAAATTCCAATGATACATACAACATTCATTGCAACAACTGCTGTGGTTCCAGTTCCCTGTACAATTGAAAGTTTACTTGTCAGGTTAAACAGACCCATTCATGGCATGGATTTCTTTAGGATGGAAAATGCACCTCTTTCCTGAAACAACCCATTCCTTTGAGAGTATAAACCAGCCAATTATTTAGATTTCAGTGAACACAAGCTCTGAAGAGGATGTGGTGGCTCTTAGAAGAGCCGTTGGTTTGAGACTTTTGGCAAGATGTCTACTTGGAGCTGGTGTACTTGGTCACAGCCTTGGTGCCCTCAGACACGGCGTGCTTGGCCAGCTCCCCGGGCAGCAGCAGCCTCACGGCGGTCTGGATCTCCCTGGACGTGATGGTGGACCTCTTGTTGTAGTGAGCCAGACGAGAGGCCTCGGAAGCGATGCGCTCGAAGATGTCGTTGACGAACGAGTTCATGATGCTCATGGCCTTGGACGAGATGCCGGTGTCGGGGTGCACCTGCTTCAGCACCTTGTACACGTAGATGGCGTAGCTCTCCTTCCTGGTCTTCCTCTTCTTCTTTCCTCCCTTAGCGGCCGTCTTGGTCACGGCTTTCTTGGAGCCCTTCTTGGGCGCGGACGCTTTCGTTTGTTCAGGCATTTTCCTCCCGTTGCTCTAGAGCTCTGTAGTAACGTTGCCAGAGGTGGTCTCCTTTTATACAGGCTTCATGGAAATAGGACTGTGTGATCTCGCTCTTCTGATTGGTCGGCAGCTCACTCCCCGCACAATAGGAATGCGTGAAGTGGTCAATTGGCGCAGCCGCAGTTTACGTTGCCGTGCATTGCCGGTCCGGCACCAACATTATCACCTACAATTTTTATTTAAAAATAGGCGAAAATTGCCAAGAAAGTGTATTGTTATAACAGGAGCCTGAGAGGAGGCAGAGTGAGACTTGAGGAGTGGGGGAACAAAAGGAAAAAAAAAAAGTCAATTGTAACTGCTCATCATAGCCTTGGGTCGTTGAGACAAGTACAAGCAGGAAACGGGTTTGTCAGCGGCCGTTAGAAACACTCACGAGTGGAACAATTCGATATTAACAGTTTTACATGCTGAAGCGCTTTAGTTTAATATTTGAAAGCAAATCATTCATATTCCTGATAGTGATGGGCAAATTATACCGAGGGTTCGGAGCTTGTGTCGCTCTTCCTGAAGCGGGGTGATTTGAAACGCCAGTGTCACGTGACCTGTTTCGCGCTTCTTTGAAGTCTTGAATGTGTATTAGAGTAAGGAGGATAGTATCTGCATATTTGATTGTAATGACAATATAATCATTTGGTATGAATGAACAAAACACCTGGATGAGCGCAATGAACTTTTATTGGTGTCATGGGATAGAAACAACGCTTCAGTCGTGCTCTTTAGAGGTTGCTATGGCTTCCGTTGTCCACCAGATGCCATCTTTGAAGTCCCGAAGCGTTGAATCTTTTTCGACGGTTGTTCGGAAAGTCCCAGTGCGTCATGATGCGTCACTTCCGCGCCACAAATTCTTGAAAAAGATAAAAATCATGTCGGCACGGGATTTTCCGGTTGAAACCTTTATTCATGGTTTCAAACAGACACGGATGTAGCTCTTTGGGATATGTGGGTGGCCCTTAAAAGGACCTTTGGGTTGAGTCAGAACAAATGGCGTTTATCCTCCGAAGCCGTAGAGAGTGCGTCCCTGCCTCTTCAGGGCATACACCACATCCATGGCGGTCACAGTCTTCCTCTTGGCGTGCTCGGTGTAGGTGACGGCATCACGGATCACGTTCTCCAGGAAGACCTTGAGGACTCCGCGGGTCTCCTCGTAGATCAGACCCGAGATACGCTTCACACCACCGCGGCGAGCCAGACGGCGGATAGCGGGCTTGGTGATTCCCTGGATGTTATCACGGAGAACCTTACGGTGCCGCTTGGCGCCCCCTTTCCCCAGGCCTTTGCCTCCTTTGCCTCTTCCGCTCATTGTTATTCAGGTTCCTCGTACAGACGCAAACTGAGCTTTTCCCGCCGCTCATCAAGTATTTATAGGGCATTTCTGCGGACGTGTTAGAGGCCATGGGAGGAGTCTTTGTTTGCCACTGCATCTCATTGGTGGGTATCTTCAGCGCTGTAGTGTCCCGATTGGATCATTTTCCCCTCGCTTGTGGTTTTATGAAAATAACGGTTGGCTGCTTGATAAACGTGTGATAAAATATAACTGCGTGATATTTATTCAAATTTACTACTAGTTGGCCATCCACACTGCAAAAGATCCCTCCATTGCTGAGTGTGAGTTGGAAACAGCCACGATCCACTGTTGCATTAGTACAAGAAAACTAGATCCCATTTCTTTTCATTTTTATCCTTTCGCAATATCAGAGGACGTAAATTACTTTTTTGGGTGGGGGGGTTATATTTCATCTTTAGGAACTTTGCTGATGAAAAAGTGTACAGGAAAGACAACCAAACATTTCAGGGAATCACTTAACATCTAAAATGAATCACAGTGCAAATGTAAGCAGAATAAAAATATATATTTCACTCAAGTATGAAAGTTCAAACAGATTGGAATGTTTTTTTTATTTAGTGCTGAGTATTTCTGTTTGTCATTTATAAGTTCATCAAATACAAGAGGCTGCCGGAAACAGAAGAATCAAGTCATTTTATTTGTAAAATTCAGATTGATACAGAAGAATCAAGTCATTTTATTTGTAAAATTCAGATTCAAACGGAAGAATCAAGTCATTTTTTTTGTAAAATTCAGATTGAACCCGAACGTGTGTCACAATAAAGAAGAAAAACTTAGATTCAGGCACCTGTCTGCAGTGGTCACTGCAAAGACGCTGTACAAATCCTGTTTGATTTGACAAACATTTAAATTACTGATGAAAAAGATATGCTTTAAGATGTCTTCTTACAGTCTTAGAAACTACCAATAAGTAAACCATTTTACGCACCAACATTCAGACCGCAGCAGTGTGATCATAAACAGAGAGCTCTTGATTTTCTAGTATAACTGAATTGATTAGATTTGCCACACGCCTCAGTGGCAATTAGCAAAATCAACATTTGGCTTTCTTCCCATAGCTGTCCACCAACTCAGGCGCAATGCTCTCGTCCTCTTCCACGTTCTCCATCATGGTATTACCGACCAGCTCGAAAATGTCCTCAGCCTTGACCCCCATGGGCTCTGCCACCTTCACTGTCAACATGTCTGCAGTCAGAACAGTTCCTTTCGGGATCTTGGTTTTGGCCACCACAGACTTGCCGAGCTGGTTTGAAAAGAACAAGAATCCAAAAGCATATATTTTTAAACAACACAATTTTGACCATGTGTTTTAAAAGCCACATTTAACCACAATTTGTATGTCACCTTATCATGGCATGGCTTCTCACAAGGCAACATCCTCTTGACGCCACTCCCCAGTGCCCTCTCTACCAGTCGAATGGAGCGAACCAGCTCGGCTAGCTCAGGTGGCTCCAGGGAGGCTGCATGGTCACTTCCTTTCCATGTCTTGTCCAGGGTCACATGACGCTCGACGATCTTTGCTCCAAGAGCCACAGCTGCTACTGTAATACTTACGCCTGACTCATGGCCCGAATACCCAATAGGGATATCGGGAAACTCCTTCTGGTATTCCTGTTTTTAGTGAACAAACAAAACAACTCTTGAATTCACTGGTTTCCCATGTCAGCTGATTTAAACTTGTCTTTAACCATATTCTGGGGTAATTAATGGCTTTGTGGACAGATGTTCAGTTTCCCACCGTTATCACTCTCAGGTTGACGTCTTCAGCTTCTAGGGGATAGGCACTGGTGCACTGCAGTATGGCAAATTTCGGATTGTGCTCCTTCACTGTTTTGTAGACTCGACGCATTGTCTGCATAGACTGCATCCCGCTAGACACCACCATGGGACGTCCTGAGACAGACAACAGCCTTGTAAATGAACTCAAAATACAATATTCCTGATGATGAAACAAAGCAGAATGAAACGGTTCAAAGTTTTTGGTCTATAACTGCTGCAGCTCCCAAAATATATCGAAAATACATACCGTGCACCTTATGGTCGCAAAAATATGGGAATCCTACCTTTCTTGGCAGTCTTTTCCAGATAGGGAAAGTTGTTGGTATCTCCAGAACCAACTTTGAAAAAAGGCACATTGAGTTCATGAAGAAATTCTACTGCCATCTGAAGTCGGAAAATAAAATAAAGGTAAAATTAATTAAAAGTTGTTTGTTACGGTTTCCTCGCAAATAAAACAAGGTTGTAGTGTTCAGATGTAACAAAGTCTTTCCTACCTCATCCATCCCAGAGGCAGTGAAGAAGATCCCCACCTCTTGTGCATATTTTTGCAGCTGTTTATACTGTTCATGAGTAAACTCGAGATGATGCTTGTGTTCACCATAGGTTTTCCCCCAAGAGTGTTTGGAAGTGTACGGTCTCTCCAAAGCTCGTTTGTTAAACTTGTACTTCAGTTCACTTTTCTGGAATTTGGCACAATCGGCACCACAATCCTGTGAAGGTAGATATGGTGAAAGTGTTGAATATTAAAGACAGAAAACACTGAAATTTGAATTTTTTTGTAGCTTCTGCTCCACATGAAATCCTATTTAGAGAGATACTATCTTGGGAATCAAGATTGGGAATTTGTCACAAAACAAAAATCATTCTCAAAAATTGTTATCTTTATTAATGACGGTTAAAATCATGTTAGCAGTAGCTGTCTTACATGAACAATTACTCTCAAGTCTCTCACATTCGGAGTCTGACACATGCACTCACACATGCACTCACACATGCGCTACAATCTTTTTACACTGTCATCCGTTACACCTGGTGTTTCTCACGCAATAAAATGTATTACCGGTATTTATCCCCTCTGGGCATCGCGGAGCTCAACCGGAGCTTGACACACCCCAGTCCAAAAGATCAACATCAACCAATAAAAAAATAACATACCGCTTCATATCAGCCAATTAGAAAATACATACCATGCACAAAGAATATTACGTTACGACGTTAATCACGACACTATGAATTAAATGTTGAGGAATATCTGCTTAGTAAAACTAAGTTACAACGTTGACTAAAATAGTATCAATGTGGAGTAGATCCGTTACCTTTGCCATTTTGATCATTTTCTTGGCGATTTCAATGTCTCCTTGGTGATTTTGTCCAATTTCAGCGATAATGAAACACGGATGGTTTCCTCCCACCACACGACCAGGACACAGTTCAAACTCTAACGGCATTTTGTTCTTGAAAAAGCAAAGAAAATAAAGCCAATCGGAGGAATTTTGCTAAATAACGGAACGATAGCAGCGCAGCCTCCCTTCAGACGCCGAGTGGAACCAATAGACTGACGTACGTCCAAGCCTTTCAAGAACTTCCGGGTTATAGTTCAGTCTAACAGTCGCATTTCCGTTAAGATAATAAAAGCATTATTGATCTTAAAGCATGCGTGTACACGTAAGACTAAAATGCTCTCCAGTTTAACCAGTTTGTTGTAATTATGACTCATCAAAATAATTTTTAACCACACGGTTAACCAACCATACATAAGGTCAGGGACAGAAGTACAAACCTTAGTAACATTATTTCTTTTAAAGAGAAATATTCAACCATTCCCAAATCTTCACTATTGCATAAGATCTACAGCTACAACACAAGTTTTAGATATATTCTAATTATATTCTATATAGAGTATGTTCTATATTCTAATTCTAATTATTCTAATGATATAATTACTATATTTAGATATATTCACACAAACACAATTGCCTCACCCAAGTAAGGCGTTAGAAGACACCAAGGTTTTTAAACTCAGCAGTGGTTTGGGGCACAACTATTAAATACAGAAACAGAGCGAGAATAAAAATTGATTTAAAGATTTACGATCAAGACTGACTGAAGCATCGCGGTCTCATTTCACAATTTCCATTTCCATTAACTAATAGAAAATGAGGTGTGTATCAAAAACTCGATCCTGTCCTTGAGTCCATGTATCATATTTAAAGTATTTACACTGGAGCTAATGTGATAGGCTGTCACGTAGTCCAGGTATTTTCAATAAAGTAGTAAATTAATTTAAAACACCGACTCAGTGCACAGGGTTTTAAGCCTCAGTTCCAGCTAATATGAGTGAGTGTAAAGTGAAGACAAGATGACATAGTTTCACTTTTTTACTGATAACGAAATCAACCAGACAATGAACACTCAAGGTCAAGCAACAGCTGGCCAATATCTACTCTTGTAAACTGCCTAATTTCAGTGACATAGTTTTTATATACTGTATTTATATATAGGCTTCTGTATATGTACATAGGTACACGTATAGTGTACATACACACCGTTGAGATTTAAAAACACACAAACTGGTCACATTTACTGCAATGACTGGACGTTGTTCTTTTCCTGACCGGAGAGATTTCGGAAAAAGGGAAATGCATAGATTGAAATAACATCACATACCACAAGCGGGCTCTACACACACTTCAAAGTACACAGACTAATTAGTTTTATGCTATTTGGTCCTCAAAAACAAAAAAAAAAACATATACTGAAAAGAGAATACAGCATAATGGGAATGGTGTTGACTGCTGTAGGCTCAAATATTCCATCCTTCCCTTTGGTGTCACCGCTCTCTAGACAAGTGTCCAACTTTCCACAGGACGAGACCTGCTCTTAAATGGACAGAAGGAAACACTGGAAGATGGAATGCTAAGACCTGTGAGTGAAAACCATTCAAAGGCAGAACATTTTGAGCTGGTGCTTCAGGGTTTTTATTTTTTTTTCCCTTTGGAGGACTCAGGTGAAGGTGGGACCACGACCTTCCACTGCACTGCAAGATTAATAGAGAAGCAGAGAAGGGGCAGAAGTCCACTTCTCTTCAGTATTCAGCCTATGGTGGGAGACGAGTAGATGGGTTGGATATTGAGTAGTGACAGAGAGATGATATAGTATGAAACCCCGAGCGGATCAGCCCGTCTAACGGACCAGCGGGGACTGTTTGAGGGAGATCAGGACGGAGCGCATGCGAGACACGTCTTTGGCCTGCTTGCTGGACTTTGGGTTGAAGTCGCAGAGCCGAGCCACCCGCTCCCACTCTGTGCCGGGGTTGTTGTCATCGAGATCTGAAATCATGGCCTCCTCTGCTGCCCTGCACGCAACAGAGAGGACACAGCGAAAGGAACAATCAGTGGATGAAGAGGCAAAATGTAGTGGTACACGGAACCCCCCCCAGAGAAAGCCCTTCGCTTAACACATCAGAAAACTCAGACTTTGGGTGAATTTAGAATCACTTCAAATTAATACAGATCATTTAAAATATTGTAAAAGCAATTGCATCAAAAAAAGCAATATTTGATTTTTTTTTGGTTCAGTAGACTCATGCTTGGGGTTGAGACATCCGATAATGCCCACAAAGAGGGAGAGGTGGCTGCAATAGTCCTGCAATCTGCTTTAGACTTAATAAATCTGCTTTTTTTTTAAAAAAACAAGTGAGAGAATTGTAAAGAAAACTATGCAACATCCAGGAGTGAGTCTTTTCTGGTCCTACACACCGTTTAACTTGCCCCAGGATTGCATGTGTAGCAGGCTACTCATAGATTTGTAGAAACAGATCTAGTTCTTCTTATAGTTGCGTGCTCACAGTCACCAAACAACACATTTGTGTCAGACTTCCCACATAAAGTTGACACAAATAACATCAAAGGAAATAAAGGAGAACTGAGGTGTGACTCTTACGAGACATTTTGAGATGCAAACTACCCGTTAGGGTTGAACTAAATCCCGCCCACAAACTCGTACTTCCACTGCCATGCTCTTTTTCTAGTTACACACAGATATTTGTATGGTTTCATCCCACCCTGCAAGCAAAAACCCCAGCAGCTACTGTATGAACATCACATTACACAAAGCAAAATGGAAATGGGAAGCCAATGAACATTCACTGTCACAACCAAGAGCAGAACACGGGGAGGAAAACGACACCACGAGAACACCGACTTAAACGTTTAGGCAGTGGATTTAACCGTTGGGATGGGGACACATTACATGACGTAAACACACGGAAAGAGGAGTGCATTTACCCCCCTGTAAAGAGTTTTAAAAAAGCATTATGGAAAGTCTGGGTTTTGTATGTTTACTTAACTGGTCTAGGCGGTAGCAAGGATGGTTAATGTGTGTGCTTTAAGGTGCATAGAAAAAGAAAAACAGGGAGAAACAGTTTCACAAGTCAGAATTTAGAAGAGAGAGGGAGTAAAATGAAAGACAACAAAAATGAGCTGAATGCAGATGTTGAAAGCTGGCATGCAAAGAGCATTTTTTTCTTTGTATCAATAACCTTCGACTAAGCGGCAGGTTCGCTGTGCAGCCTTTGGCCTTGCGTGGGAAACACACCGTCTAGAAATGATCTCCACACTTTTCTTACCTCCTGAAAATGTCCATAAATGTCCACCATTTGCACCCACACCACCAACTGGAGCTCCACGAAGAACGGCCAAATCGGACAACTTTAAGGTGTTGATTTGGTTTTTTTTAAATATATGTACAAAGGAAGGACATCACCACGCAGATTAGATTTTCACTGAGACTTGATAGGAAAACCAAAGGCTGCACAGGTTAAACGACTGGAATCACATCGTCCTGAAGACCAGCCTGGAGCAGCCGACGCTCGAAAAGAGCATCACCACTGTTTAGTTTGAAGCAGTTGTGGCTTCCATGATGTCACACGTGGCATCCTCAAAAATCATTAATATACATTTAACATCACTTTAGAAACTGGGAACCTGTTTCAACTAGAGAAACAAGGTGTATCTTAGTTTATTTATATCATTTTAATATCAAGGAAACCTCAACGTCCACGTGGGGACAAACACAGCTGCTTCAAACAAATAATCCTGACTGAATTAATGGTATTTGGCTTAATTTGAAGGGAA
The DNA here is from genome assembly GCF_901000725.2 of Takifugu rubripes. Classification (NCBI taxonomy): domain Eukaryota; kingdom Metazoa; phylum Chordata; class Actinopteri; order Tetraodontiformes; family Tetraodontidae; genus Takifugu; species Takifugu rubripes. The sequence goes on along the minus strand of NC_042301.1, from coordinate 15,099,795 downwards.
AAAAAACACAAACATTGAAACAAGTCAAACCAGATTCATTGGATAAACTCTTGAGGAAAGGAAATACGTGTTTGCAAAACCTTTTTTGCCGAAATGATTGTGGAAGAGAGAAACGTAGGTAAAGGAACAATGGAAGACTCAAGACTTGTCTTATGGAAGGTCATTCCCTGAGATATCCTGAGATCCAGACAATAATGACATGCAGGGCAAGGGGGCGAATAAAGCGTTCTCAGAACACAACACAAATGATCAAAAAGAAATGATGAAACACTAAAGGATACGGTAACTTTTGTTATTTACCTTCGTTGATCCAGATTACTCATATTTATTTGTGTACACATGCTTCTGTGTATTTTCCGTCAAGCTAAATCTCGTTGTGTTGTATAGTGACGATTAAGATTTTCTTTTCAACTGTGTGTTTCACAACAAGGTCCAAATGTGGCTTTAAAAAATGAACTCTTCTGCATCTAAAAGGAATAAAGGAGAAATGTATGACAGGGTTCAGACACAAAACCTTATGGCTTCATGACCCCTACCACAGGAAGGGCAACTTTCCTGTTTGTAAAACCTGAAAGAAGTAATAAAAAAAGTTGCCAAATCCCTTTAAAAATAAAATCTAAGATGGCTCAAAGAACATGACAACAGGGGAAGGAAACTATGTCAAAGACTTAATGGTTGGGAACAAATGACAGCGGAGAAAACAAAAACAAAGGAAGACGAAGGGGGGAGGATGTTAGTTGGAGCAACATACACATAACCAATGAGTTCAGAGAAGGGCTGCTTGTAGAAGTCTTCATCCAGCACCCTGGACAAACGTCCGCCCCACGGACAGAGCAGCGAGAAGGCAGGAAAGAAGAGAGACAGCCGTAAAAGGGATGGAAACACAAGCACAACAGGTTAACACTCAACCAGGCCTCCATTTTCAAACGCAACATCCGGTTTCAAAGGGTCAGAGAAGCTAACGTCGAATCTCCTGGTGACTTTTACATATTTAAGACAATTAATGTCTGTTCGTGCTGTTTCATTTTAATCAGTTTACATTAAGCAACCTAACGATCGCTGTCGAAAAGAGTAACGTGTCTTGGACAGAAAATCAATGTGAAAGGAATCATATCCCAAACGCACCGTTAAGAAGTGAGTTGTGGCTGCAGCTAATGTATTAATAACGGTGTTTAGTGGTGATTAGTGAAGGAAAGTGACACAGAAATGTAACGTGATGAGCTCTCATGTGACTGTTGGGGGATAAAACCCAACTCTCAGTCACATGACCACTAAATGTGAAGCACTAAATGATTAGACATCAACAGTTAGATCAAAAATTAATGCACATATCAACCTATTGGCTCCCTTGTTCCCGTGTTTGACCGTCCCAACACTAAAGGTCAGCAAAACCAGTACCTGTTATTGGTTTTGGTCTTCTCCAGCTGCTCGTTCTGCCTGGCATTCCACTCTTCAAGCTCCACCTTGGCCTTCTCCTTCCACTCCGCTTCCTGCTTGCGAGAATTCTTATCTGACAGGAACAGAGGGAGGTGTGCTCAAGAGTTGGGTAGGGAAACGCCAGAGGAAGGTACAATCAGAAAAATAAGGAATTGTGATGTGTTCTGTATTACCTAGCACCTCCAGCCTATCTTGTTGCTCCTCCCTCCACTTGCGTAGGCTTTCAGGCTCAGCTTGAAGCCGGTCTGCATTGGAGATAGCGGCATAGGCGTCCGATGGACCATTACTTTCCTGGAATAAAACGAAAACAATAAAAGGTAACAGGCACCACCATTAACAGTTTCTGTGAATCAGGCTGCTTTTTCAACAGAGATAAAGCTACACTGGCCAAAACTCCACCATGATTCAACAAAAGCGCCACATTTCTGAGTTTTTACTTGGAAGCATTCATTTCATCAGTGTTGAGTCTTAACATTTCAAATGAAAGGTCCTGTCATTGCAAAATAAAGCCATTTTGCAATGGCAGGACAGGAAAAGGAAGCTGGCAAGAGTTTACTCAGCTATTCAGACCTCAGACCATTTTTGACTATCGTGTATTGAAAATGTAGATGCATTCTTTCGAGGATTTCAGGATGCAGGATTTATTATTAGGATTCTGGTCATTGATATTGCAACGACATAGTTACCAAATGCTTAAATTATTGAAAATATTAGAGATTGGGCTTGGTTCTGGAAAGGTCCCCTTTTCCGTGTTTTATTTAAACAGATGCAAAGAGGAGAAATGAACAAATCAACATGAAGACCAAAATGAGACCATGTTGGGAAAATTACCCCGTGAAAATCTCCATTGACGGCACCACCTAGAAAAAGACAGTTAAAAAAAAAAGGAATCAGAATTTGAAAGGATCGAGTAGTCCAAAAAGAATAAATTACACAAGAAACAATGCACATTATAACACATTGCATCATTGCCCACCCTGGCCATTTACGACAAAGAATGCACATGTCAGCAGCTCTGGCAGATTACTATTGCAAAACCACATCCAAGCTGCGGCTTCAAGGAAACGAGGCAGTTATGGTCGGTCGAAGGTCGATGGAGATCCATGGATTTCCTCTTGCGGTTGTCACTTTAAATGCAAACACGTTGAATATGTCGCATTCCCAACCCCGGTGCAACCTAATGAATGAGGCGGCTGATGTTATCGGGCCGCTTCACCCATTGAAACGAACCTTAACGCGGGCGAGAGGCTCCATAAACACCTAAATATGTCATTATACTTCGGTTTCATTCTCCATTTTGTCTTTACTGACTACACAGGATCGTGTTGCCTTTAGCTGGCTAATGTATTGATGATAGCTACACAGGCGTAGCTAACGTTAGCAAGCCGGCTAAAGGCGTCAAGCTTGGGCACATACTGGCTCAAATGTGGACAATGTAAACGATCGATAGGACCGATTCGGATTACAAGTGTAAAAGTGGAATTGGCGTTGTGGTAGATTGCACCCACCGTTGGAGTCGGTCAGCGACGAGGGGACGTCTCCGCTGTCCAGGATGCTGAAGCCTTCGTCGTTTTCAATCCCGGCGATTTCGCTTTCTTGCTGAGCCAAAAAGGCAGCGGCGGGATCTTCTTCCACGCCGACACCGTTCCCGGTGGCGGGCGCGTTCAGCATGTCAAAATCGTCCATTGTTGTATTAGTTGCGTGGAGATGAACGCGGTGAACGCCGGACAGGTGCTGCGGTTGACCGATTTCGATTATCTCAACGGGAAGAAGGACAACGAAAATATGCCGAGAGCCGTCGAAAACGGAAAAGGTCGACGGACCAATCAGAGGCCAAGTACGCTGATTGACGTGAGCGAGGACCAATTGGAAAAAGGCTTTAGCAGCAGCTGACCAATCACATGCTTAAGTCTCCTGGTTTACGGGTCCCATGACCTGCTACGTGACGTCTGAGCTGTGATCCGCAGTTAGTGCGAGATTCAGCTGTGAAAAAGCGCGATATTTGGTCATTTTTTATTTAAATGGGACACTAAGATGAACTTTTAACATTAAATTATTAATTATTAATTACTTTAGTTTTTCTCTGTTCACCGTCAATCCCCTGACATTGGATTCATGCATCGTGACTAAGTATAACGTCAAGCTATTTAATTATTAACTCTGGCAGTCTCCAGTATCAACTGACTCAAGGTGACATTGCAGGTGGTATCAAATCGATTTTCCAACATCTAACCTATCCAAGCTCTGTTGGAGTTATGATCAATTTTTGTGTTTTGTTTTGTTTTGATAGTTTATGAAAGGATCCATCTTTTATTATTGTGATTGGGACAAAACCCCCATTTTCCACATTGTCTATAAAGATGTTGCCCCAGAAGGCAAAACCAACATTTTTAGAAAAAAATTAAAACAAAACATACAAAATGAATCAAGTTTCAATTAACAATTACAGCCAAGGATATGAGTACATACAAGAGCGCATGAAGAAACTCCAGGGTATTAAGACATTAAAAAAAATCTTATGGTCCAAACACTTCATGATTATATTTCAGCACGATTGCACCCCTTTCTTCATTTATCATGAGTACTCGTGAAACTTTTGCAATTACTCAAGACAGTTTCAAAGCACTTTCATCATCCAAAATGTCAAATAATTTAAAAACAGTGAAAAATAAAACAATACCTTTTGATTAAAGATGCTTCATAATGTGAGGCAGTATGCAATTCAGAAGGATTTTGGGAAGCCATAGAATATTTTGGTCACATTTAACAAAGGTTTAATTCAGGCTGACTCATAGAATCCTGTCCTTCATTAGTACCGTAGTTTGGCTTTACAGTGGCTTTGCAATCAGACAATATTACCATACCATGAATGTCTGTGATGTCTTATTTGTACAATGGACCCACTGTTCACATCCGGCCTGCATGATTAGCCACAGGTGTGTGAATGTGTATTTCTGTAACTTCCTTTACTGATCAGACTTCATAATGTACAGCTTCCTCTCGTGCGTATGTGTAGACCTGGCTGGTACAGCTGCTACTATCTTTGAAAAAAAAAACAACCTTAAACACCAGTAAATCCTTTAATATATTCGTCTTGTAGCATAATCCAAGACCATGCTAGCTGCTCCAAGTAAAGCAGGCTCCTCCAAATCTGAGATGACAACTTTGACGCTTTGTGCGGAAAACAGGGCCCTCTCCATTATGGTGCGCTGCACTGGTGCCTGGTAGTAAGAGCCCAGGACTCCAGACAGGATCACCAGTGAAGGGTTCATTATGTGGAGGATGTTAATAATGCCCATCCCTAGTGCTGTGGAGGCTGTGGTGATGAGAAAACAACATGTAAATTACAGTATTTTGGTCATTTAAATATATCTTCATTTAAGATGAGCTTCTGCGGGAGTGAGTGCATGCTTCCACACTTGTGCGCTGACCTTTGTTCAGGACAATGTTAGCTTTGGAGTTGCCCAGCCTTGCTGCATTGATCAGATGGGCAGCGGTGATTGGGTCTGATATTTTCATATCCAGTCCGTCCACCTTCAACAAATCCTCTAAAAAGACACAAACCACACAGAGATGTTTGTAATCAATGCTGGATGACATTGAATATCTTGTGACGTGTATTTAGTAGCTGACATTCGCTCCCAAACATTCCTAAAGTCTTCAGATGAGTTTACAGACGAAAACACACACTCACCATCGTGCAGCCTCTTGGCTTCTCTCTGCAGGGCCATGCCAGATGCAATGGATTCTATGCATCCTCTGCTTCCACAGGAACACTCCGGGCCATCAAATGACACCATGATGTGGCCCAACTCAGCTGCGCAGAAGGTACTTCCATGTACCAGCTCGTTCTGATGGATAATTCCCCCTCCAATACCTTTAAAGAGACAAAACCGCTTTCTTATTCAAAATTTCAATAGATTCAATTTTTTTTTTTTATTAAAACAGAAAAAAAAACAGCACTACACGTAGCCATTTAGTTTAAAAAGTCAGTTTGAAGTTTTACTTATATTAAACATTCTTAAATAATTAAGATGATCTTATTAAATCCATGGAGACCATATAAACTGCTGATGGATTTCTCCTGACATCTCACCAGTTCCTGTGATGACAGTGACAAAGTTCTCTACTCCTTTGCCATGGCCAAACTTCTTCTCTGCCAAAGCGGCACAGTTGCCATCGTTGTCGACCCAGACGGGTAAGTGGAGGGCATCAGAGATGGGTGTCCTCAGGTCCACCGCGGACCACTCCTGGATCAGTTTTGTGGAATGCAGCACTACACCCTCCTGCGGGTTCACACGCCCACCTGTGGACACTCCTGAGATGTAGAAAGGGTCCGGTGTGATTAAATGTCTAAACTCAAATTTAAGTAAAAAACTGTGAGTGTGTGTTTCTCATACCAACACCCAGTATTCTACAGTTCAGAAAAACTGCGTCTCGCATGGCATCTGAACACATCTTCAATATGAGTTGCATTCTGGCCTCAAAAGTCTTTGGATTGGCTTGTGTATACTTCCTCACTATGTTGCCCTGGACAGAGAGGGAGGACGTGAAGAGGACTAGAGAGGTATACTAACATACAATTATCATTATGAAATATTTGGATCATTCTTGGATCCTACCCTCATGCAGATGATGGCCACTCTGAGGTTGGTGCCTCCCAGGTCAACAGCCAGAGCGCTTTGTGTCTCCAGAATGTGATCGATGTCCTGGGAGATTGGGTCCTTCACTGGGGGAAAACAGAACGTCTTCTGGAGGGGCTCATCCAGGTCAATGCTACTTAAAAACTTGAGAATGCGAGGCACTGCGTTGCCATCACCATAAATCTTGGAGCTGATGCAAAACAGAAACACGTTAGCTGTGCAGTTTCACCATCCAAATGTACTTCTGAAACCTAAACGTGCTGTAAATTTTTCATGTGTGTAACTACACTTTACTGTCATATGAAATAACTACGGCAAAGTGGAGGACACAGTCTAAGGGAGAGAATAGAAGAAAGGAAAAAATGCTCGATAATACCATGGATATCGCTTTCCAAACTGCAGCTCCAACGCGTGGTAGATCTTATTATGAGTGTCAGCATCTCTGACGTGCAAAACGTTTTCACCTGCCAGCAAGGAAAAGAAATGATTCAATCAATCCAAAAGGCTGAGTTATCCAGCGCTGATGCAAATCCCAGCGAGATAACCAACATTCTGAGATGGCAGTAGGCCGCTTCGAGAGACTAATCGGTGGAGTAGAGAGTTTAGGACATTAGAACATGGGTCATGTGATCATGCCATATTTCCCTTAAACCGTCCCGAGACATTTAGGTAATTTTATTTGCACTCCGTTCTGGCACGCTCACCCGTTTCCCTGCCAGTTTGCCTTGTTCCCAGATTGATGACGGGGGTGCCGAAGGCTCCGGCCTCTCTCACCCCACAACTACTGTTTCCAATCATACAGCCGGCGTGGTTCACCAGCTGGATGAACTGCTCAAAGGGAATGTGCTTCACTGCCCGGAAGTTAGGGTGCTGCTCAATCCCCTTCTTCCGCATCACACGCACCATCTCCTTACTTCCTGTTTACAGGGAGGCAGGAACATAACATTAGTAATACTTCCTGTCAGAATTCTGAGGAAGGCAGGTTTGTTTATATGGAGGGAAGATAAAGTGAAACCAACCGGCATCAATGTTAGGGAAGAGGATGAGGGTGGTTTTGTTGAATGAGAGCAGGGCATCCAGCATCAGCCCATAGATCTTAATGGAGTTTTTGATGTCAGTCGTAACCGGGTGTTGCAAAGCCACGATGTAGTCATGTTCCTTCACGTTGTCACCTAGAACACAAACGACAGCCAACGTGAACATCGATCATTTTTTACCAGATGAAGGAATGCCTGCCCCACGCATACCCAGCCAGCTCTTGATGATATCCATGTAGTCCTCTTTCTGGTGAGACAGCAGCAGCTTATCATATGAAGGGCAGCCTGCCAGCAGGATGCGAGAGTGGTCTTCACACATGGCGATGAGATGCTGCTCTGCCATGCGCGTGCAGCAGGCATGGTAATGGGCCAGTTTACTGATGGCGTGGCGGATCGAGTCATCAATAGTGCCACTCACCTGCATGAGAGAAGTAAGGCTTGAACTAAAGGTTGATGCAATAAGCAAACAACGGTCTCCAGCAGTCACCGTCGGTGTATTTGCCTATCTAATGCAAACCCGCTCACCTCCCCACCCTCCACGTGAAGTATTCTAATGTTCATCAGGGCTGCGGCCGTGGCTAAAGCGAGCGCGTCGAATCGGTCGCCGTGTACAACCAGGATGTCAGGATGCAGTCGCTGTATGACATCGGGGAGTTTCACGAGGGCCAGCCCAACGCTCTCCACCATCGCTGCTTCGTCCTCCCCTCGAACAATAGTGTGAAGCTTTGAGCCGATGTCGAAGTCATCCTGCTCTATCATACGAAAAGTGTTGCTGTGGAGCAGGAAAAATGACAGGCAACGAAGTGCCGATGAACAATCGCAGAACATTTAGAGATATAGTACTGGGGTGGGTGCAGAGCAGCAGGACGCCGTCTGAACGTACCCGTAGTCGTCAATGAGATGAGATCCAAGCACCACGACCTCCAGTTCAAACTCATCCGGGTGGGATTTGAGTCCAAACATGATGGGGGCGAGCTTGGAGTAGTCGGCTCTGTTACATGTTGCCACACACACTCTCAGCTTCCTCTTGCACTAGATAAAATAACCACACAATTGCTAATCAACACAGAAATGATGTAAAATTTGTATTTCATATGACCTCCAAATATTCTATTACCGGTATTGTGACTTGATAACGTACTTGGTTCTGATCTTCCATCCTCCTTCTGTCCATTTTCTCTCTGACTCTTTGCGTTCTCCAATAGTAAAACTCCTAAAACCAAAAAAGGAGTGATTCAATGACAAGGGTAAGTCATAATTAAGTATTTTCATTTTTTTTTTTTTTACCAACACTTCATATTTACTGGGATCTCGGACAACTGTAGAGATGTAGAGCATGAATATACATAAAAATCTTGCTAAAATGCTATATCTTCACGCAGACATTTGAATTTTGAAAAATAATAGTTTTGGATTGGGTTTTTTGAAGGTGGTATATCCACAGAGCACACACGAGTTAGTGTTTATCTTTGAGCTGTGGAGGGAAATCACAGGAATCTCAAATTCCAGAGCAGATTGGGTTCTGACAATTCATACAGAAAAAGGAGCGGGTAACCAACTGAGCTGCATTTGATCCTGCAACAGTTCAGGGAACAGGAATGGAGGGGTCATTGACATCAGAACAAGCTAACAAACAAGTGCTGATGAGAAAAAACAGACTCCCACTGAGGTACAAATATCAAATTTCATCAGGGCAAATATTTCTATTGCTTCATCTGCTGGCCCTCTATACTACTAATACAGCCTTTCCTTTCTTGTAAAGGCCAGTGTTCAACTTGTTCTAATGTGTCTATTTGGATAACACAAACTAACATTTTAAACAGAGTTCAGTGAATTCCAAATGAAAACAAGCGAGAGCAGCCCTGATCCTCACTGTGAGGCCTTTCTGCATCAACAACCGTCTTAGATTCAATCCTGTGAGTTTCCCTGAACCTCATTTATCACACCGTGACTTTTACTCAAGCATCACAAGACAGCATCAGCAGCTAGCACGATGGTATGGGGGAAGGGACACATGCTGAGACCGAACGGAGGGATGACACAGCCACAGAGGAAGAGAGGACGGACTGAAGAAATAGATGATTATTGTGGTCTGACAAAGAGAGCACAAAGACGAGGCGGTACGTAGGCGGTGCGTGTAAAGGGTTGAGGGAAAATGGACTCACGTGTGGATTGATGCATACAGAACCTGGATGCTTTTCCATCCTGCGTCCGTGGAGTCTGCTCTAATACAACCTTCTGCCCTGGTTTGTTTCAGTCCAACTATTTTCTCCCTTCCTGCTTTTTATCCAATCTGCATTAATTAGTGGAGAGCGGGGGAGCTTGTGAAAGCCTTTAAGCATTAGAGAAAGAAAGAGAAAGGACGGCAGGAAGAGGCACAGTGACAGATTCAGCAGGGGAGGGGCTGCTTTGGACTGGGGCAGGGCCGAGGACAGCGATTGGCTGAGAGGAGAAAGGAGACGAATGATCCACTGGCGAGCAGATCACCGACTTTCATAAGCTTCCATTTACAAACTTACTAACCCTAACCCATTAACAAAAGTGAAAAAGGTCTGAGAGCGCTACTTAAGTATATTAGAGGCACGTGGGGGGATTTTAACAATAGAGCCAAAAGTGTGATGATGAGTGTGATTTGTCAACACAAAGTGTTAAATCATCTCTGTCTTCATGACATCACACCAGCACGACACACAGCAAGCTGGAAAAATGTTGACTAAAGGACGTGACGGAATAAAGTTATATTACTTTCTAGGACTGAGTCTATAAATAACACAAGTGAGGTTTTTATTGGGGTTTTTGGGAGGGGGTGTGGTTATATATTGTTCAATAAAAACGTCACACAACAGTAATGTGGATGTTTGAGGGGGACCATCAGATGAGAGATTAGATCTGACCCAGGAGTTAATCTGCATCACTTGACTGGGTCCAGGTTTCAGGATAGCTCTGGTAAATGCTCCAATAGCAAAGTAATTGATCCTATAGGACTTCTGTTGCAGCCCTTGGCATCAATCAGATGGCGTTTGACACTTGCACATAATAAAAGGTCACACAATACAAACCAGTAAAAAAGGACCCAATCTGTATTATCTTCTACGCTCTGAGCTCCTCTGCATCACAACCCTGCTGTGTGTGAAAAACCCAGGTGTGTGACAACCAATAATAACCTACACACATCCTGTTTAGAAGCAAAACCCGGAACACAGATAGCGCACAAAACGGCTGCATGAGTTGGCCACTAACAACTTCTTTGCTAAAGAAAGTCAGAGTCCGGCTGCAGACCTGTCTCCCCAGGTCACTTTAGGGGCAGGGCTCCACTCCCAAGCTGCCTCTCAAGAAACAGCAACATAAAATCATGTTGCTTTTGGACGAGGAGGCTTTGTCCTGGTTTTTATTAAATCAATCAACATTGAAACATCATTATTTTCTTAGGTGTAGTAGAAATGTATATTTTTTTCTATACTTCATTTCCAGCCAGCAACATTAATGCATTACTTCGACTGTATAAACTCTAAGTGGACGAAGGAAATCTTAAAATAATGTTGAAGATGCAGCCAGATCAATCTTGTTGTACGTTAACTTGAATTGTCACTCCCGTTCAAACACACTAATTCTCCATCTAGCGGCCAACGAGAGAACTACATCACCATTTCATCCTACAGGTGACAAAATGTCTCACAACTAGTGTTGAGTCATTTGTCTCTATGGGCCATTATATCCAGTCTCACATGATACACTCCACGCATCTGGAATTTGGTCTCACCTCTGCCAGAAGACTGAACCATCTGCATTTTTCTTAAAATTACTGTCTAAGAACACTGACTACAATGTCCTGCAGTCCAGGGGATTGTTAGAATTTGTTTCTTTCACTTAAAAAAATAAATGACCACATAAACATAAGCAAAAAATAAGTAGTAAAACAAGTTCTACATAAATACATTCTTTATAATTTCACTTTAAAAGCAATAAAAGCAGACAGAGCAAAGAACTATGGACTTTGTCCTCACAACAACCATGCAGTTCAAACAAAATATGAAGTCATGCTAATGTCGGTGAAAGTCCACTCTAATCCAAATTGTATCGTTACTGTATGGCATAAAACACAAAAGTGACAAATGCTGTTTTTACAGTGTTACAATTAGCTTCAACCACATCACTTTCTTTGATAATGAGATACTGCAATCTATTGTTTATGACAAGAAAGCATTTTAATAAGAACTACTAAACGTGAGAAAATGGCTTGGTCAAGTCAAGTCGAACAAATGTCCATTAAACTGCATGTGAGCTCATTTCCTGGGCATTTTCTGCAACATAAAGGCACCATTGTGCACTAAAAGGGTGCAGTTCCCAGATATTCTGTTCTTTAACATTTTTTCAAAATTAAATCTAACCTTGGTAGAATCTTTTAAAAATGACAAAATGGTTTTATAGCAGTCATCAAGGAACAGGAATCAAAAAGCATTGACATCAGAATAAGTTAACAAATAAGGGCTAATGTGAAAAAAGACTCCCACTGAGGTACAAATATCAAATTCCATCATGTGTTCAAGACAAACATTTCTATTGCTTCATTTGGGAGCCTTCAGTTAGATTACGATGCTACACTGACTTTTTAACATTTACATAATAAATCCTTCCATGTAAAAGCCTGTGTGTTCTAATTCCTCACTTCTGTTTGGATAAAAAAAGATTGTTTCATACTGACATGACCTAAAAAAGAATTCAGGTATGACCTAAGCTGTGGCAGCCACGCATGTTAACATTTTAAAAAGAGTTCAGTGAATTCCAAATGAAAACAAGCGAGATCAGCCCTGATCCTCACTGTGAGGCCTTTCTGCATCAATAGCCGTCTTAGATTCAATCCTGTGAGTTTCCCTGAACCTCATTTATCACACCGTGACGTTTACTCAAGCATCACAAGACAGCATCAGCAGCTAGCACGATGGTATGGGGGAAGGGACACATGCTGAGACCGAACGGAGGGATGACACAGCCACAGAGGAAGAGAGGACGGACTGAAGAAATAGATGATTATTGTGGTCTGACAAAGAGAGCACAAAGACGAGGCGGTACGTAGGCGGTGCGTATAAAGGGTTGAGGGAAAATGGACTCACGTGTGGATTGATGCATACAGAACCTAGATGCTTTTCCATCCTGCGTCCGTGGAGTCTGCTCTAATACAACCTTCTGCCCTGGTTTGTTTCAGTCCAACTATTTTCTCCCTTCCTGCTTTTTATCCAATCTGCATTAATTAGTGGAGAGCGGGGGAGCTTGTGAAAGCCTTTAAGCATTAGAGAAAGAAAGAGAAAGGACGGCAGAAAGAGGCACAGTGACAGATTCAGCAGGGGAGGGGCTGCTTTGGACTGGGGCAGGGTCGAGGACAGCGATTGGCTGAGAGGAAAAAGGAGACGAATGATCCACTGGCGAGCAGATCACCGACTTTCATAAGCTTCCATTTACAAACTTACTAACCCTAACCCATTAACAAAAGTGAAAAAGGTCTGAGAGTGCTACTTAAGTATATTAGAGGCACGTGGGGGGATTTTAACAATAGAGCCAAAAGTGTGATGATGAGTGTGATTTGTCAACACAAAGTGTTAAATCATCTCTGTCTTCATGACATCACACCAACACGACACACAGCAAACTGGCAAAATGTTGACTAAAGGACGTGACGGAATAAAGTTATATTACTTTCTAGGACTGAGTCTATAAATAACACAAATGAGGTTTTTATTGGGGTTTTGGGAAGGGTCGTGGTTATATATTGTTCAATAAAAACGTCACAGTAATGTGGATGTTTGAGGGGGACCATCAGATGAGAGATTAGATCTGACCCAGGAGTTAAACTGCATCACTTGACTGGGTCCAGGTTTCAGGATAGCTCTGGTAAATGCTCCAATAGCAAAGGAATTGATCCTATAGGACTTCTGTTGCAGCCCTTGGCATCAATCAGATGGCGTTTGACACTTGCACATAACAAAAGGTCACACAATACAAACCAGTAAAAAAGGACCCAATCTGTATTATCTTCTACGCTCTGAGCTCCTCTGCATCACAACCCTGCTGTGTGTGAAAAACCCAGGTGTGTGACAACCAATAATAACCTACACACATCCTGGTTAGTAGCAAAACCCGGAACACAGATAGCGCACAAAACGGCTGTATGAGTTGGCCACTAACGTCTTCTTTGCAAAAGAAAGTCATTTATTGCAGCCATCTTACCAAAGAGAGTCCGGCTGCAGACCTGTCTCCCCAGGTCACTTTAGGGGCAGGGCTCCGCTCCCAGGCTGCCTCTCAACATAAAATCATGTTGCTTTTGGACGAGGAGGCTTTGTCCTGGTTGTTATTAAATTTTATTCAATTAAAAAGTGGATGAAGAAAATTTGAAAATAATGTTGAAGATGCAGCCAGATCAATCTCATTTACGTTATCTTGAATTGTCACTCCCATTCAAACACACTCATTCTCCATCTAGCGGTCAACGGGAGAACTACATCACCATTTCATCCTGCAGGTGACAAAATGTCTCACAACTAGTGTTGAGCCATTTGTCTCTGTGGGCCATTATATCCAGTCTCACATGATACACTCCACACATCTGGAATTTGGTCTCACCTCTGCCAGAAGACTGAACCATCTGCATTTTTCTTAACATTACTGACTAAGAACACTGACTAATACATGATACATAAACAAGGACTACACAAGCAGTAATACAAGTTCTACATAAATACCTTCTTTAAAATTACACTTTAAAAGCAATAAATGCAGGGAAAGAAAAACGCTTGCAGGGAGATTCTTTCTGTCAGGGACAACAATGGTCTTTTCTGTTGCCTTGAGGCATTTTAAATCTACTTTAAAGACAAATTGAAAGATTTCTCTGACTTCCTGGTATCGTTTCAACAATGACGATTGCAAAGTGTTAGTTATTCATTTGGAATCGCATAAAAAGCAGACAGGGCAAAGAACTGTGGACTTTGTCCTCGGGATTACCAGACAGTTAAAATATGAAGTCAAACTAATGTCGGTGAATCTAATCCAAATTGTATCGTTACTGTCTGGCATAAAACGCAAAATTGACAAATGTTGTTTACAACGTTACAATTAGTTTCAGCACCGTCACTTTCTTTGATAATGAGACACTGTCATCTATTGTTTATGACGAGAAATATGATTTTCTTTAATTTAAAATACGTGACATAATGGCTTGGTTTACAACGTCAAGTCAAACTAATGTCGATGGATGTTCTCAGTCATCCAGGTCGGACAAAAATCTTTACTTAAGAGAATTAAACTTGTTAGTTGAGACAACTGGAGCTCTTATCTAAGAGCACAATGCGGGGAGATATTCTGATCTTTTCAAAACTAAATCTAGCATTGGTAAAATAATAAAAAATAAATCACGAAAAGGTTTTAGTCCCCACCTGAAGAGCCTTTATAGCGGTCGTCACCTTTAACGGGGGCGGAAGCTGAATAACAGATAACAGATCGCAGCCATCGATGTCATAATTGCCAGTTTATGCGGGACGATCCGGATCCGTTTTCTTGTATTTATTGTAGTTTTATTGTAGTTGCTTTCTCATCCATAGATACTTGAGAATAGGCACCAGAAGAGACGCCGTCTGATGGTGGTTGCTTCCAGCTGCTTCTGGCTTTCAGACGAAAACTCGCTAAATCGATTTCGGAAACAGTCTGGTCCGTTTTCTCCACTCGGATTTTTTACATTTACATTTCGCCTGGAATCGCACAATGTCCCGCGGAGCGAACTGCACTGGTCGCTCTGCACCGCCTCCCTTTAGGTCTATACCGTTAGTCTTACGGTCCGACCGGGCACAAACGTTAGCCCCGGGCAGATCGGAGCCAAAAAGCCCCGCCGAAGAATAATATTCGCAACAGCACGTTACTTTATTCGGAGTGATGCATCGTTAACGGTGACGCCGCTCCCAGTCATTCCCAGCGAGGGTTTAACTGTAGCGTAGCTCGTAAAGTTAGCTAACACTACCATTGAGCTAATTTCTCAAATGAGTTAACTATTAAGGCTCTTTTTATCTTAATGGATGAACACGAGATGTTGTTACCTTGAATGTCCCGGCACGCAGCTTTTTTTTTTTTAAATTTTATCTCATGCTGTAAATTTCCAGAGGCTACGGGACACTGTTAAGCAAACATGAGGGGCCTCTCAGCGTCAACAATAGAGTGTGACCGGATTCTGCAGGCTCAGAATGAAAATAAAAATGTGTTGTTGCTTTTTTTAAATGTATATATATTCTTAAAATCCAACACATGCATTAAAAGCACGATTGCATGTGACTAATAAAATAACGATCTGTTTTGTTTGGTTAATAATACAAAACTAATATGTTCTTCGTTAATAGCAGTAATATAATTCCATACAACCGCAAGCTTCTTCCACTACTTTTTATGCTTTTTTCTGTGTGTGTATAGTGTACAAATCTAAATATGCAAGCGGCATTTGCAGGTGAAATGCTTGCTGATCGGTGGCAGCTATTTATTTTCTACGACGGTTAACGGAAGTCGTGTCGCTCACTTGGGCCAACCTGACATGACTGAATTTTACGTGGCAATTTTCGGAAGACGTGGGCTGTAGTAACGAGTCCTGCTACAAAATGAAAATTTGCACGACTTCACTGAAAGAATATCTTGAGGTTTTTTTTATCCGTTAGAGATCCCACACATGAAGAATTTTTAAAAGCAAGCATTGAACAGGTTTCATCGTACTGTATTGGGTGTTCCGCTTGAGCGATGCACCCCCACAAGCACACCACTGTCCCATTGCTGAACTAGAATCTCGCGAGATCACACGTGATTTTCTTTGGCTGCATTCTGCTTCACGTCACAATTCACGGAGTCATGAGGTGGGAGTCGTCTGCGGCCCCCCACACACAAAGCTTTTATTGAATATTCTACAAGTTTAATATTTACGATTGTTTGCCAAGACCGATTTCGGAACATATCTATTCCAGACAAATTCACTCTTAACACACCAGAGACAATCCAATGACAATCCAATAAACAGCTCTGCAGTAGCTGCATGAGATAAATTACAGCTGGGAGTTTTTGACGAAATAACGGGCAGTTCACTAAGAGGCTAAATTATTACAACAAGCTTTTGGGTTTCATTGGTGTTGTCAGGAAATAGTATTTACATCAGAAACTCCATATGTATTTCCATCATCGAAAACGAAGGGATGCACTTCTCGACATTGTACACAGGGTGGCAGCTGTGTAACCTGAGTGCTTCTCCCTCATTGCCATGACTGCAACACAAGCCAAGGTCTCTTTCAAGGGCACACTTCATATCCGCAGTCACATGTACAGTAGAGACCACATGAACATTTTCAGCCACAGCAAAGCAGAACAGAGCGTCCTTTTTACTCCTTTGAAACTGAACTGGAACTGAAACATTTGACAGAAAGAATCTCCACGTCTGCAGTCCTTTACAAGCACAGCACAGACACAACCAGGCCTGTTTCCACATGATATAAACTGTGTTTTTCATTTGAATATGCTATTCGCAGTGTTTAATTATCATAGCGCACCTTTTCTGTGGTAGAAGGCATGTTTAGTTGAGATGATGTCATCATATCGCTCCGTGTTTATATCAAATATGCACAGACCCTCCCAGTGCAATTCAAAGATGCCCACTGCACTGGAAATTGTGCTATCAGCAGTTTATCTCTCTCTCTCTCTCTCAGTCTATTTCTCTCTCTCTCTTGACCCCCCAGCAGGGATAGGATGAAAGGCAACCTTATGATTAAGGACATGCTGGACTTCAATCCTTGATCTGGAAAGGACCTCAAGCACAGAGCTTTGATCACAAAGCTCCTACCACGCTGCATCCAGTTAACTACTGACAACCTAAATGCCCTGTATGTATGCAATTATCTTTAAACTACGAGTGAGGGTTTCTAACACTTAGCACTTCCTGCCCTGAGTCATGAATAAAATATAAAAACCCATTTTAATCATCGATCCATTCTGACCAGTAGTTCCCCAGGTTCCTGTTCACCAGGCCAGTTCCGACCTCTCTCCAAGCAGCTTGACTTTCACTGTAATCACAGTCCATAATCTGCCCCCTGATCGAGTGTCACTCTTGAATAGTGCCCCCCCCAAAAAAACATTATTTTTATTTCACAGAGCCATGCATTGGTTCCCTAAAGCTGCTGTGTCAGCATCATCATCATGATAGGGATGTGTGTCGTCTTGGACACCGGGGTGCATGTTATACTGTTATACCACACTTCATAAAGCCTGCAGCTGTGATCCACTCACTACTGCTGTGATCCGCTCACTACTGCTGTGATCCACTCACTACTGCTCTAACATCTACGGTATAAATTAACAATCCCACACCACATTCTGCACACTGACCTTTTTGACCCCGTGGTGCTTTACCTCAGCGTCCTTTTTCAGATTCATTTTTTTTAAATATTATTTGGTAATGTTTATCTAATGATAGATCGCTCCATCCCGCCATGTTTTACCTGCCTGCGTTGGCGTCATCGTATTCGATTGTTACTCAGTCCATCACGAGGACGGAAACAACAAAGTCTTGCTGCCAACAGTCCCCGTTCAAATATCACGTCGCTGTTTTTTTCGTTGGCTTCGCATCGTTTCTCCGTCTTGATCAGTAAAGTTACAAACATGAGTTGTGTGATCAGTCGCCTTAGAGTTACATCTATTGAGCGACAAGGACAACCTGCTCCGCAGGAACTACGGGAGGCTGGTTACGATCCAGCTCTCTGTGCCCCCCCACCCCCCTTTTTTTTGGGCCATTTGTGCAAAGACCTATCACAAATACAATGATTTCAACTCCAGACTCCACACACAGCATCAGGAAATTTCTGCAAGTAGATTTAGCAATTACAACAATAGCACGGAGCAGTTTGAGGACTTTTGTAATATTTGTTTAATTATTATTAAATTATTGTAATTGCTTTAACAAACTGAGTGTTTTAATTTGGATCCACTTTTAATAATCTCATGAAGCGCTGCTGTTTTACCCACAGCAGGGCATTCCCATCTCCATCTTTCTGAGAAATCCTCGTGTTTGCTGTCCACTGCACTCCCCCCTGTGCTCTTATTTGGTTGTGTGGTGGGTGTGAATCCTGTCACGTTCCTCTCTTCCCTGCATCACTCCGTGATGGTTCCACCGCACCAGCTTTTTAGGACACGATCTGTTTCCCTCTGGATGCTCTCCAAGTGTTTTTGTAGAGAGCCATGGGGGGGAGGGGGGGGGGGGGTCTCCTGAAGGCTTTCATTCCTCTTTCAGACAGGTGCTTGGGGAAAATTCAGTGCATATAGGGGAAGAGAGAATGTGCACAGTGCAGTGATTGAACAGCCAGGATACCCAAATGCTGTGAGCTAGGAGCAGCTGAAAGCAGAGACCTCCATCCCTGGTTTTGTTCTTGGATCCACAGCAGGTTCTGAGTTACCTGCTGCCGCGTAACCCTGCTGGGCCATGGTCCCTCTGCTCCACTGATACTGACCTGTTGTGTGTCGATCTAATTCACTCAAGAACATTAGCCTTCGTTATCCTGTTTTGATTTTACTTCAACACCCATACACACCGTCTGGAGTATTTCCAGTTGTCACGCCGAGTCGTTTCCTTCGCCACCTTTTCAGAGCATCGTTGTTCATGCGGGAGGCGGTGATCTCTTGACACCACAATATGGCGACCTCTTACGTCAAGCTAAAGCGGACACCTGTGATTTAAGGCTGCAATAGCCCATAATAATATCTTCGAGCCTCTATTTCGTGCGCAGAAGGCAACTTTGAGGATGGTATAGTGAAGATTTGATTAAAGGTTCTCCTGAAATGATGTCATGAAAATAATAGTCTGTCAATAACAAACGAGAAGCATTGTCACACGAGCTCCAGCCAACTTCTAGACAAGGATATAATCACTGTAATCCAAATGACTGCTGCCCCTGATTTATTCCATATCGTTTCTTTTCTCACAAAGATTATGGAGAAAATTAAGCCTTCCTTCTACACTCTTGACATGGTTCTCTGGTGATTTTTGACAGAAATATGTGTGAAGAAATATAAATGTAATAAATCAGAATACAGAGTAGAATCCATTTGTTTTCCCTGTGTTCCAGAGGCAATGTAATACATAAACATCAAAAAGAGAAAAGAGAAAAAAATAAGGAAAAAGGAGGGGGGACCTACCATAGGACTGAATGGTGAATAGTCTTAAAGGGACAGTACACCCTAAATCATATTTTAGCTGGTTCCTCCTCAGCCTGGGGTTTTAAATGCTCTTTACAAGTAATCCAACACACATTGTGAATTGTGGAGCTGCACCATGATGGAGAGTGGTTACCAGTAATCTGAAGTATCAGTTATTATCCAATGGAATGATGTTTTTTTTATGATCAGACTATAATCAGACTTTGTCCCTGAGGCAGTCAGTCAACAAGTCAGCTGACTGCATGAAGCTGTGATGCATTTACGCATTGCAGCAGCAGCATCCCCCCACATACACACACACACACACACACACACACACACACACACACACACACAGTCTGAGGCCTCAGAGATCCTCTGTGTTGGTGGTCACATGTACCTTTATCCTTCACCTCGTCTCCTTGACACCCGCATAAACACAGACAGCAGCACTCCAAGATGATTGGATGAAGAAAATGTGTTTTATTTGTTGATTGGTCTGCAGGGCTGTTTTGCCCAGGCACACACACACACACACACACGATATCTCCTCCTCCGTTTCTCTCCTTCAACTTCTTTTATTTCCCCTTTCAGAGTCTCTGGAGACCAGAGTACAGCAGGATGATGGACAGCAGACTAATATCCAAAGCTAATGCCCCCCTCCCCCAGGACATCAGAGAACACTCTCGTGGAGGCCACTGTGCCCTTCACTTGGAGGAATACGACCCAATACTGCGCTGAGGAGCCAGTGGATAAAATGTGGCTGGAAGTTTTGGCTTCAGCGAAGTGAAGTGGATCACTCTGGTGTTGGTGTGCACATTAACATCACTGAACCAAGGGATATAAGCCCCGCCCACCCAATTTCAGTGTTAATGTATCGCTCTTGGGGTAAAAGAACTCAAATCAAGTGTATCCAGCGGTTGATGGCCTTAATTTTGTGGTATTCACACCACACCATTGTAGTGTATTTTTAAACTAGCAGCAAGTTATTACCTTAGCATCACATATAGAGTAGATCTTTGGACACGTTTGAAGTTTTGTTCTCACATGTGCAGCAATGCTCAGCTTGAAACTATAAACCTGCATTTTACCACTTCTGGACAATGTGCAGAGAAAAAAATCTCAGTTTCTCGGGAAAGTGGCTACTGGCTACATCATCTACTCAAGGCGACTAAGACCTGAAAGACTGTTGCAGACCCGAGGTCAAAATGGATCTCTGTCTTACCTTCTTCCTCTTGGATTCCCTCTCTCTATCTATCGTTCTCTCCTCTCTGATGTGGCACCACCACACAACCCAGTGGCCTAATGGATAAGGCATCAGCCTCCGGAGCTGGGGATTGTGGGTTCAAGTCCCACCTGGGTTGTTAATTGGTTGCTTCTCCTTTACCCATCAGCAGAATGGCCCAAAGGTTCTTAGTTCTGTAAAAGCACATAGAGACCATCTTAAAGAAAAATGCTTTAACTTTCTTGATTCGATCGTATCAACGTATTCCAAATTAAATCCGTACCTTTCGATTGCTTTATTGCACAATAGAAGCAGAGGTTTCCGGGCTTTCCACAGTCTCGTACCCCTTTTTATTTCTGACCCCACTCTTCTGTCCCTTCTTGCACTTTATATTTAAATAAAGATATATTCTCTCTATGCCCCCACTCTGAAGCTACAAGCTTTCTTGCACCAAAAGACTCTTTATCCAACTCTTTATTGTAAGCTGAACAACCACCTTGCATGTTTAACTGTGGTCTGGCTGGCAGTTGGTGTCCCACAGGAAGGGCATTTGATCTTAATTAGAGTCAACCATTGTTAACCATGCATCCATTTTCAGCAGTTAGCCAGGTGACCAAGAAAATGGTCTCAATCAAGCAGCGCGTGTCCTGCGCATCTATTTTGGCAGCTCAGTTGAGCTTGCTGGACAAGGTAGCCTTCATATATGTGTTATTTTGAGGATTGTGAAAGATACCTGATTTTATCTGTCAATTTATATCTAATTTCAAATTGAACCAGGCTGTTCACCAATCATAAGTTTAAATAACTCTTCATGGACCCCAGTTTGGGAGTCGCTGCTCCAGCCTGAACAAAATTCCCTTGTCTGCTCATCAGCTAAACATCTAGAAGCGCTCCGTTTACTTTAGCTCATCTCTTTAAAGACAAGTTGTCATGTAAGAACTACGCTTCCTCTGCGCTTCTAAGATGCTACTTTCCCCACTTCTGCTCCAGTCGTCAGCACACCCACTCGCTGCTTGGCTGCACTGCTGCACCAGAAGGATCATCAGGATGGAGGCTGCAAGATTAAACCCTGTGCTAAAATGTGCAGACATTTGCAGACAAATTACTCGTCTAAAATTTTTAGAAAAAGGCAATATGTCGGAACTGAGATAGATTTGTGTGTTATTCTACCTCCGATGGTAAAATAAACCCAAACGACTGACATCCCTCATTCCGAAACATAAACACATACCTAATTTCTATATTAGTGAGGAGTAAAAGCATGTAAGATTAAAGCTCTCCACACATCCAACCTTAAAGGAGGATTGTTTGCAGCAGGCGCACGTTTCACCCTCTGCTACATCCTTCTCAGGTGTGTCACTGCACTTCACACATTCCAAAGCTTCAAAGTGACAGCTTCCTCATGGCATTAGGATGACATTCTGCCCGCCTGCCTATTATATATCACAGTAAAAGTCGTGCATGTGTGTTTTATATCATATTCTGACCATAGTTCACTGTTGGGATGAAAAAGAAGCTTCAACCGAACAGCGATGTGGAAACAAAACGTGATAATATTACAGAGGCAGCAAATGAGTGTCTTTTAATAATGCTATTTGTGTTTCATGCTAGTAGAACAAATTAGAACAGCCTCAATGTCTTTTGTTGAAATTAGCGGCACAAAACCTGGTCAGACTCAAGGGGAGGATCCGAGGTGATGGATGCTTGTGCCCGAGTGGGTTGACTGGGTGCTGATTAATGGATGGGCGCTGCTTCAGTCAAAGCTCTCTCCTTGGTTTTCTGGGCTCCTTTTGGGGGTGATGAGTGTGTCAATGCTAAGAGAGAGCACATCAAGGTCATGTCACGAGAATGTGGTTAAAGTGGAGCTGCCCTCCACCTATTTCTCTTCTACCTGCTTGTTGTCCTGTTTTAGACAGAAGGATCGTCTCCCGTCTTCTCTCCTTTGTATTTGTCGTACCCCTCAAGGAATATTCCAAGAGGCTTAGCGCCTTTTGTCCCTTCCTTTGATCAGGAGTTCCAGGTTGAAGCTTGCGGTCCTCATTGTGGGGCTAAAGAGTGTAATGGTGCGACAGGGGTTGTCATTAGGATTAAACATTATTTGTCAGGTGCCCAACGTGAGAGTGATCAAATCAAATGATTTGGCACAACAAACCCAAATCCACTGTTGAGTTGAGTAGCTCAAGCAGGCTTGGAAGGTGCAGATAAACAGCTGAGGAAAGATTAGTCCCCTGTCAGAGATGCTGGGAGGGAATACGGGGCGAGACTTGCTGAACTCTGAGCTAAATGCTGCAAAAATGATGACGCTGCCGTGTCAAATCAGCTGTCAAGGGCAAAATGACATAACCCCATATAGCAAAGTCTGCATTCAATTATGTAATCACTAGTTTATCTCGGTTTTTATTTTTTATTGTTTTGGTTGTTTTTTTTTTTAACAATCACGCCTGGGGACCAACAGTGGGCGATGGCGCACAGACGCAGTCTGGGTGAGTTTGAGCCACCGCTGGAGCTGCAGAGAAGCTGGAAGTGAGCGATGAAATTAGGAAAATGAATAAGAAATTCGAATGCGTGTCCTCCATCCCTCCTACCCCCACCCCCCCTCTCTCTCCCCTGCATGCGCCCATCTCCTCCTGCAGGAATTGACTCCTCTTCCCCCGCTGCAGCTGTGACACAAGCGGGATGTCTGCAAACTGAGAGCCGCCGCACGTACCTTCACGCACTCACGCACACGCTCACTCACACAGAGGCTCATCAGTCCTCCCTGACGCTCAACTTCAGCTTTCCATCCGCTGCAGAAGAAGACGGAGCGCGGTTGCAACACTGCGGCGAGAGCACTTCCCCCCCTTTCTAAGGAGTGATAAAGACTCGGAGGAGGACTGAAACGCAAAGGTGAGCGACGGCTGCACGCGCAGACACTCCAGCGATCGTGTGCCGCTGGTGCTGAAGAGAAAACGGGGGATGCTGGCGTTTGGGTGCACTTTGCAATGCGGTCTGCGGTGCGCTGAAAGCCGTCTCGCTTGTGGGTGCAGCGAGCGACCAGGGAGCAGCATACTGTACCGTTCAGGGCTGTAAATGCTGCACCGCGCCAGTTAATACTGTAAAAGGGTTCACGTGAGGGGAGAAATGCGGCCGCTGCGGATGACGACGAAGATCCAAAGCGCTGCATCCTGCGGAGGTCGAGCGAGTCGCTCCCGGCGATCCTGACAGCAAGTTTTGCTGCAGCCTAAACTAATCAAAGATGTATAATCAGCTGCAGTGCACGGAGTACACGCACCCGTGAGCTCTGCGGCTGCCAGTGACATAACAGGGAGCTATGGGAATGTATAGGAAGAGAGCGCGGCAGAAGGGTCAGAATGGCTGTTTGTTTGTGTGAGCTGGAGTTGGAGATGCCTCCACGTTGGGGGCTTCGTCTTTGACCTTTTCCCCCTCTTTCCTTTTGTCAATCTGAGGTTTTTGGGGTGAACCCAAGCATCAGCACACACACGCACACGCACACACACACTAAATGAATAACTAAATAGATTCTTAAGTAATTGTACATTGTGGGCAAGGACGCCGTGGTAAAGGTGTCATACAAAGTCACAACCAGCCCTCACTATAATTGAAGAAAGGTTATTTGATGTATTTCAGCATAAAGAAGCAGATTCCTGCTATTGCGGCAGGTGCTGGGGGGCTGCCGGACACGGCTCCCCGTCCGAAGGTTGTTTCTTTTGTCTGCGTCGAGCTTTGCCGTCACCCTCCCACACCCCATCCAGATCTTGTCTGACGGGATGTCCGGTATCTCTGTAGTCACGTCTTTCGCTCTCTGTGTCCCAGGCTGCAGCTCCGTCCCTGAAAACGTGACCAGCGAAGGAAGAGAACGCAGAACTGCCTCATCATGAATTTTGTAATGAAAGCTGCACTGGGAGGTGAGTGGTCCACTGGGCTGGAAGTTGATTTAACAGCACTGCAGTGGAAAGGATTTAAAAGGCTCCTCGGCAGCAGGCGCAGCTGCATTACTGGACCCGCTCTGTCCGTGCTGTCCTGGGCTCGCATCACGGGTACCCACGACGTCTCTAGATACTGGACCTTTCTGTCCCTGCCACCAGGCAAATGTTGGGATGGCTCCTCCGGAGACGTCAGCATTAGCCGCCGCAGGCCTCCTCCTGTACTGATGTTTACATACCCTACGCTCCAAGTCTCTGCGGCAGCTTTTTTCATACCTCTTCATGCATTTTGGGTTTAACATCCTGCTCCAAAAGCACTGCGGCCCGTTTCATTTTCTCACCGCCAGTGTGGCAGCACAGACGATGATCCAGCCTCTTTAAACCCTCCTGTTAAACTCATAGAAAATTTAATTCCAAAACAACTATAATATTTCCTTATTCATGCATTTGTCCTCTAGAGCCGTTGGGTATTACCCTTTAGGATATTATCTTTGCTATCGTGTGCCCTTAATTAGTCTTCATTATTGCTCTGCCATCCATCATCCCGGCAGCCAGAGTTTCGGGGGTGAAAGGTCACGAGCGGCTGCTCGGTCCCGCGCAGCGCCGAACTGCTGCGGTCCAGATTACAGAGGTGTGAGTTACGTTTGCAGCGTGGAGTTCAAGCGCCGCCGGCTCATTGGGATGCAGAGGGCGTCCGCGCTGCTTCTTCCTGCACGGTTGCTGTGTCACAAGTTTGTGCGCTGAATTCTTAAATCCGCTGCGCCGCACTACGTCCTTCCTCCGGTGGCTTTTGGGACGCGTTCAGGCGCCCGGTCGATGGGTGACGTGAGTCTCTCGCCGAGCGATTAGCGATCATGAGTTATGTTGCAGATCGAGATCACGTTTCAGGCGGCGGGGGCCCGTTTTCACAAAGGTCCTGTTGGGATCCGCGGCCGCTGACATGTGACCGTTCTGTCTGTTAAAATGCTGACGGCGCACCTCGATTCCCGGGCAGCGTTACAAGTAATCGATTCACGTAGCTATCGATCGCACGCTTCTCGGTCGATTCGCCGCTTCGTTTCAGTTACGGTGTGTGATTGGACAGGGTTTCCGGGGCCTGATCTGTGCGTCGAGTGCAGGGATTAGGAATGCAGGAAATGTGCGCTGTTGATCTCCAAATCTTCAAACCCCCAACGTGAACGAAGTTCTGATTTCATGGGTGGCAGCTGTGTGATAAGAGTCTGTCTTCGGTTGTGCTGGCCACTCGTTGATGTGTTCAAGCAACACCTTTTGGCCTCTTGGTCTCCATGGAGTCAAGATTTTGCATAACTAATGTCACTGGTGAGGCAGCTAGCTTTAGCACCACGCCTTTCAAATTACATTCACAGCGGCTAATCCAACATAGAGGGATTTGTCGAGATGTCAGCGGCAGCAGCAGTTGTTCTGCATCACCATATACACCCGTGAAACTCTTGTTTTTCTTTTAACAGCAAATCCTGTTTGATCATTTAAAGTGATGCAGAGCTCCTCCTGGAGTACAAAGTCTGTTTGCCTATAAGCATTTGACAGAATGCTCAATAAATACACTAATGCACTCAGCAAGCTCAGTTCTTCCTGCCCCACCTTCCCCCTCCTCCTCTTCCTCTACCCTGTGTGCCTGTGATGTCACTGGTAATTTCTCTCCAGCAACGTCAGTAAATTGTGCCTGCAGGCAACGCTGTCTTTTCCCAGTGTTAGCTTAATTCTTGATAATAATCTTCACTTAGCTTAGCATGCATGTGATCTTCATTTCATTAATTGGCTAACAATACTCATCAACAATACTCATCAACCTCAGCAAATATGTTTTCTAAATATAGTAATGTGATTTCTGGTGGATGCAGATGCATACAAGGTCTCCTGCAATCCATGTCCTCACCACTAGAGGCTGCCAAATCTCACCAGGCCTTTAACACGACCGACTTCTCTGTTGTTCACTAGTCGGATGTGTTAGTTAGTTTTTATGACTTCTCTAGACCAAACATTTCTCCTTAGTCTCTTAAATGAATGATAGACATAAATTCTGTGTTTGTAATGTCACCAAACCACAACTGGAGAGATCAGACTACCTCCAGCTTTCTGCTACATCATGAACAACTTTAAAAAAAGAACCAAAAATAAAAAAAACAGAACTTCTGCCTGTAAAGCCAAAGTTAGGTCTTAATAATTATCCTCTTTCCCACCACACTGTGGATTTAGAGAGGGATTTGCTCCAGAACTTTGAAAAGTGTGAAACGTGTAGATACCCGATGCTAATCTCGCTCACTGGGATAGTTAGCACTGGTTTATCGTCTTTCCCTCTTCGCGTTTTCAGAAAGGAAAGGCTTAAGCTCCCTCACGCCCATTCCATCCTACAGAGTCTAAACTCCTAAATGTTGCTGACCTTTTATTTCATTTGTTATCCCTTCCGAGTCCATTAACTGGACTTTTGAATTTGCGCAGTGGGATGTTCATCTTGCTGACGGTGTATCGTTTATGAAACACGTGCTAGCAGACAAATGAAAGGACTTGTCGGCCCTCTGTTGCAGGTTCCTACCAGTTTATTTACTGGCTTTCATCTCGCCACACCTCGCTGCGTACGGGCCGAAACTGCCGAGACACTCAAGTCAAAACGATGACTCGACAAGAGTTTACGTGATACTTGATAATAGAACGATTCTCTTGGAAATGCCTCACAATCCAAGTCTCAGTGGCCCAGAGTTTCTATACTGCTGATGCTTCATATAACTCCTGCTCTTATCGCCTAAAACTCTTTATTTATTTACGCGCATGGACAATCTGGCTGTTCTGAACAACGGGCTCTTTTGGCACCGTCGTGTTTAAAAACTGGGGACAGGATACGAGATGTAGTTTCCCCGCGGCGACGCTGAGACTCTGAAGGCGACGCTGCCGAGAATTCCGAGAGGAATCAACGCGAGTTACGAGAAACCGCAGCGTCGGCCATGGAAACCGTCGACACGGCCTGCGTGTAAGCGGCTCAGGCGTGCTGTAATCTTCACGTGCCTTCAGACTCATGAAATCTGCTGGACCACACAAGAGCTCATGCATGAGGACCTAAAAGGGAACTGAGCAATTATTTATAACTGCATGTGCATATAGGGACACTCACTCTAGGCTATTCCCAATCTCTCCCTCCCTCCCTCTCTCTCTTTCTCTGGCATTTCTTCCTCTCTAAACAGAGAAAATAAAATCTCAGACTAATTTCTCAGGCTCGTGAGCGGTACCCCGGTGCATCACGAGGCGATGACCTCAGCCCTGCTCCTTCTGGTTCCTCCTCGCCCTTTGTTTTCTCCTTGGCTGCTCTTGCACTCATCTCCCCTCTCATCTTCCCTCCCTTCCTGTCCCCCATCTCCGGATTTTGCTGCAGTTTGTGGTTTTCATATTTATGCTGATGACTCAAGGAAAAAAAGACAGGAAAGAAACGCGTGATCCTGGCGGGCAGCTGCACGCTGAAGGAGAGCTGGGACTATTTCTCGCCTTTTTTCTCTCCTCAGATGCTCCTTCCATTATTCCTAATCCCCCCACCCCCTATTTTCTTTCCTCTATCGATTTCACTGTCACTGGTCCCACAGACACCGCTGGGTAATCCCACTAAGTGGAACAGCTCAGCTAATTGGACTCAATAGTTTCTGACAGATTGCCTCTCTGCCTCTCCTCCTGCGCTGCTCCCCCTTTTTCTAAAATAGATCTCTTTTTCTCACAACGTACATCCGCTTTTATCTCTTTCCTTTGCCATCTTAGGAGAGAATTCACAGGCTATTTATACAAGAATTAAGTAGCCTAGCGTAGCTTGCATTTGCTTAAATTTGTTACCGTTTTTCCACAGTGAAAAAGACTCAAGCTGATCCTTGTTTGTGAATTTTAACAAGGGATGCTCATTAAACCTGGTCACGACCACGTATCCATTCGCGCTTGCTGCTTCTTGACCACATATAACGATCTGTTTCTTTCTCCACTCACCAATGTGCACAAAACTTTACAGATAGCATCGTTAGCAACAGCCGCCAGAAGCAGAAAATCGTGGGGATCCACTCCACGAGTCCTTATCCTGCAACATTCTTTGTACTCTGTCGTACAACCATGTGACTTATGATACATTTAAAGTTACTTGTCATGAGCACTAACCCTAACTCCAAATATTTCTGAAATGGCCCAAAGAACTACAGGTAAGTAAAACTAAAGAAAAATAGTGGACCAGAGAAAGAATGAGGGCCGTGAACTGTCCCCTTTGTTGTTTCCACCAGTTTTGCTTTGATGTCTCCTTAAAAGCGCCGGTGGAGCTGCCAGTTCTGTGAAAAGCGTCTGTCTACATGGAGGCCAGCTAAATCCACACACCAGAGCTGTCAGCGCGTCTCATTTGCCTCTTCTTTACCCCTGCCAGGCGGTCCTCCCGATGTGGGCAAAATGCTGGGCGGGGAGGAGAAGGAGCAGGACCCCGATGCGGCACAAAAAGAGGAGGAGAGACAGGAGGCGCTGAGGCAGCAGGAAGAGGAGAGGAAGGCCAAATACTCCAAGATGGAAGCAGAGAGGGAAAGGATGAGACAAGGCATCAGGGACAAGGTACGGTGGCAGGAGTCAGCCTAGGGGGTGGGGGGGGGTACAGCAGCACAAACCTACAACTCATTTCCAAACAATATGTTCCAAAAAGATTTAAAAAGAGAGAGAGAGAGCGATGGGAATGTGTGGTGATAGTGGGACGCGTTCTGAGAGGCGGCTTCTGAAGGCTGCACGCTATTTTTGTTTGCCGTTATTTTTATCCGACATCAGTGGAGCATCGAGAGGAGCCGACAGGAGCGGCGAGCGTGAATATCCCAGCAGAGATGGGCGGGTCGGGGAAAGGACAGTGGTAAAAATCTAGAAATAAAATAAAATAACGCAGCCTCCTCGGCCGCACAGCTGTTCCGCACAGACTGTGACCCGTGAACAGGCGCACGAGACGCCCGCGGAGCTGCCTGGTGGCTGCGAGCACAGCCGCAGTCGGCGCAACGCTGCGGAGACAGCGAGAGACAGGGAGGGAGGGAGGGAGGGGAGCTGCATGGCTCCTCACCCCCCCTAAACTTCTACTACAGCGGAGCAACACCCAGAGGTGCTGCCTGGTCTCCATGGCGTGGCGGCAGATTCCTCATCATTCCTCAGCAGTGGAGGGCTTAACGGAACCCCCTGCTGGGTTCCACGTTATATAAAACCGTTGCTGGTTGGACTGGAAAATGGGTTATGTTTGCATAACACACTCGCACACACTCCTCTGAATGCTGTCATCGTAGATCTTTTGGGACACACCAAAGAATAATAAATCAAAACCTTAAGAGATTCAACACGCTCCTCGATGTTTCCGTCATTTTAAAGCGAGGCTTAAATAGTCTGCATGCATGGAGGAAGTCATCCAGAAAAAGCCAAAACAAAAATGTGCTTGAGGTTATGAACTCAAAGAAAATGTTTCTCTTTGCAACGGTTTCTTGTCGTTTCTTGTTTTGACTGAACGTTCTGGCGTCTGTCCATCAGTACGGCTTGAAAAAGCGCGAGGAAGCTGAGGCCGAGGCCGCGGCGGCGGCCGAAGAGCCGGCGGCCGGCAGCTTGACCCGACCTAAGAAAGCTGTACCGACTGGCTGCGGCGATGAAGAGGAAGAGGAGAGCATCATGGACACAGTGATGAAATATCTCCCTGGTCCACTGCAAGACATGTTGAAGAAGTAGGATAGCTAGCTTACTGACGCTAACATCATCTAGCTTAGTTCAACAGCTAAATTCACAAGGTTGGCTTCCGTTTTTTTTATTTCTTGTAGTGGATTCAATGAAGATTCACACAGACCAAAATTTTGGCGGGAAGATCTATCATGGGTGGACCTGCATTGCTAATAACAGCCGTTAGATTAAGCTAGTTTGACCTAATGGGTTAGCTTGATGTTAGCTACAGTCTGCTACGCCGATAAGGCTAACCACGTGGGGGCAAAAAAACACTTTCTTGGATGGTTCCTCTTTTGAATCTGAAATGTTTTCAAACGCTCTCTTCTGTGACAGCTGATGAGCTTCCTCACAGCACTGAATATCACTGAATTTGTAAATAAGTAACTACAATAGGCCTACATTAATGGCCACATCGTGGGCAAACAATCATAAAGTATTATACTAGATTATTATGCTACTATGTGTCTGTCATTTCAAAAATGTGATAACCCGATAAGCCATATTTTAAAGATGAAGATTACTGTTGTGTGCTTCTAAAGCTTCCGTCTCGTGTTCCACCACACCTGAAATTTCTGTAGACGTTTTGCACACAGTGTTCCGTTCTCTGTCAGACCACACAAAGTAGAACAACAGTCATGTGGTAGTGTTGAAAAACTGTTTGTATTTCCCTCTCAGAGTGTCTCCTTCTTACGTCCTGCATGCCATCTGTCTTGACAAGTTTGTTGTGCGAATATGTCCCGACTCAAATATTATGTCATGCAAAAAAATTAATATGGCAATAAGTTTAAGTGTTCCCACTATGTTGATATAACCATTACTAGTAATAAACTATGTACTTGTATGCATTCAGGAAATTTAATTTTTTTATTCATATATTTTATTGTCGATTTTGACAAAGAATGGCCGCGCTGCTGTTCGAAACCTTGAGCTTTCAGCCATAAAACCTGAATTTACGATATCTATACTCTCACTATCAGGATACTTTGTGTGAAAGAATACTGAATGAAAACGTATTTATGACTTTTGAGGTATAAAAAAAAGAATATAAGTGAACTCTCGGACGTGTTTGTACCAAGATTTACGTCTCTTCTTCGACAGTCAGACGAGTGCTGCAGAGCAACTGCTGAGCTTAAAGTGGAACGTCACGAGCAATAAAAGATTCCATGTATGTTTCTGCCTGAGACTCAATAAAAACTTGTTCACAGACACGAGTGGCCTCGTCTGTTGTCGGCGTCAGACCGGACGAATTTGAAATGCCCCTGTGATGAACCAATCAGGGGGCATGGTAATTAATCCCAAAGGAGGGAATCCAGGACAGGAAGTGCCAAAGGAAACCGGAATTCCACGAGACCAAATTAGACAAAGACGGACACGACATCGCACAGCACCACAGTCCTCTGTTCTGGGATCCAAGCGGCTCAGTTGACCTCGTCTGTTCAGGAAAACAGAATTCCAGGGGTCCTTGTCTGTGGTCTGAGCTTCCTGGTTTACTTTAAGAGCAAAGTTTTCCTCCTTTCCTCCCATGTGTGCAGTCGCTTTCCCATTGGAGAAGCCTGCAGTTTCAGATCAACAGCAGGAGGTCCCCTGATGACCCGTTCGGGGTTTCTGGAGACCCGTTTTAGCCCTAGTGGTGTCTCCTGATGTTGCACAGACAGACCTGGGCTTCTTGGCAGCTGTTCCCAAAGTCCTCCAGATCATCTTAAAGACAGTAATTTATTTTCAGATCCTTTAAAATCTCTTAAAGTCTCAGAAGCTGCTCTGAATCTGCTGTATATATACGTAAATAAAAGATTCAAATCTTATTTGACTTTGTATTTGCAGCCTCCGCCAGGCTGATCTCATCCACCCAGCTACTTTCTTAGTTGACCACAGGGTGGCGCTATCGTGTCGAGATGACAGCGCACTTCAACTCTGCTCAGTTTCTTTTCAAAGTTACAAACACAATTGGTTTCCTCATTAAAGTCCATCAGTGGTGCAATTAACAGCAAATCACTGGTGAGAAAGAGACGGGATTAATTTAAATCTTTATTCAATCCATTAACAAACTAAGAAACACAAAAACAACAGTGAACTATCTAAAAAAAAAAAAAAACCCCAAAACGCAGGCGTCAAGGACTAAATGTCAGCGTTGGACGATAACGATGCTCGAACACGTCGAGTGTCGGGAGTCCTTGTCCTCTTTGCACGTTGCATTTAAGTACTTAAAAACTTAAAGATCCACCCGCGGCTAAGTTTTGTTGAACACCGACATGATTGATGAAAAGGAGGGGGGGGGAGCAAAAGGGTGCTATTAAATAACATCAATAAGGGCAACTTTAAGCCTCAATCGTGCTCTTATCTGGACGTCTTCCGAGCCTGGGAGCGAGGGGATGTGAATCCGCTTCTTAATCCAAAAACAGCAACAACAGTCAGCTCCCCTGTCCTCATTTTCTACCAAACATGCGGCAGTTAGCAAGGAAATGAGCGGATATTGTTCCTGTGATGACGGCCTGAGCTCTAAAGGGATCAGACCCGGATCACTGACACAAGCCCGTGTGGTTGACTGGACGATTTAAGGTCACATGGGGGCCAACGGAGCCGTGGAAGGTGCCAGTTTTGTTTAAATCAATAAAACAGTTCAGCACATTCCCACAGCTGTAAAGACACCGACGGATCCTCGCATTAAATCGTTAAATCTGCCTAGCGCGGATCGGCGACGATCCCCAGGCGGACGGAGGCGTCCAAAAGTTCGCGTTCGCCTCAACAGAGTTGCCGGTTTTGATCACGCGCGGCGATCCAAGCCGAGCTGGCTGCTGTTCAGATGACATTCACGTGGAGCGGCTCCGCAATCCGACTCGTTTAATTAGTGCAACATCTCCAGCCGAGGAAATCAGGAAATCAGTGACACTTGCTGACACTGTTCCTGCGAAGGTGTTTTTACAATTTACAGAACCGTTTGGTTGTGAGTGACTGAACGATCCAGCACCATCCATCACTGGTGTGTCAAGTATTTCTTTGCATAGGAAATGTCACAATAGCTAGCCGGCCGTTACCGTTATAGCTTAGCGACTGCGCTGAAGCTTATATCGAACATGAGAACGTCAAGCGCCTCTCCGAGGTTTACGAAACACTGAATTTAAATTCAACACTAGTATTTTTTTCAGCACTACTCGCAGCCAAACTCCTTTGAGCTGGAGGACAACAGGAGCAACAAGAGCAGCTCATTTACAGCATCAGCAAACAGAATCCGTTCCGCTCGGAAATAAGGCAGCAAAAGCGTCCCGTCACCTTTCAGAGGGCCGCCGTCTGCACGCTCCTCCAGGAGAACCCGGAGGACGAAAGCAGAAAATAAGCGATTTTTTTTGAACGCACTGAAGGCTTCAGATTCGTCTATTTAAAAAAAAAAAATCCTTCAACACCTTTAAAAAAAGAAAGTAGAAAAAAAAGTTCAGAGAATGGCTCCAAACCTTAAATATTTAAACCTGATACAGCGCGCACGGCCTGCTGGGAAGGAACATCATCGGTGAGAGGCTGAGGACGACACGGCGGCGGGTTGGGTGGGGGAGGGGGGGAGGGGGGGCGGGGAACGGTCATAGGAGAAGAGGCGGAGAGCTGTGAGGATCCCTGGTTGCTACACGTTCGTCCGACATTTGGGGAAGATGGGCCCTCCCTCAAGCCTTCTCTTTCTTACTGTAGATGGGAGGGGGGGGGGGGGCATGGCAGGGGAAAGGGCAGAGGGGAAGGAGGACGGAAGGGTGAGGAGAAAAGAAAGTGGAAAAAGTCATCATCATCATCATCATCAACAACATCATCATCAACTGAAGCCAGAGCAGAGAAGGTCCACAATCGTAGCCGTTAACTAAGCAAAGGAGCTGAAAGAAGTCTGTGTAAATTCTCAGTCATCCAGGTCATTGTATCCAAGGTAGTTTTCTCTGTCAACTGGACTGGGTTTCTTCTCTTGAAGACGTTTCGCCTTCTATCCAGAAGGCTTCTTCAGTTCTGAGCTCAGAACTCGCTTCAGAACTGAAGAAGCCTTCTGGATAGAAGGCGAAACGTCTTCAAGAGAAGAAACCCAGTCCAGTTGACAGAGAAAACTACCTTGGAGCTGAAAGAAGCATTTTGTATTGGAACGGCAGCACGGAGAGAGAAAATAACAGGTAGGAAAGATAAAAGATGCCTTCCGCCTGTGGGGGAAGGAACAAGGTGCCAAATGGTGCCTGAGAGAGGGTGAACAGGCTCTAAAGAAACGGTGCAGCCTACAGAGACAGCAGAGGAGCCTGGAGAAGAAAGCGACAGGACGACCGGCGGAAGAGTGACGGTGGCAGCAGAACTTTCTGGTGGTCTGGAAAGGAACCAGGTAAGATTGGCAGGAGGAAAAGGCCGAGCGCTGAAGTGCTGCAGTGCGAGAAGCTGCTCTCGTTCTGTTGTACTTAGTCTTAGACTTGAACTTTTTCCCGAAGGCCCTCTCCAGCTCAGGGACGGACAACGTCAGGGTGAAGGAGCCGTCCGACTCTGACCTGACGACCCGGGCTTCGAGAAAACGTTGAAACAGGATTATAAGACGCACATTCGCACAACCGAATATCGAATTTAAACACATCTGAGATGGACACGTTCGAGTAGAAGGACCATTTTTGGGCTTTGGTCACACTGAAAGAACACAAATCCAGTCCAAGTATGACATTATTCATTAGGAGCGGGATTCTCTCCCACCCTGACGCTGTCAAACACACGTTTTTAGAGCTGATGTCATGACGGGAGAAGCTGCTGTTTTGATTGGCTGCCCTAAAACGTTAGCAGGCCATGACATCACTGCCAGGCTCGTGGTGGAGCCCCATTTAAGCCCGACGGGAGGAGAAATACTCAAGACAAACTGTCTGCGCTGATGGATGAAACAGCTACTGACGCCAAAATCAACATCACAGGAGGAAAAGCTCCACAGAATCCCACCGGTATCACTCGTAAACCCTTTTTACTGCCGATTAAAGTGTCTTCATGTACGTGCGTGTGTGTTGGTGGGGGGTTACCCACCCAGGTCGTTGTTGTTCATCATGGCGTTGGAGCCCCGTAAGCGCGGGCCCTGCTGGGTGAAATGATATCCAAACTTCAACAGCGTGGTGTTCTTCTCCAGCATGCTGGCTATCTCCATCTCAACCTTGTTTCCCAACGGCTGGCTCTGGGGCAAGAGGAGAGACCAGGAGAGGAATCAGGCCAAAAGATCTGCCGCGGCAGCGGGGACGGGGCGCGCCGCCGACCACGCACACCTGATTGTCTATCTTCAGCTCCTGCAGCGTGGTGTTGTGCTGCAGCGCCTCAATCAGGGCCAGGATTCCCGTCCCCGTGATGAAGTTGGACTCCACGTTCAGGCTCTTCAGCGTCGTGTTCACTCTCAGCATCTCCGCCATTGCCTGGAAAAGCACCAAACTCTTTAAATCCCTCTTTTCCTGAAGCGTGGTGGTGGTGTGGGGGGGAGGGGGGGGGGGGGGGGGCACAGACAAATCGATTGGCTGTATTTATGTGCAGATTAGTGAGAAATAAGTGGGGATTTATTCGACTCACGAAGGCGACGGGGTCGTTGCTCCTGGTTCCTACGATGCTGAACCTCTCCACCACAGTGTTCTTCATCAGGGCCTCGGCGTACGACTTCAGGGTCTTGATGGGTATGTTCTGAGCCAGGAGGAAAAAGCACTTTTCTTTTAATCACATCTCAAAAGAAGAAAAAGCAACAAGCAAAACCATGAAAAAAAACCAAACGCAGGCACCTTGATGTTGTTGAGGTTGACCTCCACCAGGTCAGGGTCGTTCCTCTTCATTCTCAGCAGGGTTTCTTCTACATCGGTGGAGTTGGGCTCTTCATCGGGGACTGGTTTATACTGGGTGCACTGGATGACACCTGCATCACAAATGTTTACGGGAAGACGTGAATATAATCTGAAAACATGAGATCTATTTAAGGACACTGTCACTTGTATAAAAAATACATTTCACAATGATTAGACAAGAAGAGAAGGTTGTTCCTGCATGTACTGTTAAATCTCTGTATATATATATGTGCGTGTGTGTGTGTGTGCGTGTGTGTGTGTGTGTGTGCGTGTGTGTGTGTGTGTGCTTACTGTTGAGGCCTTGCTTGTTGACGATGGTACTGCTGGCCAGGGCTTCATAGTACTGCTGGTTGCTCATCAGGGTGTGCATGCCGAGGATGGCTGGAAGACATCAAGAACAACGGGGGTCAAAGGGCGACACACGTGGGCGTGGCACCAGCATGCACGTTAAGGCTCAGCAACATTCAAACCTGACGAGCCCCCCCCCCCCAATGCATCACAATTACACAGGATGTTGATTTATTGGCCTCTTTCAATCTGTAAAGTCTCACTTCTCTGTCTGGCAACAGTAGATATGATAAAAAGGTCTCTCCTCTTCTATTGGTCACTTAATATAAATTAAAACCTTTTGCCAGAGAGATTAAGTGTACGAGAACAGTATGCAGGAACAAAAACATTTAGGCTCAAGTTGCTATTTGGGCAAGCGGAGGATGGATGCGGCGTACTGTAACATCATATAGACGAGGGACAGGGGGGAAAATGGTATTTTAAGAATGAGAACACCAAAGATGCTTTTGCTGAACACATACAAACATTAACATAGCAGAAGGTCATCATTCCACACAAGTGAGATGCAGTGTGCAGGTACCCTGGGGGGTGGAGGTGATGGGTGGACTGACAGGATGGAGGATGAAAGGAAAGGAGGGAGTGCTGGAGGAAAAGGAGAAGATTAAAACGAAGGCAAAGTAGATGAACGAGGGGCTGTGAGCGCCTTTAGGGCCACAAAATAAAGAGGACTGAGGTTCAGCATCACATCCAGGCCTGTTTAAACACTCCATCGGTTAAAGAGTCTCAAAGATCAAGAGTTGAATGCACAAATGTGACCGGAGTCATCAACAAACGCGGCGCCGTCACCTGCGATGTCGCAGAGCTCAGCGTCGGTGGCGCTGGCCAGAGCTTCTTCCAGCTCCGGCTCCAGGGTCACGCTCTCGATGATCGGGTCCACCCTCTTCTTCGGCACGTAGACCTTCCCTGCAACGCAAGGATGGAGAATTACACCGCGGTTGCGTCACAGACCGCCTGCTGTGCTCTCATCTTTCCCGGGTTAACACACACACACACACATTTTGTGGGGTATTTTTTGCATAGCTCGATTGATCCATGTTTTGCTAACGTCTCGCACCCCTGAACCGGCCTGTGGTCCTGCCGACTGGCGGCAGGAGGCCTCATTCTCTGCTACGTCTGCGTGTCTGAGCTCTGGTAGCAGGGAAGCAAAGACCATGACGACAGTGGCAACAGCAGGACCGTCTAGAGTTTCTCAAAGACCCGTCTGGTATGTGTCACATACGCGGGCTGTGTCCAGCCTGAGGACAGGACCCGCACGCTACTGAGGTCCCTTCGTTTGGTTACATTTGGCTGGAGCTTTAAACGAGTCAAAGCCAAATGAGCTTTACAGAACAAATGAAAAGCTCCAACCTCTCTTCTCCCCCGTGAACGGCACCAGGTCTTCTTTATCGGGATGCTCCTTGGCCTGTTTCTCCAGGTGGGCCAGCAGGTTGTCTCTCTGGAACGTCCCTGTGGGAGCTTTCTTCGTCTGGTCCTTCTGCCGCAATCCAGCCGGTAACAACGCGTTCTGAGCAGGACAAAACACGGACGAACAGCCGGTCGATTAAAACGCATATTGACTATCTGGGCGCCATTTAATGTTGACAAGGTCAGTAGGGACGCAGTTTCATGGGACGCACGTCGAAAATGGCCGCAGCACAGGAACACAGGAACCAGCTCCAACTCGAGAACCAAGAACCATCTGGACAGTGTTTAACCATCACAGTGTATAGAATTTATTAGCATTGACAGCGGATACATTTTACCAGAGTAAAATAGATCACGGTTAAAAAGAAAACATAAACATTTTGAGATTTGAGCCAAGGAAAACATGTAAAATACACAATGAAACCCTGGGGTGTCTCGGTCCCACATCACTCAGACGCTCCGCCGCAGCCTCAAGGCGGGAGCCAGACGTTTCCCACAGCTTTGCCGCTTTAAGCAACGTTGACCGGTGAGTTCATACAAGCGCTACTTATAGTTTCATATCTTATCTGTGCTCTCGGCGCCAAGAGGCCTCTTTCCTCTCATAATTCTCAGCCTAATTCACTCACAATCCTCTCTGTAAGGTGGTCTGGGGACATTCTGCAGGAGACTTATCGGTTGGGATTATAGCCAGCGGTTTATCACACGATGGCCATTGTGTGCTTTCTCTCACATGCACTTTCATCTGTAGATAACAGGCACAACGTTATTTTTTACCAGTGTTAAACCCTTTCTGCCCTGTCCTCTACCTGCACCAGTCGCTGCTGTGAACACGTGACTGGAGGATACATAATGTACAAGCTACATTTCTCCAACAATTGTTAATTTTGCCTCATTTTGGTTTCCTAAAATGGGAAATTGTCTAATATCTACCAGGGCTGGAACGCAATGTTTCACAGATTTGTTTTGCAATGCGGCTGTTTGGTCCACTTTGGTCCTCTGAACTCTGGTCCACCGAAAGAGAAGCCAAAGAGAGCAAGTGGACCAAAGACAGGAAGTGGACCAAATAGGGGAAGAGGAACAAAGAGGGGAAGTGGACCAAAGAGGCGAAGTGGATCAAACAGATGTAGTGACCTTGCGCAACAATAGAGTCCTCGTGGTTTGGTCTGCAATCAAAGACGAGGTGTTATCGTGAACCAAACCAAGTTAAACTGCCCATTTTTGTCCCTATTCTGTCCCAAATCGAGTCCCTCGGACAATCCTGGTGGGAAATGGGCCAATAAAACCCAAAAGGAAATTCTTTAAAAATGTGAAAATCTTAGTTTTGGTTAGCCAGAAACGTATAACTCTGGAAATTAGGCAGCTGTTGTTGAAAAATGTAGCTTCAAACAACATCAAGGGTTTATTGGGGACGTTATTTCAGTATCTTACTGGAACTGATGGGGGAGGTCTTGCTGGGAAGGTTTAATGTGCGTTTCAAAGCAAATCAGGTACTTAAGGCTTGTGTAAGAGGTTGCCCCCATAAACAGACGCAAACAAGGTCAGAACACATGCGCTGTCTCTCCGTCTTTCTTCGGCTTGCGTCATCCAGCCCCTCTGGTTTCTCACTGCTGGCATCAGTCTCTTGAACACAGACACAAACACACCCACACGCACACGCTAACCCTGCAATTTATACCCTTGCAGTCATCCCCTTGGCATTGAGGGGGACTCCAGTCTCTTGGCATTCATCAGACAGATATTACAGCTGATCTTCCCACCTACGTCCCATGATGCATCACTGAAGGGACGCAACTGGCAGCGGATGTTTGCGATGTAGAGACACATCACCAAAAATGTGAAACCAGGACTAGTACAAGTGGAGTGGGTGCGGGTTAAACTACCGCATTCATTTACTTTGTAAAATGCCCTTAGTATGAAAAGCAACATCCACCACAAAGTTTCCCTTTAGGGTTCACACGGGAAATGACTCGAAAATTCAAAAGAACATCAGGAGATCAACAGAATCAAGAGAGCTACATAACGTTCCAGGCTGAACTCAACCATCAATACTCCTCCAGACGTTTGACACAAGCGTCAACATTTGCATCCGTCCAAACAGAAAGATCCGAAAAAAAACGGAAACGACACAAATGTACGCGACCTTTGTGCAATCGAAACCCACATATCTCACATTTATGAGTGAATATTGTATATTTTACACGTCACAGGGCGATAGAGTCATCAGGGGCCATGAGGGGACTCTCTCCTCACACAAACCCAGTGAAATGGGGAAACTGAACTCCAAACTTACATCAGGATCCAGCTCCTCTAATTCATCCTCTAATCGCTGCAGCTCTTCCTCTGAGAGTTTCTTCAACAGCTCATCCTCGTCTATGTCCCTGTACTTCTCCATCTCCTTCCTCATCACGGACATGATGGACACACCTGCAAAATGGGGAAAAGACAAAGGATTTGTCCCAGGAAACCTTTCCCGATGATGAGATTAGCTGCTGCTGCTAATGTAGGCTAACACTCACAATCAGATGAT
Source organism: Takifugu rubripes (assembly GCF_901000725.2). Classification (NCBI taxonomy): domain Eukaryota; kingdom Metazoa; phylum Chordata; class Actinopteri; order Tetraodontiformes; family Tetraodontidae; genus Takifugu; species Takifugu rubripes. The sequence goes on along the minus strand of NC_042301.1, from coordinate 15,059,552 downwards.
TTTAAATGCGTCCTCACCTTGATTTGCCCACCAAAAGAGGGTATCTATATCTGTGGATGGGAAAGCTGCAGATAAGGCATCCATAAGTGTAATATGGAATAAACAGTTTGGCATGATGTCATTGACAGTCCATTAATCTGACTTAGAAACGCGCACACACCTCACACCTCCTCCAGATCAGGAACAGCGGTCGCAGCCAAGACAGCAGAGCTCCTGGAAACAGAGAAACATGGAGATGACAGAAGCAGAGAGAAGAGAGATTAATAGTTCATACAAGGAGAACGCAGTACACGCAGTACAGTTCACTGTTGTCTGTGGCCAAAGAACTCACTGAACACACACAACTTCCGGGTTATTTGCATGAATGTAGCCACGTTGAGAACAATCCTCAATTCACCACCCAGTGCTCAGAATTTGCTTTCACAGACGTGTTCCAAGTGATGCAGCATGTTGAACTCGACATTTCTGCATGAAAACGTGTCAGTCACATTGGTTCAGGGGTGCACGCAGGCCCGGGCTCTGAGACCAACATCGGAACCGGCCGTGTTTGAGCTAACGGAGATAGATTCCACCAGAATGTGATCCATGTTTTACAGACACCTCATTTGATAGCTAAGAAACAGCTAAATGCTGATGTTAGCATCCACTGACCGGGAGATGTAGGTGGGTTCTCTAGTCTGGTACCGAGGCCACATCATGTGTGATAAAAATATGAAGAGTGTATCGTTTCCATCTATAAATATAACTGCATTTTAGTCGGGGCTGCTGTGGATTAATATAGATTATTCATGACTAATTTATTATTAATAGTGCTCCATTTTGTTGGGGCATAAAAGACTTATGAGAAAAGGCAAGACGGACCTTTAATGTGCATTTTATCTAAAGATTTAATGTCAGGAAAAGTTTTTATTTCCCCTCCTGATCGCCTCAGGGCCTTTCTTTCTTTTTGTTGATGTGCCACATGACTGATGATGGATTAACTGGCTAAACGAGGAAAACGTGGAGAAACTGGATTACCTGGAACTGGGAGGGCTCTCGGTTCAACTGGTTGCAGGAGAGGTGCCAAAACCGTGTTGGAGCACTGCCGAGGTGCCCATGAGCAAGGTGCTGAACCCTCAAATGCTGTCAAGGGCAGCTCGCTCACCCAGAATTGTCTCATTTTAATGACTGCGTGGGTCTATTGAATGTTCATGTAAACTGCATAATAACAGAAAATTCCTAATTTAATAAAATAGTTCTTCTATTAACAGTGTGTGTGTGTGTGTGTGTGTGTGTGTGTGGGGGGGGGGGGGGTTCTTTTGTTCTGCTTGTTCTAAGCACCATAACAAGACAGGTTTCTAAAGCCAAAGATGAAAAACTGGGCTGAGATCCAAATAATGCTACACTGGACGACTCCAACCTGCTCTCATGATATCAAACAGACCAGCGCCTGTTTTTCCAAGCTCCTGCTTCAGCGGAGGGCAGGAAAGAAAAACAGCTGCAGATGAGTCGGACCGGGGTCGTCCCGGCGTCCCGGTGCAAGATCGTTAATCTCATGCTCGCAGAATATTTGGAACATCGTTGTGGGCAAAAGAAATGAAGGCGTTGAAAATCAATGATCAATAAAAGTGGCGATGGTTTAACTAGAACTAAATCACAACCACTGCACCCCATGAACTGGAGGGTAAATAGAAGAGGGGGTGGGAAAATGTAGGTTAATGTGTTTAAAATAGCGTTAGAAGGAATCCTACCTGCGCTGCAGGTGGAATAACTCAAAGTTATTCATCATACACAATAATTATTGGCAAATAAAAACAAAAAAAAATGGTCTAATTAACATTTATAAAAACCCTGATCCTGAGTCGTGGAGGCGCAGGAGCAGCTGAACAACGGCAATAAAAATGTTTTATCTCCTGGTAGCAAAAGCCCAGGATGAGCATATTTACAGCCGGCGTCATAATTTATGCTGTTTATCATCAGCGGTGCTGGAAGCGAGGCTTTATTATGACATGTGTATATGGTATCTGTCCAAAGCGGCTGGCGAGGGAACATTTGTTGCCATTGCAATGTTCTCTGAAATGACCCAGTTGAGAACAGCTGACAAGCCAACAGGTCTGCTACCCCCCCCCCCCCCCCCCCCCCCCTCTTAATGCACAGGACAGCGTCAGATGGCGTGTTTTTGTGCCCCGTGTGTCCACTCAAACACAGGTGTGACACATTAGAGGAGGCATATTTGACCCAGTCTGTATGTGTGGGGGTGATATGAGCCAACAAGTTAGATATTGTACCCACTGTTCTGATCCATGACGGCCGCCGTGTCCTTACTGTGGGGATAAACGTGGCATCGTATATCACGGAGTAAAGAACGTTAGAACGTTAACATGCAGTCGGGGATCTGAGGTCAGGACGGTAGAGGTCAAACTTCCACACGCTTCTCTCCACTTTCACTGCTTTATAAAAGCTATCAAACGTGATCCTAATATCGGATTAGAATCAGACTAGCAGTAAAAAGTTTGTTTTAAAAAAATAGGGGCTGAAATTTGTAAACTGATCTAAGTTTCTCAAGAGGAATGGCTTCTGGGTTTTAGGATTTGGAATCCCAGAGCTGGGCAGGACCCATGAATGCATCATGTAGATACTGGAAGAATGTTTAGAGCAACAGTTGTGTGTTGCCGGAGAGCAGGGAAATATAGAACTTCCCAAAAGTCACGGTGCTCCCTGCGCACTGATGGGCAGTAAGTGGGTCACACAGCCAGCACAAATGGAGGACAACTGACGGCATCTGACAGGACATGCTGACTGGAAACTTGACTATCTGTTGTTGGCTATTTCGATAAAAATCAGTCTAGAATAACTTGCTACCGGCACTTATGCACATGTTAATATGAATTAATAAAAAACATTTATAAATGCAGTACATGGAGGAGGCCTAATGGCTACTGAAAGACCTCTATGACCTCCCTAGAACCTTTAAAAAAAAAGGCTGACCCGCGGGTCGTGTTATTTAAACTGATAAATCACCATTAATATGACTGTCTACTTTTGTACATTATCTTTTTGAACTTGTTTTATTTGTTTCCGTACCTCCTCCAGTGCTATTTATAGCCGGACGGTCCCGCTGGGTGACAGCAACGAATAGTTTGACCAGATATGGTTTCCTCCAGAGCCGCCTGGAGTCGCACTGCTCGGCTCCGCACTGCTGCAGGCGCACACGCCGGGAATCCGTGAACGCACCACCAGCAACAGCAACCGCACCACAAAAATAAAAAAATAAAAAAAATAAAACCAAAACAAAACCCCAAAGAGCCAAAAAAAATACCCTCCACTAAAGCAAAGCGTCCATGACCCCAAAATAATCCCGAGTTCTGACGGTTCCCGCGTGCTTCCAAAGTTCCCTGCACCTCGTCCCAGGTCGGTTTGCAGCTGCTTCTCCTCTCCCACAAAGGGCAAAGTAGACTCATGGAGACCCTCCTCCCCCCCGACACGGCTCCCCTATCAGTGATGTCAGAAAACCAACCCAGGGTTATAAAAATGACATATATATGTACAGTATAACTCTTATGAAATAGGACTATATAAGAGTTTTATCTAAATGTAACGTTGACTGAAGTGAAAAGTGGCCACAGACTGACATGAACTCATGCCCAATTTTGAGCCAAAGCAAATGCAGGGACGTCATTGTCAGATAATATTGATGTATTTGAATATGTGTCAGACTTTCTGTCTTCAACGTTGAGGAAATCTAAGCTAAAATGACAAAACTAAGCACAAAAATATCAATTGGATAACATGAATCAGGCCGCCTTCACTTCCTTGCTGCAAAGGCGTGAGAATTTAGTTTTCTGTTCCTTTTTAAAAAATCTTATTCCAAGTTTTGTTTTGTGGTTGTGGGGCCTCTCCAGCAGATGGCGCCCTAAGCACGTACCCTTATTGCCCCTTTTCCGCCAAAGAGGTTCCCAGTATTGTCCAGCTCTTTGACTGACCATTGTTGAGAATTGTCTTTATCTTGTTGTTATGTGTTTCACCATATGTTCCTGTCTTCCCTTAGAAGTTAGGCATGGTAGACTAAATGTAATTAAGAACAGAGACATTTGCAGGATTGTTGTTTGATCTACTGTTATCTCAGGAGCCAGTCAGGCAGGGGGTGTCAAACACTCATTGTAAACAGGACATCAGGGGGGTTGATGATGATCACATTTGCATGAAGAATGGGATCTGGCCTGGGAAAACAATGGAAGAGAAGAACTCTACCAACACCAAAGGGACTGGAGGAAGAGGACGGGGACATCTCAGCGGGGGATTGCATGGACATTGTGAATTTGCATGTGTGTGACTATAAAGGACTGGGCCAAGGGATAGTTAGCTTGTCAGACTTCGTGCCCTGACAATTAACTTTGTTGTTGCTAGGGTTATGAACTGGCCCGGAGCTCTGTAATATTTGTATCTGGAATTGGTTCTATTGTCAAATACATTTTGAAATTGGTACTTTACTTCTCGAAGTCTTCATTCAACGAACACGCGGATCGGCAGCTACATACAGGAGGTATCGCGATCCAACAATTTGGTGACCCCGACGTGATGAAGAGAGAAGTCATTTGAGGCAAAGAATTCAACAACGGTCACTTCGGAGGACAACTGACGACAAGGGATCCCTAATAAAAAGGTAAGCAGACACCTGTTTAATCAAGCTCTGCAGATTGGCTATTTCCAAAAATTTGTCGTCACTGTCAATTGAAGTGTCCTAGTTATAAATTCCAGATACAAATATAAAAATATTGACTGCAGGAAGTACTGTTGAAATATACAGGGAAGTACTGTTGAAATATACAGGGAAGTACTGTTGAAATATACAGGGAAGTACTGTTGAAATATACAGGGAAGTACTGTTGAAATACACAGGGAAGTACTGTTGAAAAACAGGGAATAGACGGTTAGAGTAAACCGTAACTAGTACAGTGCTGTAACGGTTAGAGTAAACCGGAACTAGTACAGTGCTGTATTGCTGTATGCAGTGCACTGTATATCATAAAGATTTGGGTTGGGACTCGGAGCGCAGTTGACGGGACGGACACTCCCGACGCCCGAGATTTGTGTTTTTGTGTGGGGTGGAAAAGTGCCAGAGTGAACGTGAATTAAAAGGCTCTTTGTCCTTGGGAATTAACCCCCAGAGTGGAACCGGATCAAAGACGTTTGATCTAGAAGCTTGTTTCACTGAGGCATTGAGTTGACCGCTGGAGTCATTCACATTCAATCTCACTTGGGAGCATAGTTAAAGATGGAACTGGAGTGTGGTAAAGCGTGTAGGGATCAGGGAGAATGTTCTCCCTATCCTCAGTCTGTGGAAGAACAGTGGAAGTGGACTCTTGATCAGGTGGTGAGTGGCATGAAAGAACGGGACAGGAAAAGAGAATTGGATGCAATAAAAAAGTTGTGGAAGAAAGCTCAGAAGCAAAAGATCCTTCCCCCTCCAGAGGTGAAGGTTAACTTAACTGAAGCATTGTGTAAGTGGGAGTCAGAAATTCATACTATATTACAGGATCATCTTGATAATCCAAAATTAGGGTTTATAGCAGGAAAATCATGGCAAAAACAGGGTAAGCAGTTAGAAGATAGGCGTCGAAGGATACATGTTGTGGCTGTGGCCTGTGCAGCGGTGCACAATTGCAGATCTAAAGGGGTTACACGAGTGCCTAATGTTGAGAAGCCTCCATTAGAAGATTTAAATCAGACACTGACACTTAACACCACTCTTTACCCATCATTGCCTACTACTATTTCCCCACCCCCGTATCAATTGCCAGTTTTGACTATTAATAGTGGTCAGTTAGATGTGGACAGGGATGAAGAAATAGAGGATTTACGTGAGACAGTGTGGGACCTTCGGAGACAGGTCAGCAGGATGAAACAGGGACAGGAGGAGAATGGAGATAAGTCAGGAAACAATGAATTTAAAGAGGGAGCTCAGGTGGTTCGCTCTAAACTCTCCCAGCAAACTACATTTAAAAAACAGGATAGTCAAAAATCTACTTTAGATAGTTTTAAAACACCTAGCAATCAAATAAAACAAGTGAAAAGAGTTGATCCCTCAGGAGGTTTTGCCAGGGCTGACCGCAGGGAGGAGAAGGCAAGATTGATTTATGGCAGTGATAAGGAGGAGAGTGAGAATAAGACAGATACATACAAAATTCCGGTTACATTTATTGGGGAATTGGAGCATCAGGAGCATGTGCATCCTCAGACAGAATTATATGAAAAGGATCAGGGTTCAAGTATGGGAGATTGTGAATTAGAATTATGGGAAGAGAGTGAGTGTGAGTATAGAGGTGAACCGTTGACAGGGGCCATAAATAATGAGGAGGCGGGTCAAATACAAATACACACGCGGAGTAAGGGGCCCGTTTCAGGAATGCCACAGTTCCAGCCCCCTCTGATATAGAAAAGAGGAGGACAGGAACCAGTATATGTTCCATTTGCTATTACAGATATCAATTGTTTAGTGGATAAGATGCCCCCACCCGCAGAGGGAGGCGGCAAGTGGATGTTTAGCCTTTTTAGTTTAACACAGAGCAGGCAGCTGGCATTAGGAGATTAAAGAGGAATGGATGTGTGCCACAAGGTGCCATCCTGGCTCAGATAATCTACACATTACTTTATTCCGTCAGGCAATAATTTTAGGACTTCCACAATTAGTGAAAGAAGCCATGGAAGGAAATCCTGACCTTCCAGGCAGTACGGCGGATGTCTGGGAGAGACATCTTTCACACCACATCAACACATCTAAAGCTAAACAACAGGGAAAGAAAGAGGAGGTGGTGACAGCGCAGGAACAGCTCCTAAAAATGCAGTTAGATGAGGCACGGAAAAAGCTTAATGATAAACGAAAGGAAGAGAAACAGATGGTTCAGCAGTTTTCTCGGCAGGTGCAGCCAGATCAGTTATGTCCGCAACAAGATTTTGCTTCGAGAAAAGTTACAGGGAAATTTCTGGATGATTACATCACCGTGTTTGTGTGTTGGGCCTGAAGGTGTGGCTGCACAGACCTTACTGCTGAACAGAATGAGTGGTATGAGAGACTGTAAAGGAAATGTTGTCATTTCTGGGTCTCGCAAGCTATAATAGACATTTTATTCCTGCATTTTCAGAAAAGTCTACGCCCCTACGTACAATGGTGAAAGAACAGGGAATGCGTGATTTGGCAGCCCGGGTAACATGGACAACTGAGGGAGAGAAAGCGTTCATTGCCCTTAAACAGGCATTCACCACAGCGGCACATTTGGCAGTTCCAGATTATAAAGATACTTTCTTTTTGGATGTTTCTGAAGGAGAACATACAGCAAACGGTGTTCTCTTTCAGAAAAAAGGGGGTGACAGGAAAGTATTAATGGATGCAAGTATAATACTGGACCCCATTGAAAACAGGCAGCCACCATGTGTAAGGCATGTGGCAGGGGTAGCAATTTTTTTTTTATAAAAAACAGCACATTTAGTGATGGGTCACGCTCTGACGGTACTTACAACACATAGCGTGGTATCACTGGTCAGCTCAGCAGCATTCACCATGACCTCACTTAGACAGACCAGGATGGACAAGATTTTAACTGCACCACACATAACACACACACATGAAGGGATAAATATGGCAGGGTTTAACACAGCATCAGGCTCACCTATAAAACATGAAGTAGAGATGAGGCAACTGACACAGGCACTCATGGAGCCAGCGGAGGTCGCAGTTGTAAAGTGCAAAGGTCACAGCAAGGAGTTTAGAGGGAAAAAGTAATGAGGCGGCAGATCAGGCAGCAACGAAGGCAGCAGGTTATAAACCAAGTGACAGTTTGTTGTTGGTAGAGAAAACGGTTCATGAAATGCGTACAAGATACGACAGGGAAAGACTTGGTTGTGATCAAGAAGAAGCTCCTCCACATGAAAAAAAAAAAACAGTTTGGAAGGAAAAGGGGGGCTGTGAAAGTTGAAGGAATTTGGCGGGTCCCAGACGGCAGACCTGTTCTCCCGCCCGGTCTGTTAGATGCCGCTCTGGAAGAGGCCCACGGCCTGACACACTGCGGGAACCACGAATGATGCAGAGAATGCTCAATATGTACACACTTTAAGGTAAAATTAACAATTCGACCACAATTCGAAGTTTCCAGTTGCCCCATGGCAGGGCAAGAAAATTATAGATTGCACTGATATGTTAGATAGGGTCAATGGGTTCCGATACCTCTTGGTCGCAGTGGATGCATACACTGGCTGGCCAGAGGCGGTTCCCGTGAAAATAGAAGAGCCAAAAAGTGTTATTAAATTTTTGATTAATCTGACACATGGTTTCCCCAAATAAATTAGATTTGACAATGGAACTCATTTTAAGAATAGAGATTTACAAACCATAGGCCAGCCCGGTACTTTTATGAAATGTAGATTTTATTTTGTTCAACTAAAAACGAATCTCTAAGTTCTCTCCCAACAGGCAACCTCTGTAACCAGTCAGTAAGGATCCAGGAATTTCACACACAGCTGAGTGGGTTCTTCTGAGAGTCATCAAGCAGAGTGGTCAGAGCACAGGTGGACGGGCCACTTTGAAGTTGCAGAGCGAACATTACATGTTAACCCTAACCCTAACATACTAACATCCTAACACATTAACCCTAACACTGGTATTACTGTAATCAATGTACCCCAGCAGGTAATTCACAGAGAACGCTTGGACGGATCAAGGAACATCTAAAGACGATGGCACCATGATTAAACGTCTATTATCCTTCATTACATCAAGAGGAGTTGTCAATGAATTGTTGTATTGGCCTAGCTTAGGCTAGGCCAAAAGGGGGATTGTTGAGAATTGTCTTTATCTTGTTGTTATGTGTTTCACCATATGTTCCTGTCTTCCCTTAGAAGTTAGGCATGGTAGACTAAATGTAATTAAGAACAGAGACATTTGCAGGATTGTTGTTTGATCTACTGTTATCTCAGGAGCCAGTCAGGCAGGGGGTGTCAAACACTCATTGTAAACAGGACATCAGGGGGGTTGATGATGATCACATTTGCATGAAGAATGGGATCTGGCCTGGGAAAACAATGGAAGAGAAGAACTCTACCAACACCAAAGGGACTGGAGGAAGAGGACGGGGACATCTCAGCGGGGGATTGCATGGACATTGTGAATTTGCATGTGTGTGACTATAAAGGACTGGGCCAAGGGATAGTTAGCTTGTCAGACTTCGTGCCCTGACAATTAACTTTGTTGTTGCTAGGGTTATGAACTGGCCCGGAGCTCTGTAATATTTGTATCTGGAATTGGTTCTATTGTCAAATACATTTTGAAATTGGTACTTTACTTCTCGAAGTCTTCATTCAACGAACACGCGGATCGGCAGCTACATACAGGAGGTATCGCGATCCAACAACATCTACGTTTTTAGTGATAGACTAACTAATGCAATGTATTATTTCAAACAACAAAAAGTCATATGTATGAGCAGCAAAGGGCACCCTACCTCCAGAACCATGATGTGGACTAAGGCAGGCAGGATGTACGGGCAGGACCAGCAGGATCGGCAGGACCGGCGGGCAGATCAGGGAACTTCTGGAGAAATTATCTCACCTTCCGTTGAGTTCATTTACATCCTGATAACAGTTTTGTGGAAATCGGACGAGTGCGTCGCTGTATGTGGGGATTGTGTGAAAGAAAACCAGCATGGCAGTTCCATTAAATGCACTGATAAAAGATGCAGCTCAATGAATGAGTCACATAGATAAATCACGTTGGTCATATTTCCCAATGACCCGAGTTGAGCCTTTATTTAGAGATCAAACAGGAACTTTGGGACTGCACCATGAGATCTGCCCTCCTCTGAGGGACGGTCAATGGCTGCCCTCACTCTCTCTTAGGACTCTGCACGCTGAGTTGTCGTTTCCCGTAGCAACCGTCTGGCCATGCCTTTTTTAACAACAGGATTAATATTATAAATATTGTAGAGTAAAGCCTGTGGATTCAAGAAATAGGTAACAAAGCCAAAAACACATATACTTCAATACTCTGTTGGCTGATAATCTGTGTGTTCGTTCTTTAACTTGCTGAATTACAGATTACTGGCTGGGTCTTCTCCCTCTCACTTGAACAATCGTTAGAATCTGACCTCTGCTCTGCTGTGTTCTGCACATTATCATCAGGCAAATCTGGACTAATCTCAATCCTTGTTCCCCAGTGGTGGAAGGACCCCCCCCCCCCCCCAGGAGCAGGGGCTACCTGGACAGGAGACAAGCTGAAACTGTTCTTTGAAGGGTTCATCCCCCCCTGCTGGTCCATCCCATACCTCAAAGGCCTTAACACCTCCTCAGTCATCAAAGTGCCCCAGACTCTCCCTACCTGCCTCTGCGGGGCTCTTTCATTCATTACCCCCCTCCCCTTCCACCACACGACTGTGACAAAAGGCCAGACGGAGCCACAGCTGGAGAGGAGGACAGCCTCGGTCCTGGTCCTGGGCGATGTCCGGTATGTTTCTGGTGTCAAAGAAAGAGCTCTGAAGTTGTTCTGGCCTCTGCCCCATGACCAGAACACCTTCTGTGTTTTGTCCACACCTCAGCTTGAACTAAAAACCCTCTGCAGGCTGAGCTTCCACCGCCCCATATAAATAGAACGTTTGTCTCATTTAGATCATATGAAGGTGGCACATTATCAAAATGAATTGGCGAGTTAGAAAGATTTAAAATTCATTAATGACTATTATCTATTGTTAATCCTGGTTTGATTTTTTTTTTTTAAACCAAATTATTCACAAGTGTATTACAAACTATTTGAGGCAGGAGAGATTTAAGCGTCCAGGGAAGTTCTATAATTCTTCTCAAACAAGAGTCACACATTGACTGTATTGGCTAAAACAACCTTTTTAATAGAGGATCAACATTCAAACAATGAACAAATGCAACAAATGAAAATATTTTCTGAAAAATGAAGCCACTAACTGTGAGGCTGATATAGAAGAAATATAAATGTATGAGCGAGAGGCCACTCAGCTAATGAATAGATACAAATAAAAATGTGTCATCCCCTCAAAAATGAATTTGAGCTGCGAACTGTGACGTCTGAAAATTAAGTGAGCAGATAAACCTGACAGGAGCTCCATCAGGCTCTGGACGGCTCAGCACTGATGTCTGCCATGAGGCTGTGAATCCAAATGTCCTTGTCCTCCAGAGAAGTGTCCACCAGGTAAACTGACAGCCTGCAGTTCCACAGGTAACCTTTCACATCTGACAAACTCTCCACCTTTGCCACCAGTGGTCGATGCTCAACGTGCTTCCTGAACAACATCGATGCTTCGTGTGACCACTGGGTCACACCTGTGGGAGGAAGTTTGGGAGTGAACAGACTGCTGAAAGTTGCTGGGATAAAACCTCTCATACCTGCCAGCTGTGCAACCACTGCCTGGAAGGGGAGCTGTCTGAACTCCATGATCAGGGGCTGGAACACACTGCTGTGGACTACTTTAGTTTTACCGTAGTCCAGCTCATAGATCCGCACGGACTCGCCGTCGGGAATCTCCTTCACCTGCACCCGGTACCATCTAGATAAAGGAAGACAGGTAAACTCTGACGTGTCACCAAAGAGTGGAAGGACTTCAGACTCATCATCACCTACTTTTTGCCCACTTTTGCAGCGTACACCTCTCCTTTCTGGACACAAACGGTGCAGCCATCTTTCCACTTCCGGATATAATAAAGGAACATGTCTCCCATCAGGATCGTCAGTTTATGCATATCCAACCAGGGCTGCAGCACAAAGTGACCAGGGTGATCTGCCAAGGTCACAAACACATCCATGTACTGACCAACCTGAGAGAGGAGAGGTGGGGAGGTGAGGTGAGGGGAGGGATCCTTCAGGCCAAACTAGCAGGTGTATGAAGACCACACACACCTGAGGGAGCTCCACAGGGGGAGGCAGTGGAAGAGTTAGTGTCTCAGGTGCCACGGTGACCTTCAGACATGAGGACATGTCTGCTCCACAAAGAGGTTCATTTCTAACACTCACAGTTGGGTTTAAGGCTGGACAATGAAGCACAAAGGTGTCAACCAATGTTCTCACACAAGTCATTTGGCATCTGTCTTTTACAGTATTAACCTTTGTCCTCACTCAGGCTCAGGCTGACAAATGCGTTCTTCGGTGTTCTGGTTTGGCTCCATGGTTCCGACTGGGCCAGCCGACGGTTGATGCTCTTGTCCAGCTCCAGACCTTCAGCACCGATGAAGAGGTACATGTAGACGACAAAGTCCTCTTTCTGCTGCTCCAATTCCAAGATCTGAAATGATGATCAGAAATAATAGTAAAAAAGTTAAAATACATATAATTGATGCAACTCGTAGGCTTCATTTGTCTGTATGACAGAAGCTCTCAAGACGACCCATCAAATAAAGTAAGGCGAGTCTATCTAAAGCAGCAACATATCAGAATTATCATTATGCGTGTGAGGTCACACAATGACAGTGAAGTTCCATCTGTGGATGGGTCAATACAAACTATCCATTCCAAACTGTTACCATTATTTTACAGTCTTCAGCCCCCAGGACAGCCTCCTGCACCAACAGGACAGCCTCTGGACTCCAGCGTCCCTCTGGAACTTTGAGTTCAGCCAGTCGACATTTGGTAATCTGAATCAACAGCGCAGCATCGTACAGAGTTACACATGTAAACAAAGTCATGGAGCCATAAAAGCACTAAGAGGGAATCAGCTGACCTGTGGTGGGATGACGGTGAAGCCTGGGAGTAAAGCGGGGGGGAACTCTCTGAGCTCTGTCACGTCTACAGTCATTGGAAGGCCCGAGTCAATGAAGAGGATCTCTACTACCTTGCTGTCATACGTGACTGTGATCTAAACACCAAGAGACATTTTCACATGAACGTGTGCTGCATCAGAACAATCTCAATCTTATCAGGTCAACGACACAACAGCGACTCCCCCCTCACCTCCACTCTGGACCACTTTCCTTTGTACTGGGCTAAACAAACTTTGCCACTGAAGGGTCTGGACACCGCAAATGTGGACGGCACCTGGACATCAAGAATTCACCAGAGTGCACCATAGTCAAAGAGCAAACATTCCAGAGACATAAAAGGACATATGTTAAGTCATATTATACAAATAAGAAGGTAAATTTAAGTGGAAATTGGCAGGCAATCGATCAACTATGAACCTCTAATAATTTACCCAACATTTATTAAATTGAACTTTGCCGTCACTAATGATCAAGGTTGGCTGTTTTTCACCAGGAAACTCACACGCAGAATGCCAAATGTTTGGAAGGAACACAAGAAATGATGCCTATTTTTAACATTGATTAACAAAAGGTGAATTTATAGCATACGTCCCTACCTGGGAGCTAAAGATGGCTTCCGTTTCCTCCAGGAGTTTGCAGAGTCTTGCTCTTCCTCTCGAAGGCAGCTGGCAGTAGATAATTCCCTCGGGATCCACGTTAGTGACACACACATCCTGATAGGTTGCCTTCACCTGCAGACATTTAGATCATGAAAGGTGGAGGACGGGAGGGGATCATGGTTATTATGAGACTAACACACTTGGGATCAAACCCCACAAGACTGGAATCAGTTTAGAAAATAGGCAACGCTACTCACAATCAGGGGGTTGTTCATGTTTCGGTCCTGCAGAGCCTTCAGGCATGTGGAGTTGATGTTGATATCATCATCTTGGGATGTGTCGTATAACACTACCAGAGGGGGTTGATTTTCCTGACGTGGCTCTATTGTTTCCATCAGAAGGATCTTTCCAACCAACTTGTTTAGAGAGGAGAGCACCAACGGATGGGAACAGAATGCTTGTAGGCCTGGCAGGAGAGGACATTTGGTGTTCTTTGTGTGCTTATTTTACCCTAAAAAGGAATTTATTGATCTGTTGATACCTGCAAGTCGAACACATGTTGCCTGAAAAGGCAGAGACAAGAAATCCCGATGGAGCTGCAGCACGTTAAGCCGAGTGGTTTCTACAAAAAATCCATAGTCCAAATAGTACACCTAGAAATCAGAAAGAGATTAAATAAAAGCTTAATTTTCTGCTGCTAGGCTTGAACATTCGGCAGCTATATGACATCTGCCCCTAACCCCCCCCACGTCCTGGCACAGACGTTCAACCAGATAAACATCACCTTGACTTTATCTGGTGAAATGAGCTCTATGACCTGAGCTCGAGTCACTTCCTCTCCATCCTCCTCCCTGACTGCTACCAGCTGACCCACAACAGGTTTAGAGAGAGGCTTCTGGACAGAGCTTTGGTTGTAAAAGGAGCACATGGTCTCTTCCATGGCCTCTTGGGCGTTGGAGTAGTTCTCCCCTACAAACCTAAAGAGGGGGAACATTTTAGGTGACATAATGTAATAGGAGAGCCTTGGAACATCGTATGCACCTCACCTTATAGTAACAGCATTGCTGCTGTTCACGTCAGTAATCAGCACAGAGGAGTACTGCACCGAGGGACCAACCAAACAGGGAGGCATCACAGGACCCCACACCTTCACACCAGAAGGTAGCTTCTGTTCTTTACACTGCTTGTCTTCATCATCTGGGGCTTCTGTAACTGTTAGGCTGGAGTAAAGGATTGCCTGAATGCACAAAAGTGCATCGGGCACAATGTTTAAAAGAGTAGCTGTTCACAAGTCCGGGAGGCTTTAGCTGAGTGAGTTTTAGCTGTTACCACCTTGTTAGCTTACCTTTGTCTTGTCATGTGCTAACGGGTATTCCACTCTGCAGATATCCAGGAGGAGAGACAAGTTGTCCAAAATCTGCTCAGGGAACGGCACCTTGTAAGTGTCCATATAGAGTTTGGGTAAAGCAGAGGCCCATACGCCCTGACCACACTGGCACAGAATTTCCTTTACGCGCACAAAGACCTTTGATGGAACAACAGAAGATTCGGAGGGAGGACGGGGAGTCGAACTGGAGGGAGTGGAAAAACCCTCCTTGGAGGAGGTTAGAGTTTCTGGACATGTTTGACCGTTGGAACCGTGTTGAGTGGCTGGAGACAACAAGGCAAGGGCTGGGCGCTGGAAACTTTGATGTCTAAGAGTTTTGGGTAAATTCTGTCTGACTTGAACTCCAACGCTGTCCCCGTTTATGAGATGAACAGACTTGGTCAGGTGGGGAGGAGCAGTGGAGCTGTGAGATGAAGGGGGGTTATGGCTTGACCCTGCAGGAGCAGTGGAATGAGTGGATGCTACAGAAGTTCGCTTCGGTGCTGATGGATGTGATGTTACTGGGGAGGGAGCGGTGCTTAATGTGGTGGGTGGCGTCACAGGTCGCAGGGAAGGTTTAGGGGGCAGAGGGGGGTAGATGAGACGGTCAGACTGGCGCGCGATGGAAGGTTTCTCAATCTGCAAAGGTCACAAAAAGCAGAAAAGAGAACTTTCAAAGCTAAACAAATGAGTGCTAAATCTGGAGAACCACATGAATGTTGCATTTATAGCTTGACCAGATTATGAGCAAGCCCAGTGGGTAACTTACGATACAGATGTCTGTCCACTTCGCCATGTCAATCAGTGCATGAGGGTGCAGATTCTCTCTGAACATGTCACGATAGAACACTGAGAGTTTGGACATCCACAATCCACTGCAGTATTTCTCCAGCAGTTTAGACATTCTCCTCCGTACCAGCTCCACATTATAGGAACCAGACTGTATAGAACAATTTCATAACATCATCAGTACAGAGATATTCTTTATGTCCATGATAACAACATATGTTCATTTATTGACACACTTCAGGGAAATATTAAATTGGGATAGTGCATATACATTGATGTGTCCACCTATACATTCTGAAATAAACAAGGGTACCAAACCTCATAGTTGTTATTTATCCAGACTTCTTGTGGGGGCTTTTCTAAAAGAAAATAAGAGGTTAAATTACAAATGCTGAAATTGGTACCGTATTTTTCGGACTACAGGGAACACTTAAAATGTTGTCAAAAATTGACTGTGCGCCTCAAAATCCGGTGCGGCTTGTGTATGGATTAATTATGTTTGTGCTTATTGACGTCAGACCAATTTTAAAACCTGTCAAAATGTTTTAATGCGACTTTGGTAAAAAAAAAATGAATAAATCAAGTGTGGGTGTGTCATACTTCGCTGTAGTTCTCGGTCGCCAGGCTAATGGACAGAAACTACCACCCACGGTCATTTTCAAGAGCCAGACTTTGCCAAAAGGAAAGTTTCCAGCCGTCTTTTTCCACAAATCTCCGTCCTGACTGATCTGCGACTCCATGCGCACCCACCTCACTGATACTGTCAAAATTCAAATGAAGAAAACTAATTCGGAGCTTGCCGTAATTCCAGGTGGGTTGACAAAGAACTCCAACCGCTGGATATTGGTGTCGACAGGTCGTTCAAAGGTACTGAATCGAGATCTGCGTGGGAACATCGGATGAAAGAAGGCGAACACACATTCACCAAGACAGCGCCGGGCGAGTTACGCCACCATCTGCCAGTGGACCGTGGATGCCTGGGCTAAAATATCAGTCTCAAGTGTCGTCCGAGCTTTCACGAAGGCTGGAATAATCCCCGAACAGCTGATTAACAGCAACGAGTCTGACTCGGATAATGACGTCCCCGATGCTGAAATCGCCCAGCTGTTAAACTCAAGACAGTGAAAACTTTGATGGATTTGTTGAAGAGGAGTGAGCTGAAAAGTGGGTGTGTTGTTTTGTGTTTTTGTTTTAGTCTGCTTAATGCGCATTATAAACTGGTGCGGCTAATGTATGGGGGGAAAAAAAAACCCTTCAGAACCATTTTTTGGCAGTGCGCCTTATGGTCCGGAAAATACAGTACATTTTATATGCAACATGTTGGTTTATCAGGTAATTATACGCAGTATTAGTTTGGTTTTGGTAATATTGTCCAATCTTTTCAGTTTAGTGGATTTTCACAATGAGATTTTCCTTGAATATCCAATAATACAGGGGCGGGTGAACAAGGATGACGCTGAGGATCCGTTTCAGTCATTTATTTTTGACCTGCACTATCCAAAATGGTGCCACATACCTCTCAGCTTCTGTCCATTCGCATAAGTCATCACCTTCCTGTTGACAACATGGCAGCATTAAAAGACTAAAGATGTTCAAACAACATTTATACAACGGAACTGCAACGTCAATGAGCAAACATCCTCCTAAACAACTGTTCAATAAATGAGTTAAGCACTCTTAAAGCTTCCCCGTGTGTGTACTCACCTCACAGGCTTATTGTAATGTTTCATAATTTTGGGGCGACCAGATTTCTTGGAGCTCTTCTGCTTGGCTACCAGCTCAGCAATGTGGGATGTCTCTTGACACACTACAGCAAAGCATTTCAACTACAGAACAGATTTAGATCATAAACGAATGTTTCTGAGCACATTAGTTGACACACAAATAAATAACTGCATCGAGCCTTACCTGCCCCATGTCGTACCCGAGGCGGACGACGGAGGGGATGCTCCGGAGGTAGTCTTCAATGTTAGAGTACCCCAGCCTCTTTAGGGGGATGCTCTC
Source organism: Takifugu rubripes (assembly GCF_901000725.2). NCBI lineage: Eukaryota > Metazoa > Chordata > Actinopteri > Tetraodontiformes > Tetraodontidae > Takifugu > Takifugu rubripes. The sequence continues at coordinate 15,042,047 of NC_042301.1, read as the reverse complement.
CCCACACAGCGAGTGGTAATCGGACTGGATGCTGCTCACAGGCACGCCTTCCTTACTGGATTGCAACACAGCCCGCAGCAACTTTTCAATGGACTCGTTGTCCACCATTGTGGTATTTTCCTACCGAGGTCTGAAGACGGCAAATGGATTTACTGGTGATTAAACACATTCCAGGAAACAGTAATGCAGAATCCATTCAGAGATGATGGGAGCTACTAAGGTTCCAGACCATGGAATTGACAATTTGTGATTTAAACCGTGTGATTGGGCCAGTTTAACCATCCCATTACTGGTAATTAATCAACACATGTTCTCTCTTGCTGCTGGTCTAAATACTTCAGCAGCATTTGTGTCAATAAGCGGCACATTTAACTCGGAAGCATTTTTCACCTAAAATGTTATGTTTTATTTTTTTAAATCAAACACATTCCTATAAGAACTAAAATCGGAGAAAAATGCGGCATTATCACCAATGAGGTCAGTTAGCCAATGAAGAGTTCAAAATGCCAAATTTCACAAGAACATCGCTTTTGCCATCGGAAAAACACGCTTTAAATCGTGATTTAAAGTTGATTTCTTAAGCCACACAAGTGGACTTTAAAGAACCAAAGAATTTTACACTAAAGTGACAAGATGGCGTCACCGGAAAGCGTGAAAGTCCTGGGATCGATACCCGCAGGACTCAAAGTCGGCTTGTGGCGCCAAGGAGTCTTTCGGGTGTTTTAGTTTGATAGTTTTAACATCGGTATGTTTAGTTTTCTTATGTATGTGCGATTCCGCCTGAAACCAGAACCTGTTTGGGATGTATGGTTCCGTTAACCTAAACCGAAGCGTTAATTGGTTAGCCAAACCTCGGGAACAGCGATTCGAATGATGGGGCTGGTTCACACCCAACACGGGAAAATAGCACTTAATTAAACAATTAAATGAACTGTGAAACTGCAATAAAACTGATTAAATGTATACACTACTTAGTATGTCATAGCTAAATAAAGAAGGGAAAAAACAATCTTAACTTACTTTGCTCACTACGATGCCCTGAACGTTCAAGTAGTTCTTCTTCGTGGGTTTAAGGCCTTCCTAATTGAGACAAGCGGGGCCAGGAAATGTAGAAACGGCGCCACCTGCTGGATGCCCATCAATGTGACCGGTGTACATTTTAGTCAGTTTCCTGGATATAAAAATGGAAATGTAAATAAAACAATAATTATTTCCCCAAAACCTGAGTCAAATGTCGCCCTTTACGATGGATGTATTGACAACAGCTATATTTTCTTACTGGAGTTAAAGACTTTTTCTAATTTGTGCAATTTCTTGAAGTACGTTTCTACAATTTAAAATCAATGCACACTTTTAGATGTCAGAATGACAGTTCCAGTTGTCAGCTAAACTTCTAATATATGCTGATGTAAAAGCTTTGCTCTACGCAAGTATTTCTTTAGACTTCAATCACCTTAATCTTAATAGGTATGTGAGTAATTATGTACATTCATGACTTGTTTTGGCTAGAAGTAACACCTTTGGATATTTGGTGAGATTTTTAAAAATCTTTAACCATCGTCACACTGCAAACATTCATACACTGGCTGCACTTGCTAAAACAGTCAATGCCTTTTTAATAAAAAGTCAACATCATTACTTTTTTCAGGCAACATTTTAGTTTGAATCATGTGAAATCAATCCACAGCAACGCATGTATCAATCGTGCAACAATCATAACACAACCTATGTCAAGAGTAAAGTGGTGGGGAAAAAACAGTTTGATTTAGCTTTGTCGTTAATACAATTTAGTTTTATTGAACCAAAATACTTTCAATTATAATATTTTCAATTTAAATATCTGAAGTCAGATCAAATCCTTTTTATAAACTGCCCTGAAAGTCTTTAAGGCTGATATAGAAGAAAAAAAATGTATGAGTGAGAGGGTTCCTTCAGGCCAAACTAGCAGGTGTATGAAGACCACACACACACCTGAGGGAGCTCCACAGGGGGAGGCAGTGGAAGAGTTAGTGTCTCAGGTGTCACGGTGACCTTTGCTGGAAATTTTGATGTCTAAGAGTTGTGTGTAAATTCTGTCTGACTTGAACTCCAATGCTGTCACCGTTTATGAGATGAACAGACTTGGTCAGGTGGGGAGGAGCAGAGATGAAGGGGGGTTATGGCTTGACCCTGCAGGAGCAGTGGAATGAGTGGATGCTAAACAGGTTTGCATTGGTGATGATGGAAATCTTAACTTAAAAATCCCTTTTTTTTTTAACCAAAACCAACGATAATTCTGAAATTTGCTTTTACGTTAACCTTAAGATTTGATTGACTAGCAAAATCACGGAACTTTAATGTAAATTGGCTCATTTAAAACATGAATAACCCACGAAAGACCGTAGAAAACCAGTACATCCTACTTTAAATGTAACAGTACATTATTAAAACAAACAAAAACAAACTTCTTTTGCTAACCATGCTGCAGTTTATTCGGGTTCTAAAGTTCTTCTTCGTTGTTTTAAGGCCTCCCTAATTGGGTCCCGAAAGTGCAACAACAGCGCCCCCTCTTGGAGAAAAATGTGCTCTTGGCTCTTATTGTACTCAAGTCTCGTGAAAACAACGCAACGATTACTGATGTGTCTCCCGCTGCTTTAAATGCATTAGCTCTGGTATAAAGAACATTTCTAGATTGGATAGATTCCTATAACTTCTCGAAGCTGTTGTCCCACCACAAAATAAGATTAATGCTCCCTTTATGGCAGAATGTCAGTTGAACCGTAACACCGTTGGTTTTACACCGTTGGTCAACTAAATTGAAAATAAAACAAAAGCAAGAGAGAGAGCAGAATCAATTAAATATTTTTTAGTCTTCTGCTGGTATGGCTTCGGCCTCTGGGTTGGACTGTGGTGTTGCCTTGTTGCACTGTGCTTGTGATGTCATGGCCCAGGCCTGCAACACCGTGTCTGACCGGGGGAGCGTTGGCTTCTGTTCTGAGAGGGCTGACGATAGGTGGTGCTTTCGGAGCAGAATCAATTGTGGGTTCTTCACCAAAGTGTAAAACAACATCCAGCGCCTCCTGGCCAGGCTATTCACAGTGGGTTCTGACAAAGAGAAAAAGTGCCAAAGTTGAAAATATCCAACAGAAAAAGGTAAAGTTTGATGAAGAAGTCAGTGTGTACCTGACGGTGGGTTGTTGAATGTGGAATATGAAGACACTGTGTGTCCGCCCGGTGTGTTGGAGACCAGTAAGTGGCAGAAACACACCATGACTGGATTGTTATGGTAGTGGTCTGCAAAGATCATCCCAATCCATGTGCTGTAGCCTGGAATATGTGGGAGAAAAAACAAACATGAACTGGCTCTGCTACGACTGGAATATTGGGACGAACACAGGCTCACGCTGACGTCACAACCAGAAACACAAACCAATCCTCCCATTTTAACAATTTTCTCACCGCGGTTTTCTTCTACATTTGATTGTGCATTTTACTCCACACAGATGAACTTTAGCTCACCGGCATCCATGGCTTCATACCCTCTCTGCATAATGGTCCGGTCGATGCGCGACACCAGCCACGTGCCCATCACAATACTGCACAGCAGCCTCACAATGCAGTTGCTGATACCCATCGCGACATTGTAGAAGAAGAAGAAATAATTGAAGCAATGGAAGGCTTTTCTGGGAAGGAGAAGGAGGAAAAAGTATTAAATGGCATCTCTAGCTTCCCTTTGAAACATAATCACTTGGTGTTAAGCAGCTGACATATGGATCTTGTTATTTATTAGATTTGCACCACATCTTTACAGTCGGGACTAAACTGTGTGCACCTGTTGTTCAGAGCCAAAGGTTTTTGTTTATCAGTAGGAGACAGCTTGTCCTGGAGGAAGAAGAGCTGAACCAGCACAACCTGGAGAATGACCAAGCCAATCACGAGACCAATGGCCAGGCTGACACACACACACACACACACACACACACACACACACACACACACACACACACACATAGAGCCATATTTATATAGATATAACATACACGGTGGAATATAACAATACATATAAGGCCTTACAGTATTGTTCCCAGCTGGGCGAGCATGCTCAGTACTTGACCATGCATTATTGGTAGTATAAAAGTGTAAACGATAAACAGAGCAAACGCAAAGTGGACAAAATGGACAATGAGGTAGCCTAAAGGGAAAACAGAAGAAATGTCAAACATGGCGCATTCTCATATGTCTATGAATCATTTTCTTCATAGGAAATTTGCATCGTGGTGCCAGAACTGATGGAGGGGTCGTGATCAAAAGGATGGAAAACAGTGGAACTGGGTTCTCGGACACTGGTGTGGCAGTCAGAAGTGTGACACCTTACCCCACAATGTAAAAGCTATTTGCCATCCGGAGTATCTTGTAATTGAAGACTGTGGAATTGAAAAAAAAGAGAAAACAGCAACGTTTTGCATTGAAAAGTCTGTTCTTGAGCTTCCACGTGGTGGTGAGTTGTCAAGAAGACACAGAAAAGGCAGAAGATCAACTTACGACACTAGTGGCAGAAACTGGAGTTTGAAACTTCTCGGGAAGAAAGCCCTTCTGCCCCTTCCACAATCTCTTCATGTGTTTCCTGTAACAGCACTTAATTAAAGAGCTTCCTCCTTAAACTAAATCTAAACCCTCATGTATTTCACCTGTAACATGCCAACACATGGAAAGTGTAGGCTACTGAGTTGAGGCTTGCAAAGATGGTGGTAGCTAGCCAAGATTCTGAAAATAAGCAGACGTAAACTTTACATCTATCTTTACGCAGGCGTTGATTAAGTTTAGATCCATTTCCCAGGGAAACAGAGCCACTCACTCTGAGCCACGTCGATGAATTCCTCCAGATTTGGTATTAGGGCCCCAAGCGCTTCAGTTTGGTTGCAGGCGGTCACTAGTTGCTTCAGCGTATCCTTGTAATGTTTGACCTGATCGAACACCCTGTTGCTGAGGCTGTAGTCCGCCAGGGTCAACTGCACAATTCGAGAAAAGGACACGTTCTGACCCGCAGCAAAAGCACACTTGTGGTTTTTGTTTCTACATATCAATAGGTTATATGATCAAAGGTTTGGGCCAGATGTCTTATTTTACTGTATATAGGCCAATAAGGGATATTATGGCAGTTCCAATGATCCTGTTTGGGAATTTGAAGTTTGGATCCCATTCGTAAACTCGTCTCTGGAACCAGGTGAGTGGCTTCCTGCGACACAGGGAGGAAATAGGTGCATAAATTCGCCGTCCACATGCAGTACGTGGTCCTCGCAGCCTTCAGGTTCCCTCTGACCTTTGCCCTTGGCCATGTCAATTTGTGTACTTGATGCTGTCCCATCTCAATGTGGTGTGAGAGGAGCGGTAAAGAGTATCCTACCTGCACACAGGTGTTTTCCTCAGCAGGTCCCGGACATGCTGCATCTTGTGCTGCTCCATCAACTCCTCCGGCTCCTGCAGCAGAGTGACCCACCAAGGGATCCTCGTTAAGCAAGCTCCCTCATCGTTCCCCCAGTGAACGAATGTGACATGTGGGCACTTTCTGCTGACCTCTGCTTCCAGCTGCAGGCGTATTCGTATGTCTTTAATCAGTATGTAGATAAATCGTCCTAGGAGGAAGACCAGGGAGAGGATGCTGGGCCACTGGACAATCACCTTCTGGTGTTTACCTAGCACCTTAAATAGGATAACAGGCAAACACACACACACACACACACACACACACACATACACTCAGCATTCTTTAGGGGTCAACAAAATGATTATTAAATATTGATGAATACCCTCTTACCTTCCCACTGGGACAGGTGAATGTGTCCCAGACTGTAATAATAATCCTACAATCAGGGAGACACATACATGCACACGGTCATTTAAAGTCAAACTTACTTTTAAGACAAGATTTTATTTACTATTGTGGCTGAAGGGTGAATTCCTCCAACAAAAACAGATTATTAGCGGTTGTTAACCATGGATATTCCCTGACTGTTTACCAGGGCAGCGAGTACAGGATTCCCAACACTGCCCCGACTGTCCTGAAAGGCGTGGACAAACAGGCAAAGAAGGGGAGAAAGACGACCCCGACCTCTAACGCTCCGACCAGATAGAGTATTGCTAGAGTCAGTGTAAAAGAAACACCATTAAAAGCAGGGAGTGACCACAGAGCCGCGGTGGTGGTGGTGATGCGGGGGCGTACCTCTGGCCCAGGGTGGGACAGGGAAGGGGAGGTAAGACTCAGAGAAGAGCAGCAGGACGCTGGAGGACACGGCACCAAAGGCAAAGCCATACGACCAGCGATTGCTCAGGCTGCTCATGGTGTCTAAAGGCCTGCGGCAACAATCAAATAGGACATATCAGTGATTCATTCAACAGCATGAGTAGATGGGATCTGCGTAGGTGGGTTTCTTACACCACAACAGCAAATCTGCCCCCCAGGAAGGGCAGTCTGTTGTCTAGGGCTAGTCTCTTGACTCTCTTCTGGAGGAATGATAGAACCCCTGTGATCAAAACCTGGAAGAATGAAACAAATAAATAAAATCACCCACGACGCATGTGTGCGGATCAAGAGCTCACAATTGGTGAGCAGACGCAGTTAAAATGTGTCATTTCAGCTCAGCGGATTGTTGATTTCAGCGTTTGGAACCGGAGAACTGAACCGCTCACTGCGGGCATGAGAGAAAAGTGCAGGAAGAGTTCCATGGAGACTCCATTCCGGCAGTCCTGAACTTCGGACCACCTGGAGAGGCAACCAGAGGTGAAATGGTCAGAGCGATGCTTCACTGCAGCGGGTTTTACTCCTGACACGTCGTTACATCTGCAGTATTCAGAGCACTATCGTGTACTTACGAATGCTCCTCTTGGTTTGTAATCACCATTGATATCTCAGGTCAGAACGTTGCCTCTGCTCTGTCGCGAAGAAAGAGGAAGTGAAAGGATTGATGACACCACGGCTGTGTTTCCTGGTTGCAATCATGTGACTGACCTTTGACCTCTCAATTCATTGATGTATTCTCTCTCTCTCTCTCTCTCTCACTCACACACACACACACACACACACACACACACACACACACACACTCACACACACACACACACACACAGACACACACACACACACACACACACACACAGGTGAATATTGTTGGGAAATGAGTGTAAATATTTGACTTTCACCGGAGATAACTGCCCGAACATTCACCTCCTGCCTTCACATTCTGGACAGATATTTCCAGATTACTTCACTATTCAGAGAAACAAGGAAAACATCAGAAGGTTTTTGTACTGCTGAATTAAATTTATTGAACGGCTGGATAAACAGATCTCCATTGGTCAGCTGGGGAGTGATGTCATCGCCGTTGTCCCTCAGCAACTCTCCTCCTTGACGATCAGAATGTCCGTCTTGGATTGACTGTATAAAAACACATCAGTTATCAGGTTTTTTTTCTTTTCTCAAATCAAATCATCTGCTATTTTTCTTGTTGTTCCCCCTCCCCCTCCCCAAGCTGAGCGGATCCCGTCAGGGACGTGGTAAAGGTGTGAGAAGAGGAGCAGCTGTGTGTACTCACTAGCTCTGCACACACAGGGTACACTCGTTGGCATAGGTGTTTCCGTCGCTGCCGCAGACCGGAGCAAGGTTGAGAGGGCAGGCCAGGATCGGCTCCGTGTCAGGGCAGTGAGGCTTCAGAAGGAAACAACACAAACCCCACAGCAATTGGCTACATTCTCCCAGAAGTCAACACTTCAAATGAATAGTTCTAATAGACACAAACACACACCTTTCTCAAGATTCCAGACTTTTCAGGATCTGTAAAGAAAGCCCATGTCTTATAAAACAATAGTGATCCTTTGATGATGATACAGGTAAACCGTGAGTGCCCCTTACACACACGTTTACTCCAATGAGTCGCTTTCCCTGCGCAGCATCACAACTCTGCCCACGGCGCCTTACTCGATGTTGCCAAATCAACCCAGCGAATCCCCCCGTTGTTGAACGCAGCATGTTTACCTGCAGTTACGCAGATGAGGAGAAGTCCCAGAATAACAGCCCTTCCAGTCATGATGATGGTGGATGAATAACTCAAGAGGGGCAGATACCAGGGTGCTTTTACTGACTGTGCGATTGTGCACACGCCCCCAACCACACCCTGCCACACATGCACACACACACACACACACACACACACACATGCATGGTCTAGAAATTTATAGCAAAGTGTGACGCACACAATGCAGATGCATCCTTTGTTAGCTCCACGCTTCCATTTGACAAGCGCACATTAGCTTTAAAGAGAGGAGAGGAATCACATCAGTTTTTGGCAGGTTTTTGTTTTAGATTTTATTTATTAATGCAAATAATAACTATACACAATAAGTAACAGACCCAAACAGCTGTTTAATACTTAGAAATGTAAACAAATAATATTGAGCAAAAGGGGAAAAAAAAGAGACAACACCATCATACTTTTCTTACTTCTTTCTTCTTATCTTCAATTCAAGTGTCACACCAAGGCTGTGATGCAGTGGTGAACCTTGATCTTGTGTTCCAGTAGATGTTTCTCATACCCCAAAAAGCCTTCTTCTTTCTGACAGGAGAAGTCTATAAAGTGCTCGCATTTGGCTGAGGGAAAGTCTGAAGCTGCATGGTGATCAGATTCCCAGTGTGACAGAAACCCCTTTAATAATTTGGTACGACACAGAGCACCAGTTTAGGTTGAAACCCCGCTTATGTTTCCTCGGACTATCGAGCCAACCGTTGTGGTCCCTGTTTCAATGTAGTCAAGCCTTTGGGCGAGCTCTGGAAACACAGATCTGTGCAGAATCGCCCGTGTTGCAGCTAATAAACCCAAACCAACAGAAATTGTTACGATATAAAGATTTGGCAGTATCAAATGAAGCCTGACTGCGACATAAAATCTTTTTGTTCTGGGCTGCTGACCAGGACAAAGTAGGACTTCTGTATTCGGAAGTCAAAACACAAAGCTCACAACGCCTCCTTGAAATAATGCTGGTAGATCAGAGACACAAACTGAGCTTCGTTTGGCACAGACGTGTGATCACACCACTGGGAACGCTTTTTTTTTTTTTTTAAATTCGACATCATCACGGACGACAGCTCAGGTCAGAAATGCTCCGTTACCGCCTTCACAGCAGCATCAAAACACGTTACAGAAGGTCCATGCAATCAGAGAAGCACTGAAACTGTCCAGAGATCACACTTTTTTTTTTTTTTTGGCCAATACCTCAGCGGTGGTTTACGCACAACTCTGCTGTTTTCCGGCCTGGTGACCGCACGCCGGTACGTCTGGCGGGGCGCCCTGCGGCGACCATTGCTCAGCAGCCAAATTGCGCAATCGCGCTCTCTCCATTTTGACAGGCCTCCAGTTCCAATTAAAAGGGGCCTGACAAGTACATAAAAAGCCAGTATGCCAGGCTGCATCATGTACAGACATCAAGCAATTACGTTTTTTTGTTTGTTTTCCTTTTTTGACACTATATATATACACGTATATATGTATAAAAACAGTGAAATGTCATTCATTGACTATACAAAAATTATTTTGTGTCTGTGCTTTGACGGATGACAACTTCTGTCTTGTACATTCTGTCGCGGCCTACATACATTGTTATCATTGTTGTTTTTGAAATGGAGTGCTCCGATCTCTCCCGCCGCCGTGATACAGTATAGGCACTGTGCTGGAACATGTCAAGGACGAAAAAAATTGCGAAAAAAACCAGAGAGAATTCGTGAACAGTCTCAACTGTTACCCGAACAGAACGCGTTCGGGTCCGAACAGAGGACAAATTTGAATTAAAACAATTTAATTATCGAAAATGAGTGCGCTGCAAGATTTGCACGTTGGCAGTAAAAATGACTGGTAACGACAAGCGACTGAGATGTTTGACCCTGATAAATAACATCTGTCGGTCCATCCTTCAACAGCTGGCAGTGAATGATAACTCGTCAGGCTTTCAGGAGCTCACGATGCACAGCAGCACATGGACGTGTCCCACTGCTGCTGCTACTACAGGCTGGTTGGGGGATTTACAACTGGACGTACCTCTGGCTAGCATCCCCATCGTTGTTTTTTTGTTGTTTTGTTTTTTTACTCTTAGCTTTCCAGTCTAATCTTGCTTCAAGTGTTCTGGCTCCATTTTGTGAAGGAGAAGCACCTGTCTCCAACCCTCACCTCTTCTCCTTTTAAATACATTTATATATTTTCTTGCATTGATCTGCATTGAGTCGTCAGTGTCTGTCACAATACCTGCAGACTCTGCCTTCACAAGAGGCAGTGAGCTGATGTGCAGGCCCACTGACAAATGATCATTTAAAAAAGACTAAAAAATAGAAATTAAACAACAACAGAAAAAAACAGTCAAGTCTCTTCCACCAATGAGTGGTCCATAATTTGCGGGAGGGTTGGTGAAGTGTAAGAACCTCCACGGGTGGTGGCTTGGATCAGACGCAGCTCTCCCTGGTGCTATTGTCCGTGAGGAAAGGGTTCAGCTGTGAGAGATCCACAACGACAGCGTCCCGCTTGTTCAGATTCACTTCTTTGAAATGGTCTTCATCGCTTTGGTCCTTGGCGAAATTTACAAACACCTGAAAAAGGAGGGAAAGATCAGACCTGTTCTGAAATACAGCTGCGCTCATCACAAGTCGCCTGTGCACTTACTTGGTCCAGAGTTGTCTGGGAAACGGAGTAGTCCTCGATGCTGAGGGCCTCCTTGTTCTTAGAGAGCAGGGAGAAGATGCGTGCAAGAGAGGTGAGGGAGGTGGGCAGCTGGTACTGCAGCATGTTGCGGTGCTTCTCCTTCAGCGTGCTGCCGGGCAGCTCCCGCTCAATGAATCCCATCACCGGTCGGAGATCTGGATCTGGTCCGGCCACCCGCAGGATGATGGTGTAGCCATCGCCAAACCTGACAACGCAATGTTTTTGGTTCAGACCCGGGGGTGTTCCATTGAAACTCCGTACCGGTAAAGTAGCGTGCATGTGCACGGCTCGCCTCCCCACCTGTTTTTGAGGTGTTGCACGCTGCCCAGGCAGCGGAACCTGCCGTTGACCATGATGGCCATTCTGGTGCAGAGCGCTTCGCATTCCTCCATGCTGCACAGAGAGGGACCAAGGACATGTTGCAGTTCATGGCATACACACACATGCACGCACACACAGTGCTCCGATCGAATGGAGGGATTTAATTCAGTCTTACCTGTGAGATGTTAGGACGACAGATCGTCCCTCTTTAATGATGCTCAGGATGGCGTTCCACAGGGCACGCCGCGCTTTAGGGTCCATGCCTGTTGTCGGTTCATCCTGTGATGCGGCAACAAAGGGATATTTAGCTCCAGCTGCAACTGTTTTTGTTGTGTTTTGAGTTTGTCTTACTAACCAAAAAGACGACAGGCGGTCCTCCTATCAAAGCGATGGCTGTAGACAGTTTCCTCATGTTCCCTCCACTGTAGCTGCCCGCTGCCTTGTCCACATATTTCATTAAGCCCAGCTTTCGGATGCCCCAGTCTGCCACCTGGTGGTCAGAAAGAGTTTAGAACAGCCCGGGCAACCATTTTGATTATGGAGCACAAGGTATAACATAGGTTACAGATACTGCAGATGTTTATTTCTAAATCTAAATAGAAAAACACCAGGATTCTTGTTGGTTACTGACCTCACAGACTTCTTTCTCTGGGACTCCTCTCAAGATGGCGTAGAACTCGAGGTGTTCTCTGCCCGTCAGCAGGTCGTTTATGGCGTCGAACTGGGGGCAGTATCCCATATTCTGGTGCACCTCATCGATCTCTTTTGTTACACTGAACACAGCAGAAGATAGAGGTTCAGATTTTAATAGTCTGACTGAGTTTTCAAACTGCATTTGATCGGGATCCTTTGAATACAATAACTGAATCATGATATGGTGAATCTCACCTTTTGCTGGCCAGATAGGCCTCTCCACCGGTCACCATCGAGTCACCAGTCAGCATTTTAAAAGTGCTGGTTTTACCTGCCCCGTTTACCCCCAGCAAACCAAAACACTGCAGGAGAAGAAACGGCGAGAAATGAGCAAACCTTACGCATCGATCGCTCTTTCCCTCTATAAAAGAAAGCGTGTTGCGGGAAATTTACCTCGCCACGTGGGATGCCAACACACAGCCTGTCCACGGCCGGCTTCTGCTTGCGCTTGTAAATCTTGGTTAGCTGTCGGAGCTCCAAGATGTCCGACTGCCCACCGCCGCTCAGGATCCTCTGCCGCTCTCTAGCCACGTCCTCGTCTTCTTCTCCGATAGGTTTTAGATGGCTTGTCGATGACCTGAAAGAAGGTGTTACGTTAGAGACTTATGATAATACTTATAATAACAATATCTAAGGTATTTGATAGATTATGCCTCAAACATTTCACCCACCTGGCCTTGAAGAAGAAGTGGTACTGAATAAGAACAGTAATGCTGAAGAAGATCACGCCCTCTATGGCCATCGCAAACAGGTTCTTTCCCACCATGTCCCAGGCCAGAGGTGATCGGAAGCGGTTTTCACCTGTGGAGACAAATACAGAACCTAAATTTCAGCCTTTGAACCCTCTTGAAAGAGGCATTTTTGCTTTAGAAAAATAAGAAATTACCAAATCTTTCCAAGGCGTCGGCCATCGCCTGATTCTTCACCATGTCAATCAACCCTCTGCCCAGACAGAAATGCGGGAAGATGAGGAACACGTTCTTCAGGATGTCGTTGATGCCGCCAATCTCCTTTTAAGAAAAATAACGATATTCAGCCCAGAGCTCCTTCTCTACTGTTCCATTTCTTTCTAGATCGATAAATCATGAAACTGCAACGAAGCTGCAGCAAAAGCTTTACATTGCTTCCAAACAGCTCCAGCACGAACGTAGAGACGCTGCCGTTGATTCCGATCAGTATGTTCACGCTGGTTAGAACCACGTAGGCTGTGCTGGGGATCTTAAAGAAGAACGAGGCTGGGTACATCAGAGGGGTGATGGACCACCTGGAAAAATACACAGTTGGGGTGAGACGGGGACGGGCTGAGACCAAATGGAGAGACGGTAAAACAGAGTGAGGACTGCAAGGGCACCCGTAGAGCAGCAGCAGCAGAGCCAGGACGGGCAGGTTCGTGGAGGAGACGTAGGCCTCTTGTTGGAAACACACAAAGATGACGATGACCAGCGTAGCCGGAACAATGTAGTTGCACTACAGGAGAGACACGGCAGGAGGGAAAAATGGTTTCAGGAGATTTGAAGACGAGGTTGTGGAACTCCCTTCTGTGTTGGCAGTGAAGTCTCCATCTCTTACCATGTCCCAAACAAAGTTGGCCAGCCAGTAGAGGAACGGCTGCACTCCGCTGATGAACTGCATGTGTTTGGCTTTGTTCACTCTCTCCTGGATGAGGAAGACGACAAAACTCGCTGGCACGAAGGACATGGCGAAGATCACGCAGATGGAAACCAGCACGTCGACCGATGTTGTCATCCTGGTAGAGAGTTTTCCAAGGGGTGAAAAGGGAATTCCCATAGAGGTACCTGCTAGATGGTTGGTGGGTGCAATACTCACAGCGCCACCTGCGACAGCTGCTCCTTGGTGAGGTTAAGCGGGTGATTGTATGCATTGATGCCGAACGTTTTGGGGTCTTTGCCAGCTTGCAGGTTTGCCCGCAGGATCCCGTTGTTCATCACGTTGAGGAAAGAGCCGATACTGTGCCAGCCTTTGTTGTTGAACCAAATCTGAAAGGAGAAAAGACCATATTGGACTCGCAGGTTCAGAGTGCAACTAGAGCAAATATAATATATGCTTCATCCTATATATGGCGCATCCTGCTTTAGATTTTATTCGTTCTATCCTTTCCAATTTTCTTGCATGTTTCTCTTTCTTTTTCAGTTTCAGATGTTGTCAGCACTGTTGATTTTCTTGCAAGGACGTTAGCTGTTGTGTAACTGGTGCGTGTCTGTGCACTCCGGTGCTCGCTCACCTTGACGATATTCTTGGTATCCATTCCTTGGATAAAATTAGAGAGACTGTGGAAGAATCGATCGCCTGCAGTTCCCTAGAGGGACGGAAGAGGGCGGAAGAGGACTCTCACGATATGTTTGTATGCAGATCTAAGGCAGTAGTTACACATGAATCGTTCAGTGCTGTGCACTTATACAACAATCTCTTACTCTTTCCAGATGGAAGCGTTGCCTCAGCGCAGCAATCGCCTCATCCATTTCATCTGCGTGCGCCATCAGCTGAGATTGTCTGGCTCCCAATGAAAATCCACCGTATCTGTAAAGAGGGTCATAAATTTAGTCTCGCAGCAGAGACGCAGGTCAATAAAGTATTGAAAAAGATTGCGTCTTGTGTAATGCACCTAAACTCGTTGACCCAGATCTTGTTCTTCAGGCTGACAGAGGAAAAAAAGAATATGATGTCAAGTCAAACCTGGAATTGCCAATAATGCAACGAGGTCAGCAGCAGAAGGTCAGCTTTACCTCTTGCCGATAATCTTTGCATATGTTTTCACAAGGTAGTCTGAAATGTTCCTGCCAGTCAGGTTCTGCAGGGTGATGTTGTCATTGATCTTCATCTGGGAAAAACAGAGCACAAAACACCTCATTAGAATTCAGGGCAGAGAAAAGGCAACAGCCAGATTTACAGGTTTATTCATGCTTTGCTTTGTAATGGTCGCCAACCTGAGGTGGCGGAAGTCCACCAGCACCGGGAGGACACTCTGGAAGCATCCTCTTTCGGCCGCCACAGCTGCACTCACAAAGCGGAGACGGGTTCTCCACCGACCAGTTGCCTCTCTCAAATAGCTCTGTCACACTTTGGGAGACATCTGGGACGTTCCAATCTGACTCAGCTGGTGCACACGGCGCGTCCCTGGAACGCAGGATGTATATATTCAACACCATATCCATGTTTCGGTGCATATTGCTGCTTGTGTGTGCATGTTCTGATTTTATTAAGTGGGTAGATCATTATCATGAACTCACAGTGAAGGTCCTCCATCCATGCATCGAGTTCCAAATCCTGGTTTTTCTGTGAGAGCTGCTTGTAACTTGTTGATGTGATGGTTTTCAGGTTGGTCATTACTATAAAGACATGGGGAACATAATGACATCAGGAGCACAGTCTTCATTATTGAATAGTAACATCGTTTTAGATAATTAAATGACATCTTTTCTAGAATGGACTGTCTTACCTGATGAAGGCGAACTGTTCTCCATACATGGTGGGATCCAGAACCAGACTTGGGTACTTCCCGAAGGGAGGAACGATCAGGCTGAACACCAGAGCAATGCAGACAAACACAGCCGGCAGAACAATCTGTGAAAGAGCGTTGGGATTATTTAAAATGTGTCGCTGTATACACAACTCTTTTAATCAGGTTTGGGTGCAAGCAACGGAATACCTGAGCAAAGAAGCCTTTCCTGGATCGACGAGCGTAGAGGAACCGCTTCCACAGTAGTGCCACGAACTGCTGTCTCTTCAGACTCCAGCCTTTAACCTGGTAGGAACCTTTGCCGTCTGTTCCGCCGAGCCAGTCGGTCTCCCGGGAGTCTGGACACAGAACCGTGAAATAAATCAGCATATTTGCAAATATGTCTTTGGACTTGACTGGGCTAAAATCCTGCTGTTATCATTTGATTTCACCAAGCAAATATGTTTTTAATCTAATCTTATAGGCTGCTTTCCCTCAAATTGTGGTGGAATGAGAAAAGTAGTGAAATCAATGGTGGGCAATCCCTGCAAAGCATGCTGGGTAGTAAGTTCTACCTGGGTCACCTTCAGAGTCGTTGAAATCAAAGTCATCCTCGGTGAAGGGCTTCAGGCAGCTCTGGTGGTCTCCGAAAGCATGACGACGGCGAGTCCTGGTGGGCACAACTCCATCTGCAGCCACATTGGACTTCATTAGTCTTGCAGGCAACTTCTGCTGAACATCATCAATAAAGACGGCCTGTATCTCACCTGAGAGCTCAACAGAATCCACTCCACTGTCCTCGGCCACCTTCAGGAAAATCTGCGGATGACAACAATGGAACAGATTCAAATACGTTCAACGGAACATGGGAAACCCTCCCAAAGACAAACGTTCCTGAGCGGAAGGCTGCTCCTCACCTCTTCTAGTGTGGTGTCAGATATTCCATAGCTGGAAATGCCCAGATCGGTGAGCCGGTCATCTAGTTCGTGGAAGAGCTCAACGAAGGCTCCGTCTTTAGCTGACTGGTACGGCAAGACATAGGTGAGCTCGTGACCGAGGTCCTCGACCAGGCGAGCTTCCGAGACGTGCTTGAAAATCACATTGGAGATGAGGGACACATCTGCAGGAAAGACGTCAGCAGCAGTGGTCAGACGTTGCAAGAAGAAATGCTAAAACTGTCCCCCAGAGTGTGAACGCTACTGTCGTTTTTACCGATTGTGGTGGTTTCACTATCGGGTTCGCTGCCAAGACCGGCATCTGAACTGCTCTCTGACACGCTGTCCTCCTGGAGCAAAGAAAGTGAGCTTTAAAAACTGCTGCGTAAAGCTAAAGAAACACGTGCTCCCTCGTGATATCTATTGCAAACTGAAACAAAAAAAAAACTGCAGTGCGAGCAAAAGATGGGCCTGAAAAGTTTCCTGTGCTTTCTCACGCTGACCTTTTCTGCCTTCTTGCTGTACGAGACGGTACTGGCGGAGTTCCTGCAGGACTGAAGGGTCAAGTCGTAATCTCTTTTGACCAGGGTCAGGTAGTAGCCCGTCCCCAGTTGGGTCTTCAGGAAGAGCGAGGAGCCGACGCAGCACAGCTTGCCGTGGGAAATGATGGCGATGCGGTCGCCGAGGATGTCGGCCTCATCCATGTGGTGCGTGGAGAGCAGGATGGTGCGGCCTGGAAGAAGAGGAAACATTGAGATGATCAATTAAGGATTCCATTCAAACCTGAAGGGAAACGCCAGCTGTCGGCTGGTACCTTGTCTGTATTTCAGCAGCAGGTCCCAGATTCCCCTGCGGGCGTAAGGATCAACACCAGCAGTTGGTTCGTCCAGGATGACGACTTTGGAGCCTCCCACAAAAGCCAGAGCCACAGAGAGCTTCCTCTGCATCCCTCCTGCAAATGTAGCATTAAAACAGTGTCAGAACGGTTATCAGCATGCAAATACTCCCACAAAAACAGCGGGACAAAGAAATGGAACTGACCCGACAGTGTGCTGGTGCGGGACTGTCGTTTGTGAGGCAGACCGACGTCGTTGACGATTTGCTCCATCTCTGCCTTCACCTTCTCCTCCGGCAGGCCCTTCAGACGGGCGTAGAACCAAATGTGCTCCTCCACCGTCAGCCTGGGTTACAATAAACAATCTTACAATCAAGCCCACAGAGACGCAGAGGAATATACTGTTGACGGCTATTTAAGGCTCCCCTAAAATCATCGTGGCAAACTTACATGCTAAAAAGAACGTTGTGCTGGGGACACACGCCGAGGTTCTGCCGAATGGTGCTCAGTTCGGTACGGATGTCTTTGCCGAGGATGTAGGCCGTGCCAGAGGTCGGTGGAAACAGGCCCGTCAAGATGGACCTGAAAATGTAAAAACAAGAACAACTGAGCACAACGAGTCGTGCTATTAGATGCACCAAAGATAACAATTATCTTACATGGTCGTGGTCTTGCCGGCTCCATTGTGGCCGAGGAAGGAGGTTATCTGTCCATTATAGAACTTCAGGGACAGTCCGTCAACAGCCAGCTTGTTTCCATTGCTGTAAACCTTTACCAGGTTTTCGATGTAGACACCGGGCTCGATGTGAGCTGGCTCCTCCTCGATGCACACTGCCGTCGGCAAAAACACACAACGTGACGTTAAGCGCTACTTCCTCTAACGCAAGAGACTCAACACCAGCAATTAACGCGCGATTGGTACCTTCAGCATTGCCCTTTGACAAGGATGAAGAAAGATTCTGGTTCTCCTTTTCTCCGCACCAGTAGGTTCTTGTGAAAGGGAAATACCAAGCCCGTGGGATTCCGTACTGACCTGAGGCAGAACAAACGCTTTGATTTTCACCGCCGTTCAGGAAACCAACCTATGATAGAAAAATATTGTCCGCGTCTCACCAGGGAAGACGGCTTCGATGTACCAGGTCATCACGCCATAGAGCACGGCGTCAAACAGCATGAGGCAGATGGAGGTGGTCAGGTTGTAGCTGTCTTCCTCCAGAGGGCTGGCCAGTAGGTTGGACCACTGGATGCCCACGCCTTGCTCCTCAAACAAGGCAAAGTATTCACAACCGAACCCAAAAGCCACAGGGGAGAGAAGACTCTGGGGAAAAAAAGACCAGATGGTTATTAGACAAACGCCAATAAATAGAACCCAGGGGAGGTATGTGCAGAGCTAAGTATCTCTACGCACCACTACGATTTTGGCTCCGAAGCCCACGTAGTCTTGCCAGGCGACACACAGCACATAGGGCAGGTAGAGGGTGAAGTATATGATCCCACCGCAGGCAGCTGCCAAGTTGGCCCGAGAGAACAGCGTGCTGATGAGGAAGCACTGCATGATGGTCACGACACCAAAGGAGCCCAGGAACAGAAACACCACTCCCGGATCGCTGTAGGGCAGCAGGTTTCCCATCTGAGGAGAGAGCAAAGACAAGAAGGTTGTTTTCTGTGTCACTCCGTTGTGTATTTCTATTGTCACGACAAGCGGTGATGGCCAACCTTCAGGAGCATCACCAGCAGGCCGGCGCTGATCAAGAGCGGGATTAAACTGCTGATGAACCAGCTGAGCCACAGGATTCCATTGTTCAGTCCCATGATCCTCATCGTCTCCTTCAGCCGGGCTTCCTTCTCGTACACCACGCCCTTGATGATGATGGCTACCGAGTACATCCACGCCAAGGTCATGAAGAGAGGCATCGATCTGCTCATCACGCGCAGGAAACTGGAGGAAAATGGCCATAGTTATCACTGCAGCGTCTGGTCAAAGGTGGAGTTCGTCCACCCAAAGGTTCACTCACATGTCATCCACGTAGCACGGGTAGGGCATCTGCTGAAGGTACACGCCGATCTTCTCCGTGGTGCCGGTGACAGCTCGAATAATTCCATGCTCGATGATGTCCTGCAGGTAGGAAAATCCGCCCCATATATACCGGAGGTCCTCAAAGGGATCTGCCCTGGGACCAGGGTCCCAATAGCTGGAGAACAAGATCAAAACTGGTTAAAAAGAATGGCGAAAAGCTTGTATGACAAACAGGTCTGAGCGTTTGGACACGGCCTCTTACCTATCTTTAATCTTGTTCGTCCTCTCCACATTATCGATGTCCATACGGATCTTGTAGTTGACTTTGGCAGGCAGCTCGGTGCTGTTGCTCGGCTCGATATCGGGAAACACGATTCCGGCCCAGAATCTCTGGTTGTCCAGAAGCCCCATGGACTTATTGACCAGCCTCTCTTCATTTGCTACCGGCTCCAGTTTGTCGAGGTTCACGCACTGAGAAAGAGAGACGGTACGTTCCCTTTATCTCGCTGCAGATTCCAAGAAGCCAACCAGTTCAGAAAGCACAATAAAAACACTCAGAAAGCTACAGGCGTGACGGATTAGTGTGTGGTTCTGACACATGAGAAATGCCTGTTTGTACACACTTTAGGGTCTCCATAACGATTTAGTGGGTCACTGGGACAACTGCACCGAATTTGCTGATTAATGGCGCGTTTGTGATTTGATTATCTATGGCAGGAAACGGGAACAAGGCGACTAATGGGAGCTTCCCAGCCCTCTGTCTGTGGGACGTGAATCATTGGATAATCTCATCGCCAAACAGAGCAGAAGAAGGCCGTTAGTTTAATCTGGTCCCTAAGACTTGACATTGAATTCAACTTAGCCACGGTTCGTCTTTTACAGGCATGAACATTGCTTAAATGGGCAGAAGATAAAGGCCAGGTTGTCTAATTTAATACAGGTTGTAATTCTAAACTTTTGGCTCCATCCACCAACCTCCATGAAGCGGGAGATGGTCTGTATGGCATGATCGGTCTCGTTGAAGACGTCTCTCCAGGTGTAAGGGGAACCAGGCCGCCGGGGGTCCTTTGCGGCCTTGGACAGGAACAGCGATATATCCGACACACGCCACTCGGTCCCACTGAGCTGAGAATTCAAGAAAGCGGCGCTGGCGTTGTTCTGCAGCATGGTCTGCAATCGAAGAAGCATTTTTATCATCAAAAAAGGAGAAATCAACGTGACCTAAAGACCTAAAATATAGAAGAACGCTCTCGGGGCTTCTGAGAAAACCATGTGACCTATGACAAAAATATTGAATAACAGACTTGTTTTTCTCATGAGAATGTATGTCAAAGAGAGAGGCCTAACCAGCAAACAACTGCTTCTTTTCCTTCCGGCTTGATAGTTTATGCATACTGAACTTGTTATTTGCATCTGTTAATATGGCTATTTGACCTATTTTACATTTTCATGTTCCAACCTTTTATCTAATATGTAACAAAAGAGTAAACTATTGCCCAATGCGCTATGCAGTTCAAACAAAATTAACATCTCTAATAGAATATGATGAGGGCGTTTTACAGAGGTCATTTTGAGCCTTTTCTCTGCTGCTTTAACCACGATTTACTGGTTTGAGTTTATGGTGCGGTACCAACTTTCACCGCCAGGTGGGGTGATGATTATTGCATTTGTTTAAGTTGTGCCGTTTTGGAGCCTGCAGGAGCCGTGTTACAGCATATCAAACACACCATACAGTCAGATCACACTCTCGGGTTTACAGAACCTTCAACACCCTGTGATTGACCCAAAGAGGATTACTGTTGTCAGGCCGCTCACATCAAACACATAATTATACAGAGTAATTATACAGAGATGCACTGATTACCAACTCAGCCCACTTGATGGGCGCAAACAGATGTTGTCGGTGCCAACTCACCCGAACCAAATCCATTTCCTCGCTGTTCTCGATGAAGTTTAAAATGCGGGGTTTCACCTCGTCCCACATGCCGCCGAGTTCCCTTAAGACGCCAAGTTCCTGGAAGGTCTTATTAACCTGCAAACACAAACAAACACACTCGGTCTCAGGTAATGGTGTCCATTCGCAATCTCAGAGGGAATCTGGAAATGGGCCGCACCTCGTGGATTATTCGCTGGGTCGCTGGAGTGTCTGGGGTATAAAGGATCTTCCCCATGAGCAGAGGCTTCAGCGCCCTCCAGATCATCCTGGAAATGGGGCTGGACTCCATGTTCTTCATCAGGTTGTTGCAGTAGGGGGCTGGAAAATCACAACAGATATTGTGAGCCTGTTTGCTCTGGCAAATCATTTACTGGGCATTAATAACGTTTCTGCGCGGCAGCTTTTGGACACGCACTTGAGGAGTTGTCGTAGGTCGACCGGGTCTCACTGTCACTGTCGTTGCCATGATTTCCAAACAAGGCCTTGTAGTTGTTGTCCTCATACCAGTTGAGTGACTTGATTTTCAAGCCGCCCCCTTCAGGATGCCCGCAAACAATACGGGAAACGGCCTGGTACATCTGGTTTGGAGAGCCTGTGGCATTGGCAGTCAGGAACATGATCTCCCTGCGCATATCCTTCCAACTCTTGATGCTGGAAAACTGAAACGCAGAACGCATGTTAGGAAACTGAACACCCGGATGTCCCCCCCTGCAAGTTGTTAATGTCAGCGTGTTTATGAGCCGTCACGGTGGTCTTGCAGAAGCAACCTTATCACCAAGCTATTCCAGCTGAGGAAGTGGAGTGCTGCTCTGCAGGGTGGAGACGGCTCACACTTAACCGTCTGCCTGACTCAGATAACTACAGCGTGTACTATGGATGATGCACATGAGCCTATCTTTCAACTATGTGTTCTGTAACACATGAGAGAGGGGAGCATATAAAGAGCAGCTGGGAAACATCACTGGAATGATCTGCTGTAGGTTAGTCCCATCCGACATAAATGGTGTTGTCAGGATATTCTCCCTTTTTAGGAAAACAAAGGGTGAACAGCTCTAATGTGTCAATAAAGAGGAATTAGATATAAAATCCGATTTCATTAAACCTGAAGAGAGCAGCGAGTTCACTCTGGTTCATTAAGGTTACTACAGGTCAAAAGACAAGCAGCCACAAGTTTCCTGTTCCTGGTCTCCAGTCTGGTCAAATGAAAGGCATTGTGTCATCAACCCGTGACCCAATAGGAATGAAGCAAGGCTTTGCATTGTCCCAGACAAGTGTGACTAGCACAGGTTTGATGGGGCGTGAAGTGTGGGGTGCTGCATTCAGTGAACTCATTTCCTGTCGAATTTCAAGCCAGAAGATGAAAAAAATAAAACCAAAACATGAGCTTGCTAAACAGAGGCCTGTGAGGAGTGTGAGAACAAAGGGAGGAGACTGTAGCAGCGACACACAGGCGCACCTAAACACAAACAGGTGAAGCGCAAGCACAGGCGTGCACGGTTGTTTTTAGGACAAATACAGTGTTGATCATGAGAAAATTACACCAGCAGCGGCCCCTCACCACCCCCACCACAGACACACAAAATGCAGCCTCAGTCAAGAGCCTCCCTTCGTGAGCGAAAATCTCTTCATGCCTGCGTGCTACGTGCGTCTCCAGTGAGTGGAGACACGCCGCATGTGTGGTTCTGGTGTGTGCCAAACAGGCAGCCTGGGAGCGCCATCCCTGAGTGACCTGACGGCGGAGTTAATGCGAGGTTACTGTAGTTCAAGTTCTCGCTCCTTAATGCCGTTAGGTGAACTGGAAAGGATCCCATCGGGTAATTGATGGAGACCGGTGTGAGCCACACAGTGATCTACATGTTAGATAACAATCTGCTGCTCATTGTAAAGCAGTTTAAGGCGGACATGTCTAAAATGATTGACAAGATGCTGAAACATGATCTAGATAAGAAGTCTCGCTTCCTTCCAGAGCAAAAGTGTGATGCGAGAACATCAAATCTTCAAAGTGTAGATTCTCAATCATCCAGGTCATGGTATCCAAGGCAGTTTTCTCTGTCAACTGTTTTTTCCCCACCAAACACAGTTCTAAAGAGTAACTGATCCGCCTTCTGAAGCCCGAACGTACGAGCTGAAGAGCAGCAGCGAGCAGTTAGCTTAGCTGAATTAGCAGAATTAGGTGGGTCACATGTGTTTTGTGCGCCAAAAAGGGGAACAGGTGTGTAAATGAAGAACACAAATACCCGCTGAATGGATCTACCTCAAACAGCTGCAAAGGTAAAGCAGGCTGGAAGCAGCGCTTTATCTTTTTTTTATCCGACAGGAGCTATTGAAATGATTATGCACCACTGTAAATCCCGGGTGGTGCCTGATTACTGTTGAGTCAGTAATACGAGTGTGTTTAACCTCCTCACGGTTTTATCTGCACCCAGCTGAGCAAACACGTCGACTTTTTTCAACCGGAGGTATTTTTTATCAAAACTGTACAGTCATTCACAAAAGGTATGTAAAAAATGTCCCGTCATAAATAAACTGCATTGGGAATAAAAAAACCTCAACCTCCCACAAGTAGTACAAAGAACTGCAAAGTGACTCCGCATGTTGAAAATTCTGAGTAAAAATTGATTGGATGCACAAATATTGTCCCTGCAGTCTGAACTTTGGAAACAAATAGCTCGGCAAAGTTTAGGTTCATTTACGGTGCACACGTGTGCCAGTTACCTCCACAGCCAGAGCCCCAAGGTTCTCTAGAAGATAGTTGGTGGCAGCTGAGACTTCCTGAACCACTTTGGGGTCTGATCTCACGTCCTGTGAACAAGGGGAAAAGAAATGATTCGTATGTGTGACAGATTGTGAGAAGGGGGAGAGAAGGGTTCAAATTAGGGTGAAGACAGCGAGAACAAGAAGTCAAGGCTCCAGAAGATGAAACGACCGACACCAGAAGGAGGACGGGAAAAAGTTCTGGCCTCTCCACTGGGTTTGCTCCATCTCGAGTAATTTTATCGTTATCGTAATGCTTTTCTTTTATGATTTATGATTTAGAGACAGGATTTTCCATTCTTGCACTACAAACCCTGTCACTTTACCCCCTACAACCCCCCCAATAACTTTGTCATGGGATTCTGTTTTTTGGTGATCTTTTTTCCTCTGTTTGTCTTCCTGAACGTCTTTTTGTTACGATAAGCACAGCAGCACAGAATGTTTATCCCACCACGGTCACTCCCTTTGGAGCCGGGGTTGTTACGGGAATACGGCCGTCTGTTTTTCTGTTTTCTTTTTGGAATATACAAGTGGAGGAGAGGTGAACAGAGAAGGAAAGGATGAGGAGAGGGTAGAGAGAGCAAAGAAAACAGGGCTATTCAAAGTGCAAGGTAAGCAGAACGATGAAGCTGCATATGCTTGGGAGAGCAACTATTAAAAGGTGACCGATCACTCGGGCTTAGCTTTACCCACTCACCCGGATCGGTTTGAAGAAGTCAAGGTTGGACAGAAAGTGGCTTTGCGCCTTATTTAGCCAGTCACTGGAGGACTTGCATATAATTTCTTGGGTCAGGCGAGACACGTTGCGGTCAGCAATGTGAACGAACTCCTCCAGCGGCGTCGCGTTGCAGAGGTCTCTGAGATGGAAGCCGAAGCCTTTGGTCAGGACCTGGACAGAGGGAATGAGAGACATGGGACAGGCGGAAAGAGCAGCGTGTCCAGCCAGCGTCCGACCAACAGTGACTCAAACAATAAATCTTTCCCAATTTCGCAAGTCTCATATGTGAGTAATCCTGGTAGTGTCACCATGTCAGTCATGATGCGTTCAAGTGTCTACTGATTGGAATTAGGTTTTTTTTTTTCTTTCCCCTGCCTCTCGGCTCTCTGAACGGAGGCTGGAAAGAGACTTGATGAGTGTGCACGTGTAAGACTGAGAATAGCACGCAGCGACTCTCCATCTGGAAGCCCGCAGCCGCTCTGTTTATGCCGCCGGCCTAAGAGTAACCAACCACGCTCACACACACCAAATGTTGATCTTTTTCATTGGAGACGCATCCTAGCTTAAATGACTTTGGAGGATTGGAATTCAAACAAATCATCCAGCGGCGAAATTAAAGGATTTTATTTTCCACTTTGAGATTTTCAGCCCAGCTTCTTCTGCTTCCTCGTCGTGTCCCACAGATTCTGCAGGGACTCGCTCACACTGGCTGTTATCCCCTGCACGTGAGGGGGGGAGCAGCATGGTCATGTGACACAAGCTCTCCAACCGTAAGCCAGGGATGCTGCGGTGGTGTGTTTGGGTGTGTGTGTGTGTGTGTGTGTGTGTGTTTGTGTGTGTGTGTGTGTGTGGTTTACCTTAAGGTAAAGCAGGCTTTGCATATGTGTTGTACTGTTATGTGCTATGAATGGATGATCAAATGTGGCTTAACAATAAATATCTCGACAGCTAACCCCCCCCCCCCCCCCGGTAAGTATTAAGGGCTTAGCTGTGCCGCGGTCCCGTGGCCGGACCGTCAAGCCAAGGTCAGTGGATTTATAGATGGGCCGTGATTTTCCCACAGGTCTAAAGAACCGGCCAGAAAGAGTCGCCTAACCTTCTCCAGGTTGACGTCGGCCTCCACGATCTGCTTCAGCGCGTGGTGGGGCAGCGAGGCGTTGCGGTGCAGGAAGTGCGAGAGGGTCTCGTCGTCCTTCAAAAAGTCCTTCAGCTTGAAATCTACGGCGAAATACAAAAGCACTGAACATGAGCCGATAAAACCCCCACAAAACCAAAAACACTTGTGTTTACTGGAGAATAACAACGAGCAATTAAGCTGCGAATCGAACCCCCTTCCCCTCCCAACAATTGGACAAATTTCTTATTTTAATGAGTGGAAAATGCACGATTCATGTCAACATGTCAAACCACGTGCTTCTGGTGAAAGGGTCATCTCTGAGTCGGCCAACCGTTTCTCCATTTCCAGGGGTAAACTCTCCGGCTGGCCCCTTTGCACGCTCACAGCATTTTGTAATTTTACCACATTCCACAAGAGTCAAAGCGTTTAGGAGAATGGCCTGAGTCATCTGTTCAACTGCTGGGTTACTCTCGTGCATTCCGGCTTCCCGTTTCTAACCTCCTCCAACTCCAGAGACAACCTTTCCCCAGTTTTAGCCCGTTTTTTTTACATCTTAAACTGGTGCTTTTCACTCGTGGTGCCATTTCTATATCCCACAATGCATTTGGTTATTGAGCTAATTCGGTGTAAATATGGCTTAAAATGTAAGAGGATGAGATTGAACGTTTAATCTTACATTCATCTGTATCAGATCTTTATAGTCTATCTGGAAAGGCAAACGGGAAACGCTCTCCTCTGACCAAAGAGCCCAGCCTTCAGGAGGAAGTGAAAGAGAACAGGATGTTCTCACTAAGGAGGGGGTAGTGGGGGGGTTGCATTTCTCCCTATGCCATGGCTGTCCACCAAAGTATGTGACATTGAGATGAGTGTGTGTGTTTGTGTGTGTATGTATGTGTGTGTGTGTGTGCGTGGGGGGGGGGGCATTAATACTGGGCTGTGGGAGAGAGAGAGAGAGAGAGCTTAACTCTCAGCAGTGAGCATCTAGGGAGTGTTAATATGCTCTCCTCGGTGTCCCGGTAGGAAGTCACAGCTCCCAGAGTGCATTTCATCCAAAGGCCCTGAAGGACATTTGGGTTTATTAAAGTGGATGGGAAAGCAAGTTTACACAGTCAACAAAGTGCTGTTTTTGTTTGTGTTCTGTTGCTGCCTCTCATCTGTTTTAAGTTCTTTCCCATTAAGAACATCACCGGAGCCAATAAAGTATTCGCTGGCAGTAAAATCCAAGATCTATTGTAATGGAGGCTTTTTAATACAAAAATGCATGGAGCATTTCTTTATTTGTCTGTGTGATGCATAATAGGCTCCTTTTACAGGCGATGCTTTGTTGGTTTCTTGCGTAACGCACCTCTGGGCCAGCACAACAGACAGTAGCCCAAACACCAACAGGGCCGACAGTTGCATAATTACTAATGGTGCCGGATTTACCCTTAAGTTGGGGTCTGATGTCAAATCAGGTTGTGGTAAAACCCCGTTTATCATGAAAACAACATTGGTTTGGAAGGTGTTCAGTGATTGGCGAGGACATTTGTGGGACTTCATCATTGAGTGCATAGCTCACTTTGAACGGGTCAATGCAGCAAAGGCACAAACAACGTTTTATTTGCAGAGTACGGCCTCCCTCCCTCCCTCCGCACAGCAACACCCGCGGATACAGTGAAGGCTCCTCCGCCAAGCACTTAGCTTTTAGATAATGACTATAATGTGCTGGTAAAACCTCTCCTGTTTGAGCTGCTTGAGTCATACGGTCACAGACGGGCGAAAATCCAGATCAAACAGCCACGAAGCCACTTTGGTAGAGTGACTGAGGGCGGATCGTCTCTGTCGTGTTCCACAGCGACCGCGGCCCCCGGCAGCTGGGCCCCGACCACAACTGGTCGGCAGTGATAAGGGACGTCGCGCACTTAATGTCCCCCAGATAATTTCGTCTACACTTTTTCCCCGCACGTGTTCCTCTTCAGTCATTTCAGGCTGGTAGGACGGACTTTTATCAACTAACTTAAGCTAATTTAACACAAAGAAGCAAAAGGAATTCACACAAAGAAGCGTTTGTGCTTACGAGCTGTGTTCTTCTGCATCTTCCTGAGTGCTCTCAACAGTTTGCTGTAGCCCTCGTAGCTTCGATCGTTCTGCGTGTACAGCAGGATCTTCTTGGCATCGATCAGCAGGCGGGAGATGCTGGATCGAAACAAGATGCGATCCGGTGAAGTGAGCAGAGTAAAACGCACAACATCCCTCGAGAGGAGAATCTCACTCACATTGAATCGTTGAAGTTCCCCACCATCCCGGGACTCTCGCCTGGGGTGGGATTGCGGAAACAGGGGTTGTTAGCGTTGCAGATGATGCCTTGCACCCAGGGCAACGTGCCCGCAGAGGGCATGGCCTTGTTGGGGAAGTGACCTGGAGAGGAGACGGACAGTTGTTGGTAACTGGTCGTTAAAAACGTTGCTTTTGAAAACATTACTCCCGGGATTCACGTCAATCCTCCCATTTTGAAACTCGAAGCAAAACAAAAGACTTAGCATTTGGGAAGAGCAATAAATAACCCTGACTTTATCTTTACAGGCATTTACTTTTCAGCTATCTGCATGACCTCATGTGCTAAAAAGATCAGGGTGGGGAGTAGAGGTGAAGGAGTTCACCTCCTTCCATGAAACAGAGCAGGTAAAACCAAATCCCTGTTACGGTGCTGCTCGGAATCCACAGTTTAGCTCCAAAAAAATGGGAAAATCAATGGGCAATAAAAACAATGCGGCTTGTAGAACTGGTTTTTTGGACCAGCACTAATGTCGCAGCCGGGTTGTGAAACAGCTCCGGCTGCCAAATGACATTGTGAATCCCTTTTTTCCAGGAGCCGAAGATCCTGTCATATGCCTACGCTGTGCAAATATTGACCAATTCAACAGAGCGTTTCACATTAGGAGCACGTAAAATGTCAAAGGTTTGGCCACCGAAACGGGCGAGATTTTTGGTTAATACCGGTAAAAACCAGAAACGTCGTTAACGTCGGTTTCAGTTAGATTCAGAAGGAAAACGGTAAATAAAAAACACTCTGAATGACCGTCTGAGTCTCGCCTTACATTCATGCTGCTCATAAGGTGGGTAGTAGGTTCGGACTGAGATCAGGATGAAGAAGATGAAAAGGGGCCAGATGATTTCAATGAGCAGCTGGATCTACAGAAATAGGAGACAAAAAGAACACGACGGTTAAAAAAAAACAGGATTTGGACAGACGGGAAGCCAAAACTGAAGGCAAACGTAGGACAACAAACACGACACAAAACAAAATTCTCGGCGTTTTCAGGTCAAGTGAGGGGAACTTAGCAGACATCTCAGGAGTTGGGCGTGTGCAGGCAGCTGCCGGGCGTTAAGAGTAATCCCGCCGTGCGTCTGGGTGAATGATGTGGGTTAATAACAGCAGACAGATCCAGGCAGAAAGAATGTTTCTGCGAGGGTTTAGAAGAGTTTGCCCATCTGCTGCACGCGGCCCCCCTCCGCTTAAACCGCCTATGTCTCGGCCTTAACCCGCGCCACAGACATGCGGAGAGGGGATAAAGACCAAAGTCACTGTCTGAGTAACCGGACTGTACGCGATTGTTGTCAATAATTGGCCTAATTGTTGAACAGCCTTGGTTGTCGCTTTGAGCGGCGGCTCCAGCTTGATGGCCAAACGGCCAAATTGTCCGCGGAAAACAGACTCCCGGCGCACAAAGGCGCCACTGTGCGATGACCCGGGAGTCAAAATTGATTTGCATAATGCTGAGTGGGCATGAATCAGAACACGACGCTCACTGGGTAATGGCGGGTAAAAATGTGACATCTTCACACAACTTCTTCTTTGCTGAAAATTACATAATTTCCCTTCGCCGCGTATTTAACGTGTGAGTTTCTCTTCCTCAGCGGCGGCCACGCGGTGATGACGGGCGGCGGTTGTACTCACGGTCTGTCTTCGCCGGTAGGTGAAGTTCTTCCAAAGCAGCAGACCCAGCTGAGTGGAGACAGCCATATCGATGTCTTCCCAACCTCACTGAGGACGCTCCAGCTCCTCGCTGTCGAACCAAACAGAAAAATCTGTCAGTCAGCTACTGAAATCACAAACGTGTCTCCCTCCACAGGCAAAATCAACATAGTTTGTTACAAGCAAAGCTGTGCGACTATATGAGTGTGGAATAAAGGACAAAAATTCAACATAAATGTGGGAAAACCAATCAAGGGCAAAGACAAGCTTTAGCATTACAGTCCAACAAATAAAGATGGTTAAAAAAAATTCACCTAATGAAGCAAACTGGTCAGGCTGACAGAGAAACGAGCGGCAGCCCTCAGTAAACAGGCTCGTCAGATTTATGTGGAAATCGCTGCAGATCGGGGTCCACTTGATGTAGACACATCCGTCCAAAGGTCAGGCTACAGCTAAACGCTGGAGACGAGTGGGAGGGTGGGCAATTTTAGAGATGTACAGTTCAACAATGTGGCTTCGGCGGTTTTCCATGTCAGCAGCTCCGGCTCAAAAATTAGTTTAAAAAGAAAACAGGCTGCTTTTGTCTGTAGTTTGAACTCAAATTCATAAGAGATGAACAAAGTGGGCGCACATGAGCCCCGACATGGACGTCATAGCGCACTTTTCACCTCTTGGTAACTTAGATTTTACACAAGAACGAAAACCTGAAAAGTCAAATGAAATCAGGGACGTTTACGTGGGAGGGTTTGGTCAACCTTGGCTTTAAGTAGGAAATATTTGTCCAGTGATTGGGACGACCTTTGGACGGGGCTAAATTGATCGGATGTGAACAAGTGGAAGGACCTGAAGACAAGGGTACAGTACTGATCAAACAGGGTAATCTCACTGAGAATTAGCTTTGGGGGGGTGTGATAACCCCCGTCCCAATGGTGACTGCGTGATTCCCAGCCACTGCTAATCCACTCAACCACCCGATCTGAGTCATGCCAACGCAACATCTGTATCACTGACAACCCTTGATACAGATGTTAAGGATGCTTTCCGGGACACTTTGGGCCAGGAATTCAATGCTCATTTTTCCACAGTTGTGTTGCTCATTTTCAGTAAATCCAGAAGAATTGCCCAAAATGTTGCAATGGAAAACCAACAGGAACTTTGAGAACAAACACCACAGTGACCCATGTACTGTTGGACAATATCTCCACTGCTGGTACATGATCAGATTAACTCTTTATCCACAATGGCTGAATGAAGAAATCCGATCCGAGTAAAGCACTCGATGCCGAATGGAGAATTTATATACCCACAAAGACGAAGAATTTTGGACGGTTGAACAGGGCAGCTGCAGCTTTTCGCTACAGCCACAACCAACATCAGTATGTTTCAGCAGTCCCAAATTTGAAGTAATTTTGCTTAGACAGACCGTCCGTCCCCCCCCCCCCTCTGAATCCCAACACAAAGGGAAAAACAGGTAGACGGCATTTAGATCTTCCCTGATTAGGAATAAGAAGCAATTTTAAAGGAAAATAAACACAGCTATGAACACTTAAAGGAATTATTTATTCGTTTTTGACCAGCTAGCAGACTGTCCTGCGTTTATTTGCTCGTATATCTATATTTTTTATTTCGGTAAAAGGCAAAGATGAGAGACGTTGAACCAGCAGCACAAATGCTGCAGAGACAGAGCGCCCCTAGTGGCGAACGGCTGTATTTTTAAATACTTGTTTACCATCGTTCACGTGTTAAACTGCGTTCATGCAGGGCTTTGTCACCTCAACGTTTCGTATCCTTCCCCCCTTTGATCGCCTGAAAGATCACTCAAAATTCGGAAAGCTCATCGTAACCACGCATTTCTATTGTGGCGGAAAGGATGAGCGTCGAGACAGTTGGGTTCGAACCACGACTGAAAACAAAGAATGATCTGACGGATCACCAAGGCTTCTGATCAAAAAGAAAATGAAGGCACGTTCGACAAAAGACTAAAGACAACGCGCAGTTTAAAAGAAACCTGTTGGCAAATGTGTCAAAATTTGATTTATTTTAGCTTTTTTATTTCTCTCGACTTCGGGTAACTGTCGGTCATTCGGTGCGCAGCTGCTGCAGCATCAAGACAGAAAAAATATGTCAACACCAAAAAGGAAATGGCTTTCAATATTAAACTACAAAGAACGTCACTAGAAAAAAAACACACCCAAATCTCCAAACCAAAGAAAACCAATAAACCAAATTGAAAAAGACATAGATAATTCCACTCAATAGCACCACAATACAACGGTTGGGGTTTATGTCACGAACCTAATGTTACATTAATCCTTCATGTAAAAACAGGTTGTTTGATTTTGGAATGCGTCACCGGAAGCCTTTTGTTGAATGAAGCGAAATCGACGCTGTCGCGGTCGAAAAAACACACAAGCGACGCGAAAAAATAGAAGAAATAATATTTCTGATAGATTAAAAAAAAAAAAAAACATCAACCGTTTATCACAAACATGCCATCGTGAAACACCTTGCAAATCCTAACCTTTAAATCAAGAAAAAGAGCAGTAAAAGAGTTTTCAGACAATCTTCACGCTCGAAACCATCACAAAGCAATTTGAGATCGTGACAATAAAACAAGTTCACACCTAAAACATAAACTGACAAAAGAAGCAATGGTTTTAACGGATGACACGGTGGCCCGTATCTCTTTATTTCTGCAAAGCAGCTCGCAATTTATCCACAAACTCCATCGCGAAAAGAAGAAAAAAAAACCCTCAAAACTCACCGAACGCAGTGAATGTCTCCTCTTTCTCTTCTCATGCGGTGAAGTCACAGGTCGAAAACCAAATCTGGAGGGATAAATGAACTCCTCCGCTGTTACGGCATTCGTATCCTCAGAGTCCGTCTGACTAAACAGTTTTTTCTTTCCTCCAGCAGGGTTTTATAGCGCAGCTCGATTCGGAGCGACGCGGCGCGGTAGCGGTAGCGGTAGCGGCGCGGCAGCGGCGCGGCAGCGGCGGAGGTTACTGTCGGTCACAGCTGCTGCCATATAAGGCAAGCACGTGCGCAGTCAAAACATTTCTTAAAGGGACAGCGACCCCCTTCGCCTAATTGCGATCACGTGACTGGAATTGAGTCTCAATACAAATCGATGAAAAACACGCAAAGGATGAGAGATTTTATGAACACTGACGAGAAAAGATCCCTGATTAGGTATTTTAATTAATTCAAATTATTTTAACACGTTGGCCTTGGTACAAACAAGGCAAGCGAGCTCGGATTAATGATGGCGTAAACATTGATTACTGAGGCTTTTCTGGGTTTGTTATGGTGTCACCTCCACCTGCAGCTTTCATCTGTTGAGTCTTCTGTTCAAACCCGAAGCAAAAGACGGTCCAAGGACAAGAGACAATAGCAGTAATGTAGCAAACCCAAGCACGTAAACAGTGCCTTCCACGTGGGGGTCTAACTCCAAACGGCTAAAGCTGCTTTCTTTTTAAGAGATCAGGGTGTGACAATTAAAGATGCCGATTAGTATGGAATTTAACTAACACTATGGAATAATGCTAAAAGATATCACTTGTAAAATCCAATGGTTCCTAATGCCCCAGTGTTTAATTACCTTTGTACGGGAACATTATGAACAACCCACCTCTTTTCTTGCCGTTTTTCCCTACATCATTTTTAATAGACGCGTTTGCAGGTTTTTCAGCCTGCATTGACCTGAACTCTGTATTTTCATATGAAGGTCGCTGTTGAAATGTGGTACAAATCTCAGTGGGCATCGGTTCTGCAGGCTGCAGAACAATATAATACTGTTGTTTTAGGCTAATGTAGCACTGACCCAAAACTGATGGATTACATCACTATATTACCCACTTGGAATAGCAGTCAGAACTATAGCATGAACTCCACACTGCAGACATACATTAGGTAGGAAATTATGCAAGTTGAGAGCATAAGTGAGCAAAGGAAGAGCTTATGGGAAAGACAATAAAGAGATTTAAAGTGGAGTGAACCAGCAGAAGAGATGTCTTTAGTTGTAATTAAAAAATGCACTTGTAGATTCATGGCGTTAATACGACTAATTAGGGCACAACAGCCTCATCAATCGTAGTGTCACTGGTTTATAGTTGGAGGAGCAGAAACAATCAGTTACCAGTCTGAGGTTGCTGGGCTGTTACTGGGCCAATTGAGGGTTATTTTGAGAACGGTCACGTCTCAACCGCTAATTTAATCCCACTGCGATCAATCTTCCCAAACACTTGGATTTAATGAACTGAGAATAGGGAAGTGGGAAACAGGGTTACCAGCAGGGCTTGTTGAGAATCACCGGCTTGTTGCGTTTGCGCAGCGTGGGTAGATATGGAAGAAGAGAGCTTTGGAGACTAGAGAGTCGCTCTCTTTTAACCGTTTTCTTGTTGCATAGTTTGCATTTATTCATCAAATAACTGGTGCGCACACCCAGCTTCGTTAAATAGCCTCATTGGGATGTTTGATTTCTTTTTTTGACCGATAATAACCCCTGGTCCAAATGCTGCGCATTATAAGGCGACGCATTATTTTGTCAGTGTTTGGTTTCAGGCTTTAAACAAACCCGGTTGTAAAACAGACTGCACACACAGGTTGGAGCGGAGGAAGAGGATGGCGGCTTTGTCCGATAGTAACCCCAACACACAGAAGGAAGGAGGAGGGAAGCTTTGTCCGATAGTAACCCCGGACGAACGAAACGAAAGGAAGCAGAAGCAGAGGGGGATGGTGCGCGAGGTGCCTATATTTATCCTGACATTGCAAAGAAAAATGCACGACATCTGTCCAAATGACTAAAACGCGGTGATAATGGCTAAAATGAACGCGACTTTTAGTCACAAGTCAGCCTTTCTCGCGTTGGCATCGAAGAATGCAGCTCAGTAATGACACAGACCTTCAGAGGGAGACGCAAAAGTGTGATTTAAACACCAAATGCCCCAGTTTTGACAAAACAATGGGTCACATTTATCAGGAAATGTTGATTATAATGAACCCGAGACTCTGCGAGTGGGTCTGATCAGCAGCTGCAACGTTGGCACTCAGGTGGCGTTTACGTGTTATCGGAAGTATTTACCCATAAATAAAAACACGGGACACGGTGATTAGCCAGGCACGCATCGGGATCCATAGTTAAGGGAATTATTATTCACCAGGCTCGCTTAACTCTACTGACACATGATTTGTCGAGTTTTGCATGATACATATTTTTTTGGAGAGACTTAGAAAATTGATTAATTACTCTTAAATGATGTAGTACCGTAGGTCTCGTGCTTTTAGGCGCACGCCACTCTGATATTTAACTATTTGAAAATAATTTGTAAGACCATTTATAGTAATATATCTCATTTATATCGACTGTCACAACCGGTGTGGAGCGTGGGTACTAGCTATTCCAGAGCACTTGAACGCACCATGGTTTGACCGCTAGTTACCTCGCACCGCACCAGTCGGAGAACTGGGTGAAAGGGGAATGATGTCACTGGCGGCGCTCAGGCACAGAATAGAAACACATCTGAAGGTGGCAGAAGTACGATAATAATGCAGCGGCTGGTCACGACTGCGTCTTTGTTCACACCGTCATTAGAGTCCTTTGGAAAAAGCTGATGGAAAATGGCCAGAAAATTTTTTTCTGCCTTTTCATGGATATTTGCAAGGTTGTTCCCCCTAAGCACAAGGTATGACATGACTTTGCTGCGGCCCTGGGAGGAATTCTCTGAAGATACTTCAGTAGCAAGAACAGAGCTCCATTTTGCTTTCGTGACCTTATTTCCGAGTGAAACAATGTAGTTTGTACCCGAGCCTCTTCCTTTGGTCCCCTGGGAATCCCGACAGAATGATCAACTCCGTTGTGCGTTTGCCTCCCCAGTGCTGCCGCTGCACCATTCGTCTAACCAAAATTCATTATTCTTCCACATAATTACAAGCTTCTTGAGCTCCTATTTGCTGGTGAACGTGGAGGGAGGCTTCCATTAGTCCTTCATGGTAAAGCTACAATCTGAGCTTCAATCACTGCATGTTTTAGCGTATCCTCACACCTCTGTGGGTTTTATGTCAGCTGCAGGTGATGCAAGACATTAAGAATAAAATTGGTGTTGAATGAAGTCATCCCCTATCAGCGGGGGCAATAAGCGCCGAGCCAAGGCTCTGCTTTCTGTTGTATCGGGCGTTTATCATGCTGAGGCGTTCCCTAATTCCATTCCTTCCCAAATTGTTTACCGGTGTCCTTGATCCCGTAAACATACTTTTTTTTTTTAGTTGGGGAAAACTCCAAATGCTGTTTGCGGGACTCACAAACCCTTAAACTGCATCTTCTTTATCTGACAGGTGACAAAAAAACCCTTTTCTTTTCAGTCCATTTACTTTCTTCCATAAAGATCCACCCTGGAAAATGTGTGATGACATTGAGAGCTGGAAGATTTGATACTGTGAGCTGTAAGTATGAAGGGAATGTGTCCTTGGTTGCGTGAGGTTTCAAACGATCATGGAGAGCAGGGGAGCCCAAATCCAGTCTGGGGGTCACAGCCGAGCCGGGTTTTCTCTCCAACCAGGTGGACTCCACATTCACCTGTGATCTTGCTGTCCACAGAGGCCTTTTCTGTCTGGTGGGACAGAAAACCCGGCTCAGCCCTTGAGGACTGGATTTGGCAGCCCCTGATAGAGAACAGGGTTAGAGGCAGTCGATGCAGGCACGCAACACACCTTAGTCTCATTTATGCGCTAATGTACAAATACCGAGGGAATTTCTTAAACACGTCTGGTTTTACTCACCTACGACTCGGCATGCCACTCTTTGCCCCGTCGGTCATGCTAACCGTCACGGTTCGCATGGATTTTAAGCGGGCATTTATCGCTTTAGGACGCTTTTAAATTAAAAAATGATGCCGTTTGCACAGGATTACATCATCAGCCACAAGCTTTTTTTGTTAGCCGTCATATGAGTGACCTCTTTCCTCTGACTAAGAGTTACTGTATTGCTGAGCAGCCATCTGTTACCCTCAGCTCTAATAGACTATTCATGTCCAACAGCTGGCAGCCACACTGAACCCTGTCTGGAGGAACCCTCCAGCAGGACCAGGCTCATGTGGGGACACGAAGCGTCCCAAACGATCTCCCCTTTCTTCCAAGTCTCCCATCACAACACACAGCGGTGTTTGTCGTTACTGTTCTATAGATTTACATGGCTGAAGCACTCATTTGCAACCTGCCGCTGAGATCAGGACACAAATGCTGACACGGGCCTTGTTTTCAGACTCCCACACGCCACTAAATGAAACACTTGTCCTTTATTTTTCTTTCTTTTCTGCTGCCGTGGTTGTTTTGCCTGTCAGGGCCTCCACTCTGCTGATAAAGCAACAATTCATGCACAGTAAGGTGCGTGCACACGTTATTTAAGCAACATTCCCAAAAGGGAACTATTTATGGCATTGGAGGGGATCTAATACTCATGGAGTTAGATTTTTATAGGGAAAAGGATAGAGTAACCCGGCTGATGCTTTTCTGAATGGAAACCATTAGTGCTTGATTGTTCACATTGAAAATTCCAAAAGGGATCAAACTGCTTTTCCACTAAGCTTTATGGTTTCTTGGGTCTGTATCAGCCTCGGACGGCCCCACCTGAGACCCGAACACAAGCAGGGAGGCGGCGAGGAGAGCAGTGATCGATGGCGAAGAGCAGAGCCATTTCCTGTTGATGACAAAATGGGGACGGCACGGTGGCAACGATGCCCCAGTAAAGATGAGACCACCCCTCCTACACACACACACCTCCTCATGCTGTTCTTGCCGCATCCACGTGAGAGAGGAGGAGGAAACGTGCACCAGGATCAGGAGAGATGAGCAGCGAGCGCCGCTGCATGGCAGCCCTGCTCCATCCTCAGGCCTAAATCCCAGCAGCAGCTAGTTGACTCAAATTAAATGCTAAAGGTGCCAAAATAACCCTTCTAAAATTATCTGGGTATCAAATTTAAGAGATGAATCAGGTGTGTGTGTGTGTGTGGGGGGGGGGGGGAGATGTTGGGCCACACAGATGGAAAAAACTGCAGTATTTTTCAATCTTTTACACATTTTCTGTACTGGGTCCAGCCAGAAGAAGGCTAACAGTGATGGTAAATCAACATCTTTTGTCCTAAGACACGTCCCTGTAATTACAGACAAGTGTTGAGCAGCAGTGACGCACGGTCGAAATAAAACAGGCAGCTTTGAGGGAAACGTGCAGAAGCATTCTTATGATCAGACGGGGACAAAAAGGCACCTCGTCTTCAGGTGTGCACAGGAAAAGGAGTTGTTCTTGCACATCGGGGGCGCTCAGCATCTCATGCATGCACAAGTGTTGCGTTACGTCATGTTCGAAAACACGATAACACTATGTGGGCGCGAAGGCAAAAATATTCAGTTCAGAAAACAGTCTTGATACCGTTGAGCCGCCAAATGTATTCTGTTGTCAGATTGAGTCGGTCACTGTCACGACTTCTGATAGTGATTAACACAAACTTCTAAATAATAGTAATGAAATAAATTGGAATTTACCTGGATGCACATTACATAATATTCAAGCGTGGGGCGACTCGTCCTTTTGTCATTGTGCGGCAGCGCCAGAAAACACAGACTCTACCGCCATCTAGTGGATAAACGGAATGCGTAGAAACTCACTCGGAGGTTTTAGTCAAGATTTTTTTCACCCTTCAATCAGCGATTAATGCCGTTTGCGAGTCTTTTTTAGCCTTAAGATAACATACGCACTTAAACGAAGATGATAATTACCCAATACTTCAACGCCGTTATCCCGCGATAAGCAAATCTGCATGGTCCAACATCTTTAAAGATAACAGCAGAGGAACAAGAGAATTATACTCGAGAAAAGGAACATTTTAATACCCGTCTAATTATTCTAAATTGGTTTGTACGGTCTAACAAAGAATTAGACATTTTTCTATTTTCACCCAGTTGCAGCACTGACTGAGCAGCAAGTATAATTCAGTCACTGTTGTCATGGAAACACTGACATCTAGGAGCAGGAGTGTAAACCAGTAACCCTATGATGTAATACACTGATATCACTCGAGCACCACGGTCTCCAACATGTAGTTTGGAGTTCTACAGCAAAAATAAACTCTTGAAAAATTCTCGCTAAACTTCCTGTAACTTTATTTTTCCTCTACTTTCTGTAACTATTAAAGACAGACCGATTTACAAAATTGGAATATTTTTAATTTCAGCATCCATTACCATTTTCATCTGTTGTACGTTTTAAAAAGTGCGTAATAATGTGGTTATTACCGTATTCCTGCCATTGATCCTCTACAGCCATTGATGGAGTAATGAGAGCAATATCAGAGTTACGAGGGAAGTGTTGGAGGGAATGAGTTCGAGTGACACTTTCACGTCTGTCACGCTCCCGTGGCGCCGGAATGATCGGCACAACTCGGTCCAGAAGAAAAAGACAGATCAAAGACGGATCATTAATCCGAGTTCGGTCTCGCACGATGAACACAGAAAATAACAGTTGCCCCTCTGCAGACAGCAACATTCTCTCCTAATGTCCCTTCTGATGGAAAAACTGACAGAAACTAGCAGTGCATTCGAAAAACTATTAAAGTTGAAACTCACCTGGAGGAGAAGCACTGGGCTAAACTGCAAAGGACCTGGGGGGGGGGGGGGGGGGGGGGGGGGGGGGGGGGGGGGCACTGTTCTGAGAAGTAAAGGCCTGGACTTCAGAGCTCTTGATTGGAACCACCAGGGTTGATATTTCAAGAATAAAAAGTTTCAAAATGGTGCCATTCCCGTGTAAACCAGGAGCTGTGACAACCCCTCGAATGTTCTGCCAACCAGGTTTTTAAGGGGCCTGGCTGAGCTCCCTCGTGTGACCCGTTTGAAGATGACAAATATCGCTATGAGGCTGCAATGGGGGCTCAGACGGAGCAAAGCTTAGACTTTAGCAACTGGCTTCACACCTGCGAGCGACTGAACCTCCACCAGGAGGATCCAGCTTTGATGGGGCTCGTTAAATCCTCAGTCGAAGCGTCTGAATCTGTGAAAAACCTCAGTACCACCAGAGTCTTCTAGAAGCTCAGCCATCATCTCCCATTCCTGATAATCTGGACTTCCTGCCAGGCTGTGAAGACCAGCACTGTTGTTGAGAGCTGCAGACACAAACTGATACGTAGAACCCAGAGGGTTCTGGAGCCGGGCTGCACCACAGGCAGGGGAACAACAAATGGACAATGATGGCGCCTCTTTTATGGCAGAAGGCCGCTGAGCTGATTGACTGGAGATGAGAGTCAGGTGTGCAGATCAGGAGTTGAGTGAAACTGAGGAGCAGCCCCGCCCAGCCTGGAAATAGACCGACAAGGGAAAACCAGACGGGAAAGGGTGGGGGCACACTTCTTAAAGCTTTAACGTGTGGGGCAACAAGGGTTAAATAAGGTGGGCGAGCCATTTAAAGGGTCGTGGCAGAAGCACTTTGGCTTATTTAAAGGGAGGTGACGCCAACAGATCGCTACAAATGAGACATTTCATCATTAAAGACTTTAACGACCAACAAGAGCTCTTCCTGTGTTCCAAAGGGGCCCCCGTCTCCACAGATTAGGACGAAAGGATGTTTGTTTCAAGCCCCGAGCTCCAATTCTCCGCTCAAGCCCATGAGCAGGACTGGGAGAGCGCCTGGTCTCAGACCAGGAACTTCTGTCTGTGTCATGGACCCACGTCCGCACCGCTCCCATAGAACGCCAATGTCAACTCTGGCAATGATGCTCACGGCCTCTGGTCACGTTTGGAATCACAAGGCCATCGGTCTGGATCGGTGAAGGGACCATCTGCTGCCTTTGGTGCCTCGACAGGGACGGAGCCTACGAGCTAAATACGTCGTCCCAGATCACTGACAGTAAACACAGGAGACATGCCGACCCCACAAAATTGGAAAAGTCCTGGCACAACGTTCCTATGAACAGATTCTGAGTGAACACATCACATCCTTCGGCCCTTTTCCTGCCAGCTCATGTTTCCTGTTACTGCCTGATGTCGGGTTCTAGTTACGCAACTTACAGTGTTCAGTTCATCTGACTTCACTTAAACATTCACAGTCTTTATTTTTCCATTTAGAAAAAAAAATCTGTTTGTTTGTTCTTGTATTTGCTATGTACTGGCAAAATGTGCATTCTACTGGCAAATAGGATAGTTTTGGGGGAAGTGAGTGACATTTCTGCTGGTCCTCACAACTTCAAAAGACAGTTTTAGGGGGAAAACCTGGTTTAAAGGTCAAGGTTAGGGTTGGGCTTAGCTCTGATGCTGGGGTTAAGGTCCCGGGTACTATAAAAGACCTCACAAAGACTGAAGTACAAGGATATGTGT
This sequence comes from Takifugu rubripes, assembly GCF_901000725.2. Taxonomy (NCBI): domain Eukaryota; kingdom Metazoa; phylum Chordata; class Actinopteri; order Tetraodontiformes; family Tetraodontidae; genus Takifugu; species Takifugu rubripes. Next base: position 15,001,239 of record NC_042301.1, on the reverse strand, counting down.
GTGTGTGTTTGGATACTGCTGCAGTTTTGGTCATGTGAATGTAAATATGAGGATTAGGTGCCAGACGGAGGCTTGGTGATAAACCGGTGTTTGGATGAACAGCCTGCAGCCTTCAAGGATCTAAATTAGCAGGAACGGAATAAAAACCCCCACATCTGGAGCGTGAATTATTGAAGAAGGGAGCGTGCCGGGCGTGAAGGAGGGTCAGCGCTGGAGCCTGGCTGTGCTCCTCTCCCAGCGCTTCATCCGTGCTCTCATCCAGCAGACAGGTAGCAACAGTGTTTGATTAGTTCTCGCCTGGCAGCACAACGTCGCCTCTTCCTGTTGTTTGTTCTGCACAAACTGGCCGCAGGGAGACGCCGCCAGCCTGCGCCGCGCTCGCAGGTGACGGGTCGTTTGCTCGTCTCCGGATTTAGAGGCTCTTCGAACACTTTTCAAGACAAGAAGGTCCAAGTGGTGGTCCCCTCACGGCCACTTTATTAGGTCCACCCTGCTGGTAAAAGGTTGGAGTCGCATTTCAGAAGTACCTTCATCCTTCCTGGAAACCTTCAACAAGCTGTTGGAAACATTCCTCAGACATTTTAGTCCATGTTGACGTGACGGCAGCTGCAGATCTGGTGACCATGGAGACCGCTGGAGTACAGGGAACTCATTGTCATGTTCCAGAAACCAGTTTGAGGTGATCAGAGCTTGGTGATATGGTTCACGCCTTGGTTGGTTATTGGAGTTCCTGGTGCCTTTCTATCATCTGGAGCCAGTCTGGCCATTCTGCTCTGACCTCTGACCAAAACTTTGGTTGCTCCACACAACTGACTGGATATTTCCTCTTTTTTTAGACCAGTCTCTGTAAACTTTAGAGATGGTTGTGCGTGTCCACCTCAGACCAGCTACTCAGCAACCACGCTACTTCAGTGTTACAAAAAATCCCCTTTCTTCCCCATTCTGATGCTGGCTTTCAAGAAGTGATCTTGACCACATCCACATGCCTAAAAGCACTCAGTTACAGCCCCAAACTTAAGCAGAAGTGTGAGTGAAGAACCATCAAAGTTCACCTCTATCGGGTTTCTTTTTGAGTCTTTTTTAGGGTAGCCGTGATGATGTGAAACTGGTGTTTTGAGAAAAGGAGCGCTCCTTTTAAAGAGGGCTCTATGTACGAGCTTTATTCTGGCCTTTTCTACCAGCCCTCCTTTTGAGAGAGCAGAAAGGAATAAGGGTTCTTCCTTTTCTACTCTCTTCCTTTGCTTTCACCTCCTTTCCAACATCATTCCTGCTTACTTCACATTTTCTCCTCCTCACATGTTCCAGCTCTTTCTCCAACTTGCAGCGGTTATTTCAGGCATATTTAGAATATTCATGTCGAAATTCAATTCTATCGAAACGAAACGAAACAAGCGAACGTGAGCAGAAGCCTCATTTAGGCACAACAGAAGGAATAATGATCTGATCGTATAGTTTAAATACGGTTCCAGTTCGACTTATTTCATATATTATTCATATCTTTTCACTCCTGTGTGTTTGTATGAGTACTCAATTGTTAACACACTCACACACACTTGTGCTTATATCCCTAAAGGGACTTTCACAGACATAATACAACTTCTCACTCTGACCCTCACTTTGGTAGTAGAATAAGTATTTTGTTACTCAACACACACACACACACACACACACACACACACACACACACACACACACACACACACACACACAGATTGATTGATCTCTTAGCTCTACATGATCAAGTTCATTACTTGTCCTTACTATGAAATGAATATCATGAATGTCTAATTATAATATCATGAATGTCTAATTCTAATTTCGAGAGGGGTGTAAGTGGTTTTGAGAGTGTTGCAGTCGCTCTGCTGTGCTGCATCGCCCTGGCAGATTTCTGCCTTTCTTTCAGTGCGTGTGGGAGGTTAAGATCCAGAGCCGAAGGTGGATTTGTGATGGGGAGTCCCTGCAGACTCCACAGCTCATAACCACCAAGTTCAGTCCTAATTTGGAGGAGACACATGACAGGGCGCGCCCTAAAGCACACACTCAACCAGTAAAGCCCCTCCAGCTCCGAAACAGCGCAGCGATCAGATTTGATGCTCTTCAGATCTTCAACTTACATTGTTGTAACTACAGTTATCCCATTCAATTTAACTTTATTCACAACAAGCTTTAGGAAAGAACAAGCCTTGAGCGTGACCAGGCCCATATTGGGGGGAGGTCTCTCCTGCTTATGGCTGAAAAGAACCATCCCCGTCAAGATAAGGTGGATCTCCACAAGACAGGTGGAGCAAACATGTGGGAAAAGAGCCAGCAGAGGACTTCAAGTGGCTGTTGGGGAACAATTTCGACTCACACGTAAGTGCACCTTCAGATATCACTCAAAACAGACTTTAGCATCAAAAGGGAAAGGACGCCGGAGAAATAATAGCCTGTTCTGAGGGACCCCGTGTGGAAAATTTCACAGTTTTCACGCTGATCTGAGCGCCAACTGCATCAGTGGGGGCTGCTTTTGAACGAGCTGGCAAAAAATATATGCATGGGTTTTTGTCAGCCGTGGTGAAAGAGAGAAAGAACTAATTAGTTTCCCCTTGTCGAAGTGTTTCAAAGCAGTGTTTCCTTCAGTCCGGGGCTTTGCTACATTTAGCGCTACTTTTTTGCAGGGAGAAGGTCAAAAAAGAAATGGCGGTACCATCTGCAGTGTCCCTGAGTGACAGTAATTTATCAGCAAGCGCTTGTAAATGCTGCTGACCTGTTCGTTTCTCCTCTGCTGAGGAGCCACACTGTCTCAAACGGTGCAAACTGTCAAGCTCTATTTTTTGCTGATAATACTTTAATCTCCTCTGAGAGCGTGCGCAACACTCATCTGCTCCGAAACCAAAAACGTTGTTAACTTTGTCCCATGGCAAACGCTGAAAAACCAAGAATCGGTAGGCTAACGTGACTGCTGCTAATGAGCACATTAACATGTGTAGTTAGGCATGTGTAGCATGTCCATGTCCTTGACCCAGGTCCCAGGGGCAGGAATTGTCTTGCAGGGTCTCGGTCCAACACGGACCAGAAACACATTTATATGTATTAAAATGTCCTCAAAGTAAGATATTTAGCCATTTTCAAGGGAAAGCCAACTCTTTTGTACAACACAAGGAGAGGAGTTTAGGGTACTTTTGCTCCTCTATAAAAATAGAAATAGAAATATCGTAGTTCCAATCTCTACCAGTAGGGGCTAGTAAAGCGCCATCACTCCTGTACAACACCTGCGCCCTTTCCAGGCCCCTGCGTTTAAAACTTATAACCTTTCAATCAAAGACTTTTTTTTTCTAACAATCTCCACACAACAAACCAGTCTGGCTATGGACAACGGGAACTGTGGATAAATATAGGCCAGACACAACACGCCATGGTTCAGTGTGCAAGCGAATCGATTGTAACAACTCGAGACGGCTCCTGGTGGACTCGGTTTCTTTCATGCTCGAGAGGCACTGCAGCACGTGTAAACCCCCCCCCCCCCCCCCCTTTTTAGGTTAGAGAAGCCGAGTGAGACAAAAGCGCTGTGTTCATTTCAGCTGAAGAGGAGCCGCTGCACGGACGCCAAAGTATCCTTATAAAACCACCCTAATTTGCAAAGTGGTGCTATATGTGGAAGTGCGGCGTCCTGTTCCTGCACGCTAGACCCACATAAATGCTGGACAAAAACTTCCGGACGCTAGGGAAGCCGCGACAGCGAGCTGCTTCCTAGCAAACACCTCCAGAATCATCGCTCACTCCGACTGAACTGACACACTTGGCTTTTCGATCAATGTCGAGAACGTTGTCGCAGGGAGTCAGTCACAGCTCAAGGGACGTGTGCAAACGACAGAGTGGCCAGCAAGGACATGGCGGTGATGTCAAGTGCTGTCCAGCGAGCAGATGGAGCCATTAATGGAGGGGAAAAAAGAGATCTGAGTGGGACTGATAGATGCCTTAACAAGGCACCTTTAATGAGGTATTCCAGAAGCCTCTCTTTGTACTCGCTCTTTCCCTGTCCAGAATCCTCCGTGCGTCTCGTGTCCCAGAGCTGCGGTGACTCAGAGACGCCAGAGTTATGTTTTACTTAGCGCGACAGTAATAAGGTCACATTATCTGGAGTTGTCCCGTGTAATGAAATACTGATCTCAGTAAAGCTTCTGTCATTTTGATTCTCTTTGAGACGGCCGCGCTCCCTGGTTATTTAGGGACGGCGGCTTTGTCTCAGTGCGGAGACAAAGAGAAGAAGAAACCCGATAATCCCGGGCGCATTTCTCTTATCATGGGCCCACCAACATGATTCACTTGATAATGAGCAATGTGTCATTTCTGACATTTCCAACTGATGGCGGCCGGCGTCCACGGGCGCCACAGGCATGCCCACGTGTTGCTTCCTTTGCGTCCATGCGGACGACCTTCTCAACCAGCTGGACTCATCGACTTCCTGCCTGCTGCGATCAGCAACAACGCCGTGCGCGTTCCCGGTGCACACGCGCGCACGGCGTTGTTGTTGATCGCCGCTCCCGGCTGGCGCTCAGATTATTGGGACATGTCCCCGAGCGTGTGCAGATTAATGTGACCTGCACAGGATGTGGGGACGGAAGAGGTCGACAAAGGAGGGAAGGCGAGAGGGCCTCTGGGTTGAGCTGTCAAATGGACCTTCGGAGGGAAAGGTACTGAATATATATTGTATAATATATATATGCTTTATCTCACCACTCGGAGCGCCTGTCTCCACAGAAATATGCTGGGCCCGTCTCATCCAGACCCGACCAGACGCTCCCATGCAATATTGAAGAGACTTGGAGTGAAGGAACAGTACAATGTGACCTAAAAACAGCAGCTAAAATGCCTTCAAGGCGTATATGATTAGCTGTTATCTGGAGCGCAACTTTGAAATGTTTACACTAAAATCGTACTGGAAAAAGATTTATGGAGCGGGTCAAAAGTCCTGTTGCATTTAGAAAACAAGACACTCAGAGGCCTAAATACCTCGACTCTGGATGACCCGGAGAGGAGAGAAACTTCATTAATATGGAGGCAAGTGAGTCAAATAAACCATTCAAGCCAAAGTTCATGAGACACGTGGAGGAAATATTTCCTAACGCCTAACGCCCGCGCAAATAAACAAGAATAAATTTAGCACCGACTTCTTTTTTGCACGTTTCCACATGGAGCCAAATAACCTGTGCATATAAATACCGATATAAAGGAGCCAAACCTTTAAATGTCTTTCACTGGCTGCTCAAATGAGTGAGCAGGTGGCAAATTTGTAGCTCGAACATGTTCGTCGTGACTTCTGACCCCGCGAAGCTGCAACGTTGACTGCAGATTTCTCCATTTTTAAGGCTCCGGGGTTGTAAACATGAAATATTGTTCCAATAAGAGGCTCAGAGTTGGTGGAATCTGCAAGGGGGGAAAATACATGTCAGGCAAAATCTATTTCGTCTGAAGCCGTTGGACAGCACATTCACATACGCTGATGGAAACAATACCAAGCAGGAGACTTTTGTGAAATAAGGGAAGGAGCTAAGAGCCAAGATCGCCGCTAAGACTGACGGACCGAGCAAGATCGGTGTCAAGAACCACTGCAAAAAGGAAAATTACAGCCAGTGTTCGTCATTTGAATGGCTCTTTCATGACTGGCGTGGCGGAGAGCCTCTCAGCAGTCCCTCGCCTCCCACCTCCTTCAGGTAAGAAGTTGTTTGCAGGGAATTCAAGCTGGCTCCAGTGTAGCTTTGCTAACCCTGCAAGAACAAGGCAGTTATAACGCGTGAGCAGAGCATGGCGAGTTAGAAATCGAGGATGCGGCTGCTGTTGGTAGGCAACATGCCTGACAATTTACGCAATCAATCGGAAGAAGTTCTGTGATTTGTTTCCCCCTGATTCCGAGAAGAAATCCAGTGATGTTTGCGTCTTGACGCGGGGCTGCCTCCTGCTGAGAGATGCTCTTTTAAAAGTTGTTGCATACCCCCTGCAAGTGAGCAACAGCCTCATCAAAAAAGCAAAACAAAACAAAAAATAAAATGGAAAAAGCACCCAGCACCGAGGGTATTTCAATATATGCTCAGAAAACTTTAACAACCCTGTAAATAATTTTTTTGGAAAAAGAAAAAGCAAAGTTTCCAACCCCTGGATTGCAGAATTCAAACGTTAACGTAGGAGCCGCTTGCTCATCACTGCCTTTGAGAAAAAATAAAGATGGCCGCTGTGGTGCGTCTCATGCCGGTAGTGTTGGAATTACTGCCCAGAGGGGGGGCAAATCCATCCCTGAATGAGTTACCAGCTCATCACAGGAGCATTTGGGGCTTCAGTACCTTGCTAAAGGGCACCATGGCGGTGCTCTGAAGCACCTCCCGCTTCTAGCAGGACACCCCTGTAGGTTTGTCCACACCTGGGATTGAACCTGGAGTCCTCCGCTTATCTATCTATCTATCTATCTATCTATCTATCTATCTATCTATCTATCTATCTATCTATCTATCTATCTATCTATCTATCTATCTATCTATCTATCTATCTATCTAGGGAAGCAGACTTCATCCATCTTGCTTTATTTAATTGGTACTTCGTGTTTTCCACTCGCTCTCCTCTGCCTATCGCTTTCGGATGCTGACTCTACTTTAAACAATTAGTGCACCCGACAGTGCCCACACACACACACACACACACACACACACACACACACACACACACACACACACACAATGGGTGCAGAGATGTGGGGGTATTTACTGATCCCAACAGATGACATCACTGGTCTTTTCATCTCTTCCCGTTTTACCCTCCCTGCTCCTCATTCCTCTCCCGTCCAGACAGTTTTCTTCCCTTGTCCTCTCTCTGCCTTCCTCTTCTGTCACTTCCTCCTCTCCTTTCAATCTCATCCATTTCAATTTCAATCAACAGCATATTTAACCGTGCGTGAGCTCTTATACCGAGGTGACCTTTCCACTAGTTCCTTGCTGCCGGCTGTGCGTATATGACATCAACAGCGCTATATTTAAGCACACACAGCTCGTGTCTGACACGACGACCACTTTTTGCTGAATCAAAGCCTTTTTAAATATCCAAATGTCGGCTTGATCTGCTTCTATATAAAGAAATGCAGAGTCGAGGCTCAAAGACTCAAATATTCAATTATAGTGCGAAGAAATGAGCAACTTGTGCTGTTGACAGTAAAAATGGGGGCCCCTTTTTGGGACCCCGCCGCCGTCGGTGAGCTCCGTCATGGCAACGCTGACCAAGCGGCTGCCATCGGAAGGTCTTGTCACTTGTTGATGGGTGCATGTGAGGGCAAAAGTGGGTCTGTCCATCATCCCGGACGAACCCTTTCATTATTTCTGAACCTCACTCAGCAGCCTGCGTCGATTTTGATCGAGTCTAACCTTGATTGCGATTTGTGAAAGGCGGGTTCCTCCCCTTTCCGCTCGGTCGAGCCGTCGCCACTTTTCTCAGAGGTGTTCGGGCGCCGATGGCCGGGGGTCAACTCCCAGGCCGCCCACGCCCGTCTTAAATGTTTTCTCATAACAGTCACGTCCTCTGCTTCTTTGTGTGGCTGCTGGGGTAGCCTGGCGAGCCGGAGATAAGGAAAAAACCCATCGAGGCGCGCCGATGCGAAGGTGAATCAAATTCCAAGAGTTACTTCGCGTTTGCCTATCTTAAAGACTTCCAAACTGTCATAATGGAGATGAAATCAGCAGTCGACAGACGGACAATGAAACGCTCCCCTACTCAGACTCAGAGTCGCGCTAGCTTATTTAAAGATTTTGGGTATGAAGCGGCGGTAATGATGTTACCGCCGCTATCATTCCCCTGGAGATGCTGCTGTCACGCCGCCTTCATCCCTCCTCTGAGGTGAGAGATAAGATAAATGTACCCCCGGTGCCCACCAAAGCCTCAACTGGAAACATTTGATTTGGACGCTGCGGCGGAGAGGAGGAAGAAGAGTGTACGCATCCGTCCATCAAGAGTCTTCTGCTGGGCTGGGAGAAGCAACGGCTTTCCTCTGTAGATCACGACGAGGGCGGGGGTTTAAAACTTGTTCGCAACAAGGGGGAAGATAACAAGAAACGCTGTTCATGCGAACCACCCAAAATTAGGGCGGGAAATGAATCATTAGCTGCTACCCAGCATTTTTTGTACATTTCATGTTCTCATGCTATGCACCCTTGTCTGGAAAGGCGATCGCTTTAACATCTCCTTTATCCCCCACCAGAGGAGACACTTCTTGGTGTTTTACTGGAGAAATTGCAGAAATCAGCGGTTGGTTTAGCACATTTCCTAATATAGCATCAATTCTTGACGGGATTCGAGCGGTGAGAGCTGTTGTTGATATCTGGGGCCGAGCCTATTATTCCCTGCCCTCGTTTCAACTCTCAAGAATCCCAACCGTCCGCCACGCAGGCGTCTTCGCTGCTCGTCTTACCCGCCCGCGCCACGAGGTGGCACTAAAAACCCAGACTTGGGTTCTGTCCCTCCTCATCAACAGCCGTCACTGACTTGTCATTAAACATAGAGAGAACATACAGACAACAGAGAACATGCTGACAATAGACAGTGATTTAAAAAAAAAATGCACTCCAAAGACATTAAATTCAAATTTATGAAAATCGCTGGCAGCATTTAAAAAAACAACAAAAAAACATGTTATTGACTTGCATAAGAAGCAAAGAGAAGATGACTAATTTGCAGACTGTTTATGCTGTGAGAATTAGTATTTTATGGGTTTGTTGTAATCTCAGTATGCAAATTGTGAAGGAATATTTTGATTGACGTGTCTTTAGTGGATTACTCCTACACAGTCCCACGCGTGCCTTGCAAACAATCGCACCTGTCAAACCGAATATGTATTATTCAGTGTAACGTGGTGTCTGAGTAAACAGCAACTTCGACCTGAGGAGGCTCCGGATTGTTCGGAACAATGAGTGGTCCGACTGTACGGTCATCCCGATCAAAGGCTTTGACTTCCAGGATAGAGCCACGCGTGTCTCATCAGTACAGAGAGGGGTCTAAAATATATCCGCTTTTCCGACTGATGAAGCTCGAAATGTCTCAGTCAACCGACGGCGGCCGCATTTTAAAGCAAGATTTTGTCCAAAAATGAGAAAGTTGGGCATGACTCACCCATTAATCGCGAGGTGAGACTCCTTCCGGGGGCCTCTATCTCAGTCTGAGAGGGGTGGAAGCAGCTTTTGTAGACAGGCAGTACATCTGATACCCCCAATAGTGCACGTTCATATACCCGCCCATGCGGTCGGCGAAAGTAGCAACAAAGCAAACCAAGAGATAAGCCAGTGCTCCTCCTCAAGGTTGCTCAAGGGCACATGCCGCTGGATTGTCAACGATGTTTGCTGATCTTACTGTAGCCTGCGATATCGGACGGAGGCCGTTAGAGGAACCTGTGAGCAGCAAGAGGGGTCATTTATTAAGGGCCCTGAACACCCCCCTCAGTTTTTAATCCAGAAACTCCCAGTTGGAATCTACAGGCCTTCTTAACCAAGAGTGCTGTAAATAAGTGTGCAATATCAAAATAATGATCGCTTAGACCGCATCTATCAATGCCTCATCATTCTTGGCCTTGTGGTCAGCGAGCTACAAGTGCCCCATGCATCACATCTGAACCCCCCGGCCTCCAGTGCACGGACACGCACTGCTCGGTTTCCACACTATTGATTGATAGGAGCCGCGGCAGCGTTAGACGATCATTACATCTGGAATGACACTGAGCAGGGGGATAGCAATACCCTCGCTGCGACCTGATGATATTTGGAGTTATTAGTTAATAACCGCTGTAACATAAACCTCAAAAACAATTTCAGCCTTTAAAGACCTTTTATTGGAAAGTCTTGGATGTAATTTCACACCGCTGCCTGATTTCCTGTAAGCTACGAGGTTTGCCTTCATTTATTAAAGAAGGATCCGTTCCCTCGGTCATACGATGGGCAGCAAACAAGGAAAGGTTGGGAGGAAGTGATCACAGATGGGACGCCCGTGTACACGTCCAACCGCCCTCGTCAGCGGCTCTGATTCATTCACGCCGCGGTCCAAATGTTGATGGCGAATAATGAGGTCCTGGCACCACGGCGCCATTAGCAGCGTTCTCACGCGGTCAATAAGACGGTCGATAGGCTCAAGGCTTATTATCACGTGTCGTTTCTCCGGCGTTTTAATGTCAGGCAGAAGTCGCAGCATCACCTTCCTGTCCGCAGCCGTGGGGCTGATGCCGCAACAGCTGCTTCCACGTGTCACCGCAGCAACTTTTTAGCCTCCTCTGAACCCGCCCGGCGTCCTCGCCGTGTCTCTTGGTGCAGTGGACGAGGCGGAACTGCTCGTACTCCCATCTGGGATCTGGTTAGTCAGTACTGGCCATCTGTTTCTTGGGAAGGGCAGCTTTCCTGCACCAGTTGGAACGCTCTTTACACTCATTTACTTTTGTCCTGTTCATTTACACCTTTGAGCCGACCTTTTGACCCGCACACGTTGAACCTGTCATTTGACCGGTTCATCACTTCGGTTTCTTCTCTTGGGTGAAAGCAATTCGGCCAGTCAGGGCGCTGACTGAGGCTCATGTGCAGTGACACCAATTTAGTGCTTCTATTCAGCTGCAAGAAAATAGCAGACTCGTTTGAAATGAACTGAGCCACACTTTAATTATAGTGAAAGTGGATTCAACACTTTTTACATGACAACGCTTCAATAGCGTTGCCACAGAGATAAGAATAAGAAAATCACCCATGGCAACATCAACAGGGCTTTACTGAAACAAGCAACACTTAACAATACAAAGGTTATCGTTGTGGCTCACTTCCATTTATTTATGGATTTCTTGCCCTTTCTGACTGATATTACAGACACCTTTACAGAAGTAAAGCCATCCTGCTTCAATGCTGAATGCAGGAAGTTACTGTAAACATGGCTTACCTTGAGAAAAAGTTAGCTTGTTAGCTTGTTTATCACGAAACCAAAGCATCGGTTCGTAGATGTGTGGCTCCTTTCCTATCAACTGTGGTGGGATGTTCAAATCAAATCTAGCATTTTTGTCAGCCATCAGCACATTAAGAGCAATTGAGAGGATTTATTGTCATCCAGGAGAAAAGGGCACTCGGGAAGACATGCTGATTTTTACACAAACATGTGTCTGACATTTTCAGGTGCAATTTGCTCTCGAGACACATGTCTCCAACGCCATGTGAATAATTAACACGTCCCTGATTTAGAACCAGGACATGATGCAAAAACAAGGAGAAGCAGGATCTGTTTTTACCACACATTTGTATTTCAGCTTCAGGCCTTCCACACACACACACACACACACGCACGGACACACACACACACACACAAACGCACACACACACACGCACGGACACACACACACACACGCACGCACGCAGGCACGGCCTAGATTTAAACAGCTGAATTTAGGACTTAATGACTTTTGCTCTTGTGTTTTCTTGAGCTCAGGGAGCGGAGACGACGGGAAAATTATCCTTGATCTGCCCGTTCATTCATCACAGGGAGGAAAAAATAAAATAAAATAAAAATCTCCCCGCTCTTTCGTTCCAGTCTTGATCCCAGACTTTTGTTTGGATCAATGGGGAAATACGATCCGGCTTATTTCCTTCCTTCCTTCCTTCCTTCCTTCCTTCCTTCCTTCCATCCATCCATCCATCCATCCATCCATCCATCCATCCATCCATCCATCCATCCATCCATCCATCAGCATCATTTTTAACCAGTTTGGCATCCTGGGCGGATGCAGGACAGAAAAAGTTGACATAAAACCAAAGGGTTGGGTGTGATTCCATGCCACAAGATGGCGGCGGATGATCGGAGTCGGCGGGCGCTATCGCCATGTGATCTGGCTGTTTACAAAGCGGCGCTCGTGGAGCATGATGTATGTGACAAGGCTTCAACGCCGCTGTATTTTCCCGTGTGAAAGAGGCCTTTGATAGAGGGCAGCCAGCAGCAAACAATCCTCTGAGCCATTCAAATGACACTTTGTAGCGTTGCATTGAAAGCCCCCCCCCATCCCTCCACCCCTGATGGAACAGTCAAAGACTGCGACTGATGGGAGGAGGGGGCGTTCAGTGACGGCTCTGAAAACATCATGCTGTGAGACACCGGGCAGGGCACCGGGAAAACGCCTCAGCTGTTAGAGCGCCTGAGTTCGCACTTGGAAGGTGGCGACATCCCATCTCAGTGGCCATGCCTTCAAAATGTCCCTCACTGGAGGGGGAGGGGCTTCCTCTACTCATCCAGGGTGTGGAAACCTGGAGTCCACGTGTCTCAGGTGTCCAATCCAGGGCCATCAGGTTGTCAGTCTCTCTCACTTCAGGGAACTCAGCGTCACAATCAAAGTTCCTTCCTGTCGTTTTGATTTGTTCGGCAGTGTCTGGGCCTGTTATATAAAGCTCTCCTGGCGCTCCTTCCTTTCAGTCGCGCCTGCAGGTACGTCTACAGGAGTGTCTTTAAACAAAGAAGGTAACCCGAATGTCGTGGGAATACCTATGTCAGAAAAAATATTTTCCTGTTCCTTTAAGCACAGGAAGAGAGAAATGGTGAAGCAAAAAAAAAAGGTTAGCTCAAGCCGCTGAAGCTACCTTGTCATCTACATTAGGGAGACGTGGGAGAACCCCTGGGATAGACCCCCGTCTCTTCGGTAAGATGAATTAAGTGCATCGCAATTCTTCTTTCAGAGTCATCAAAACGGCTTTCATGATTCTTCACTTCCTGCATAATTCAGCGTTCTCATTTTCTCGACGGTCTTTTGGTATTTTCTGTTTTACAGACTTTACAGACCCAACAAAAGGCCAAAGTGAACATTGAATGAAACTAACAACAAAGTCAAACATGAAAGAATGGACACCATTGAATGTCCCTGCATGAAACAATTTGAATTCAGCTGAATAAAAAGATCTTAAACCTCAACGGCAGCCTGGCGCGCTCCTTATTCTCACGAGAGGCCGACACATACAGGGGCCGAAAGATTACGTTGACCCTGGCCAATGTAATCAAAGAAGCAGCCATGTTTTCCAACCGGATGATGTCCAACTCTGAAGTAAGTCTGTGTGTGTGTGTGTGTGTGTGTGTGTTTGTAACCATAACCAAATCCAATACATAAAGGGACAATAGGGAGGTTTCCAGGAGGAATTCATCTCCACTAATCTCTTACACCTCTTCCTTCAGTCCTTTTTAATTTGATGGACATTTTGATCCATTTTCCTGGGAAATTGGACAAAATACGCCCCAGCGCACGAACAAATGAAAATGCAGTGGGTTTTGACTCGTCATTGTTATGCATTTATTTTCCCACGTCCTTACAAGACCTGACAGAGCAACACAGGCGTCCAGCCCACAGGTGCGATTGAGAGAGAAAGAGTGTTAATTCTGCTTCTATGACGATGGAGGACAACCCCCGCACACTACTTATATAAAATGCTTATGTAAAATAAGCTGCACGGCTCCTGAGGTGAGTGTAGAAGCGAGTGGAGGAGGATGGACACGATCTGGTGTGGGACCGGCGTAACGCCTGCTTCCTGTCACGAGCGTCCGTGGTGCAACACCCCCGTCATCTCAGTAAAGCCTGCAGCCGCGGGGTCAGAGGGCTCAGGAGGAAAGGTTTTTGGCTTTTGTGACAATGGAAATAACAACTGAGGAGCCTTTTTGGCTACTATTTATCCCTTCGACCACAGTGTCCTCGTTATGTCTGCGCTCGCGGCTAAAATAACAGCGCATTCCATTGCTATCTCACACTGTTCCATGCACAAATAATTTTGGAATTACAAAGAATTCAATGCTCCGTTGCCCGCCTTGTAATCGGTGCTATTTTAGCTGAAGTCAAGGTGATGGAAAGATAAATGCTCCGGCTCCAGATTGCTCGGCTGCGCGCCGCGTTGTTTGTATAGCAGTTCTGTTCACGGGGATAAGCTGTCGTTTTAATTTACACGCAATGTTACCTTCCAGAAAATGAGACACAGTTTGACTTGGGAAGCAACACCACATGAAAGCACATTACCCTGAGCACAGATTACATGGAGGGTGTTCATTAACGTAAAAGTGTCAAACGATTTTAGCTACTTGGAATGCGTGTGCGCCCTTGACTTCCCCTCTGGTTGCGCAAGACACCCAGGTTGCTCACTGGCTTTATTATTCTTTTATATTTGCTACACAAACAAGGCGAGCAAATCCATCACCTGCAGGAAGCTGTTCACATAGAATGGCTGAGTATTAAACACCAGACACAGGTGCACAGTGCAAAAGTCCTGACTGTGGTCAAGGATCCTTGTCGGTATCAATCAGTTATCTCCGCACCTGCTGATAAAGCAGCACTTTTTAAAAACATAAATTCACCCCTATGATGAACAGCAATTGTCAGCCGCTGCTATATTCATCAGATAACCCGTCACATGGCCGTTGTATCTGCACAGAAAGGAAGACGGCGAGGGAAGGAGGATGGAAAAAAAAAACCCCAACAACCCAAGCGAGCGCGGAAAAAATGGTGACAGCGAGGCGGAGATGGCAGGAGGCTCTTATCGCCCTTCCCCAGCTGCTGACTATCAATAATTTGCATTGAGAAGTTCAGGTGTAAACAAATACAGGCGGGGAGAAGAAAGCCAAACACACGGCGTCAGCAGGAAACAGGCAAAGTGACAACCTCGCATGACCACAATTTCATTTCCGTCTCGTCCAACGTGATTGTGCAGTTCACCGTTTTTAAATATCGTTCATATCTGCCCTGCAATCGCACGCAGCGTTAAAGGCAAAAGTATAATCAATCTTATAAATAACATGCCGCACAATCCTCCTGGGACGCGTCTCTGGGTTTCTTTGGCGTTGAGAGGCCGAGTCGCTCAAATATCGAGCATGAGTCGCAGAGAACATTATAGGACAGGGAGGACTCTCGGAATTTAATAAATCAGGCAAGTTTTAAAAGTCGGAATCACAAAGAAGGCAAAACCTCTTTGTGTGGACTAAAACCGCCCCACGCCGCCACGTGTTTCCGCTCTCTCAGATCATCTCGCTGCCTCTCGCCTCTGAATGCATTTGCAAACACGCCGTGGCGATGAAGCGAATCGCGTCGCAGGCGTGGATTACATTTTATGTTGCCTTAGACTCGGTCGAGCATGCTAGCGTCTAAAGCAGAGAAACCTTCCTTATGTTGCCACAGGCTGCAGGCACATGTTTACCACGTCCCTTTAACTTACATCGTTACGGCGACGTTTCATCGGCTCATATCGGCATCTTGGTTTTTGTTCTAACCTGCCATGTTTATCTCGCTTTCGGGTCCTGTATCGTTTCTATTTATCGGCGCTTTTTGGTCTGCTTTCGCTTTGCTCTTTGGATTAGCTGGATGTTGTCGGACGCTATCTTCTGGCCCTGGCCGCTCCTCGCCTCTCTATCTGTACCCATCGGGCCCTGGCCAGTACATTTTCCACTGAGCTGCATCAGCTCTGTCACCATTGCCTGCGCCACAGTCGCCCCCCTGCATCATGGCGCTTGTGCGGGCCGAAATGATTGGATTAGCGGGAAAAATTCCAGCGCCTTCAAAACATTTAGAGGATAAAATAAACGCCATATCTTGGCAGACATGTGTGTAAGTGCTGTCCCACGCCTGTACAGCAGGCACAATGACTCGCTGGATTGTCACCAGCTCCCGCTAACAGTGTTGGGGATTGTTAACAGTGGATTATCAGAATTTCAAATTGACCCACGTTAGGGAAATCAGTGCGTGACGGGGCCAAATTTTTAGCCCCTGTTTGCCTGAGCTGTTTGCCAACTTGTCCAGAAAAAAAAACTTGGCACATGAAATAGGACCCACAAAATGGGGTGCATATTAATTGTACAACACACACACACACACGCACACACCAAAAATCCAGTAAATCCTTAATAAACTAATCCCAGAACATCAACAAATGAATTGTCAGCTTAGCAAGAAAAAAAAAGATTAAAAAAACCAACAAAATAAATTCTTTGTAATTTTCTTTGTTTCCCAATGATGCAAACGTCTCTGCGCATGTGGACATTTGGGATTTACGACGGTTGGCCAGTGAGGAGCACAGCTAAGCATATATGAGTTTAGAGAGTCATCGCCATTCCAGTGTGGTACAAAGAAAAGTTGAACTCAAACCTGGAATCTATTTCTATTCATTTATGGACCTGAACAACACGGCAAAGGTGGCTCGGTGGCTTTGGTGTTTTGAGTGCAAATAAAAAACAACAATTCTTGATTTACTTATTTTTAAAAAAAAACTTGTGTCAACACTTTGCAAGCGCGGCGTCAGACAATGCTCGCAGTGCAGACGCTGAGGTGTCAGAAGGAAAGAAAACACTTTTATATCTGAGGAAGATAAATCCCGGCTTGTGTCCCTGTTTACCATCCATTCATTATTCTATTCATGAGGATGCCGGCGAAGCTGTGGAGCCCGGTGACGTCGGCCGCTCTCGGCTGTGAGAATCTCCACCCCGCTCAGAGAATGGGAGGAAACCAAGATAAAAGCAGGAACGGGCACTGTAAATATTCATGCTTACTCTGGATAAACTGGTACCTTTGGGTTTCCGGCTGAAATGCCGCCATTGTCGCCGCCAGCTGGAAGAGCGGTCTGGAGCATGTGCGTGCAGAGCTTCACTGTTGAAATTTCAAAGAGAAGCTGGATTATTGAGGGAGATCAAAAGTTGGACGCAAGGTGTTAATGAGATAGGAAGGCTCCAGGGTGAGGCCTTGGGGGCCCAAGTCTGCTGCCCCCGCTGTTTTAATCATGATCTCCTCTTCCTGCTCCCATGCTGGCTCTTCTGTTTCTCAGTGCTCCCCAGGTACACATTGGCCGTTAAGTCCTCCATGAACGATGCAAGCAGCATTCAATTTCCCCATGTGGGAGCCCCCTCCTGCCCTTTCTCAAGGCTGCGGACCACTGGAGGATTGAAGCCCTGCAGAATATCAGAACGTGGATCGGCCCTGTTTCTGGGACCTACCTCTGCAACCGCAACGTCACCTTGCCGACATCATCTCAGTCTGCCCTCCTGTCACCTTAATTTAAAATGTAATGACGCATATGTGTTTACTGAAATTTGAAATAAAATGCATATTTTATCTTGTTATTAACCTATGTGTTCCTAATAGGAACTATATTTTATATTACCTACCGAAAATATGACTCAAAAAAGAGGTTTTGGATCCCCACTTTATTGGAATCCTAGGGTTCATCTCTACGCTACTATAGAAGCTGAATTTTAATGTACCGGTATGTTTTTTCCACATCAATAAGTCCACAGGTGAGCTCGTGGCAACAAAGCAGAAAACGAAAAGAAGGATGTAAATTATTCAAAAAGCAATAGTTCATATAGATGGAGATTCTGAGGCGCCCTGATCCAACAGAAGACTTGCTTTATGTAGCAGCGGGGACTGTGGCTCTTCAGGAAATTATCATATAATTAACAAAACCCAATAACAGAATAGTTATTGTCTGTTTTTCTGATTGTTACCTTAATTCATAAGAGAGAAAAAGGACAGACAGCTGTTATTAATTACTTTTAATTTGTTTAATTGTCCATTTATATAAACTGGGATATTTGCGTGTGTATGGGCGTGTGTGTGTGTGTGTGTATGTGAGAGAGAGAGATTCAGTGCCCAGTCCTAGTTAAACAGAAATAGCTACAAGAGCAATAACATCCCTGGCTAAGCGGCAAGGGATCCAATTCCCGAGTCATTTCACAAAAGCATGGTGCAACTGAGTCACTCTGCCCATTGAATCCAGTATTTAATTTCCTCAAGGTCTCAAGAGCCTTGTCTCTGTTTCCAATTTCTCCTCCTCATAAGTTCAGAATGGGGGACTAAACGAAGCTCCTCTGTCCTTTTCTTAGCCTTTCGGCCCATCGTTTTTCCTTCAATGTGAGAAACCTAAATTCTCCGGATTGGATAGCAGAGGAGAGGCTAATGATTTTTGTCCTCTCTTGATACCACCCTCTTCTTTCTTATTTAGTGTTTCACGTAGGTTCCATGTGATCTGATCCGCTTTCGGGACAGCAGGCGTCAATGGATCGTTCACCGTTTAATTTTCAGCGCTAACACATACTGCTTTTGTTGTTGTTCCCCACTTTATCCACCATGGTAAACAAGTGTTTTAATGTGAACGCTCAACAGTTTGCTCCAATGGGAGATCAGATGAAGCAACAAGAGAAAAATAAAAGTTGGTAATTGGTTAAATATCATACATAATAAACAGAAAGCTAAAACACAGTTTATGGTGGCAACCTGCTAGCTTGCTGGGCGAGGAACATGAGCAGACACCTCAAGCTGTGCTGTCCCTACATCCTGGTCCCAAATGCCCGAAGTGTCATTTTGGGGCTTGATTTATTTTTGTTCTTTTATGCTCTTTGATGTCCAGGTGGATTCCTAAATGATGTGGTGTGAAGCAAAAACGCTGCTTTTAGTCAAATTCAGCATCCAATTTGCACACAAACAACTGAGTTGCTTGCAGGCATTATGAAAGGTGTGATATAGTTGGACCTACTGGAAGCACAGGTGACATTTCCAGAATTACTACAATGTCCCCAGTCAGTTCTGCGTAGCAGCTTATTTAGTATTTACTATAAAACAGGGACGTACGACTCAAGACACACATCAACATCGTGAAACATTTTTACTTGTATTCCAGAGGATGTTTCCTTTGTGTGTTGATATTAACGATAAAAAGCCAGATAAATGCTAATGAAACAGAGATGAAAACACAAGTGGAAATTCAGCAGAGCGTGTGCTTGAAGTGCATCTCTAACACTGATTTCGAATCTGCAGGATGCGTCTTAAAGTCATTACCCGTCCATACTCACAGATAATTGGTATTCAATTGCAATATGTGCTAAATGAGATACAGGTGCCGCAAAGGCAATTATACCTGCATAAGAACCCACCAAGCAAACACGGTGGTCGCTGGGGAACCGAGTAAGAGAGAAATCCTGCAGAAAAAGCGCTGACCCTGAGGAACGTTTGCTAAACAATCCTCACTTTTTTGCCTTTCGGGTGACCTCCTGAAGAGGGAAATGATGAAAGGGGAAGATATGAAGGTATAATGGCATAATTTACCCCGTGACCCCCAGGGGCGAATCGCAGAGTGAACCCAGCATCTCGTCTCTGCAATTTTAAAAAGCGACAGCAGAATAACTGTGGACTTCAACAGAGCATTTGAGCTATTTTTTGTGGTTTTAAACCCAAGAGCTACACATAAATATACTGTATATCACGTATATGCCACATAGGAGATTTGCAGCTCATCAACATCCTTTATTAAGCGCACTATCAGCGCTCACAGCAGGGTGCTGTACTTTGTTTTTCATCACTACTTTAACTTATAGGTGACAACATCATCCCCGGCACTCAGGTCGGTGATAGCCTTCACATTTTCTCCTCAGATTCCAAGTCAAAGGCTCTTTTATTGTCATTTCTGCAGCTTTACGAGACATACAAAGGAGTTTGTCGTAGAGAAAGCACATACTTTAGAGCGCTGTTAAAGTTGAGTTAAGTTAAGAGCAGAATAAGGTCATAAAAAGTAATATAACCAAAGAAAAACAAAAGCACATAACAGATTTAACTCTGTTGATGTGAGTGTGTTGTGAAAACATCAGAATCAATAAGGACATGCCGTCCAATGCAGAGCAGCTGGAGTGGGTGATGAGCACAAAAGGCAGGAAATGGCTTCATGTACTATTATGCTTCAGTAATACACAGAAATAGAGATCTCTGTCTGCTAGAAGTCTATGTGCACCAAAGCATGACAGGAAGTGACGGTCACATGACCGCTGCATATGAGACATTGCCCGAAGAAATTAGCAAAAAAATTGACCAAGTCTCCGTTTACAGTAATAGAAAGACACCAGGGAACACTGAAACGCAAGAACCAAGTAATATACATGTGGTATCAAAACTAAGGTTTTGGCAACGACAGAGGGGAAGATATTCACCTAATACCCATCACCTTTGATGTCAAAGCCCTAAAATATAGATAAGGAACACTTTGTTGGCCGAGCCGCCCGACCCAATTGTCTTCACTCCTGCCGACATCAGCATTTTTCCCTTTTCTGCGCCTAATTGGGAGTTCTCTTGTGGCAAGGCCACACCCCCCAGCCTTCTGCTCCTGTGACCCAGTACATAATAAATCCTTTGATTTCAGTTATCAGTAGTCTGAGCGCTGCTCTCTCATTACTGTTTTTCAAGGGATGGTTGGGAACCATAGGTGCTGGTGAGAAGATGCATCTTTGTTTGAAATTTTAACTTGGATACAGAGGTATAATGAAGCTTTTCCTTAATTCAGAATGTACAAAATGTACCAACATTGTGCCAATCCACCCATCCTTATGAGAGTTCTTTATGCAGTTTCACCGGCTATATCTTTAATCTCTACCACCTTCTACAACTTTGTGTTTTGACTGCTTTTGCAGTGATATGAGCCACTGTGTTTTAAAATTGAGTTCAAAGTCTCACAGCCTCATGGAAAAAAGAGCCCAGCAGTTGCTTTCGACCCCAGATGACATTACTGAAAACAAAGTGAAGCTTTGAAGGCAGCTGATGACAGATTGAATGTTAGAAAGAGATGAAAGGTTGACACATATTTATGAATTTGATTCAAATTCATGAAGGTTCTCATGGGTTTGTATTAGATATTCAGCAAATATATATAGGCGACCCCAGAAGTTTGATTATGCGACTGTGGGAACTGTTTAGTTGGCTAACTAGACTTGCTTTAGCTTAAGATTAACATGTGTAAATCAGCTTAAGGTGAATTCTGTTTGGGTTCTCGATATCATCACACAAGAACACAGATTTTCCTTTGAAAATGACCAACGACAAAATCCTGGGGAGTTTCTGGAAACGTTACTCTTATTTTGAAAAGATTCAGTGCGGCATGTAGTGCCACTATTCAGTTATAATATACAATATGTAGATTCATCTCCACCGAGCAGAATGACTTCTGGCTTTCAGTTTCATATTGGGGCATGCATACCAGATCACAAAGGCTGGTTCTGCTTCTTCACAGCATCACATTATAGGAAAATGGTGCAGAAAATCTCCGTAGATCTTTTAAATCAAAGATGGGATATAATGCAGTAAAAAGACCGATATTACCGCAGACACATTGCTTCTGTGTGCCGTGTCTAGGGCAGCTCGTTTAGATGGCACCGTGAAGGCCTCCATAGCTACCTCCCAATGTAGCTTCACAGCACAATGACCATCATTTGTCCTTCTGAAAAGACATTAGACAGTAACTAAAATCAAAGTTCATGTTGGCATCTTCAGAACTATCAGATTTCTTTTGATCCCCTCTTGTGAGGGCATAGACTGAGCCCTGGAGTGACTTAAGGGGCTGTTAAGAATTGTGTGGGTATGTAATGAAAAGATCAAAGAGAATGTTGTACATCCCTCTTTGCCAGGAATGTTGCAACAGCCGAAGGCATCTTTTTCTGTTTTCACGTTTGTTTCTCTTATGGTTAATGGTTCAAGTGGCTTTGCAACATTTACACTTGAGAAAGTCATCAAGCTCAACTGTTCTGACTTTTCGATGATGGATCGTTAGTCTGTACAGATTTTTTTAGTCAAGTCCAAGCTCTCTCGTGTTCATCTAAATGGCTCATATAGCTGTCAGGAAAGGCAAACAAGCACTTGTCATGAATATAATATTTTCTGCGCATGTTTAAGGTAAATTAGGTAAGGTAAACATGTTTTTAAAACATTTTTAATGTGTCCTCAAAGATTTTTGGGTATGTTCTTATCTGGTTGAAATATTGTCCATTCTAATAGATCTGCAAGTTTTATACTACAGAAGGATTCCAAACAAAGTTACACTTGTTGCTGTGGCCACAGAGATCACACATAAACGATCACATAAACAGACTTGTTAGACTTCCAAAGCCAACCAATCTGGTCATACTGGAGACCCAGAATTGTGCTGAGATGTGACAACATGAGTATGTCTTCATGGAGGCAAGGGCTAAAATATCTGTATAACGCTTGCAGATCCTGAAGTCTCTGATTCCTGGTGCTAACACCCTCGAATTTGTCCAGCAACAGACACGTAACACTGGATCATCTCAATAAATAAATGGGCAAGGATAATGTTTTTGTCTTATCTTTTAATTGGGTTCCCTTTATCTACTTATCTGCTAGTATATTGTTGCGGGCTCTTTGTTCGCTGGGCTTCATGGACATAATTTCAGAGTCTCCAATTTCATAAAGTAATTATAAAGTCACAAAGCTGATAATGATAATAGAAGCCAGTCTTTAAGCAAAATGACTGAGGTTTTTGTCAATCAGGTGCCAGTTAGATGACTTGTCCAGAGTAATTTTTTATATGTCAATGAAGTTTTGAAATAGAGAACAGAAACTCACGTATCTTTAAATCTCTGTCGGTCAATCATGTCCTGACAAACGTTGTCAGTTAGACATGGTTAGGAAAGAGAGGCCGTGGAAGTAACCTGCAAGTAGGGGTGAAATATATATATCCATGATAAGAGGATGGTTGTGGAGAGGACCTGATGGGTCAATTTGAAAAGGCACTTCTCCACTACACAGTATGGGCTCTCCTTTGAGCAGTAACTTTACTACTCCGCCAAGAAAAAAAAATGAAATAGCTGCAAAATCACAGATTCAATTGCAAAAAAGGAATACATGTGGCTAGGAAATAGTGCACAATAATATCCACAAAGTAAACTACACTGTCTGCCGGAGCACCTTTGCTGTAGCCTTTGGCAGACCGTTTGACAGGAAACAGCAAGAGTCTGGGGGTGGACTTTCTGTTTGCACTTTTCTAATTGCAATGAATGCACTCTTATAGAAATGTCGTGACAGTTGGTTTCTAACTGGACCCAGGAGCGAAGATCAAACTACTGGCAGTTGAAAAAAAGCTTTATTCCGCATTAGGTCAAAGAAGCAGGAAGCCGGGAGGTGGCCTTTACTGCTAGAGAACTCTGAATTGGGCCCACTGTGAGTGAGTATATAAGTATATATATAAGTATATATATAATATATAAGGCAAAATGGAAGGTTACTGGTTTGTGTCAACCATGCATGGTGCCAGCCAGTGTGTCTTTCACCATCCCAAACAGATGATGCTAACCATGGACATGACATCTAGCTTGTTTTTGTCTCTTCAGCATTGCTTTGTCTCTGGGAAGAATGGAAAACAGGATATGGCCACTGAGAGCTCAGAAGCTACTACAGGACACTAAAGGTGAGTCAAGGTCATTTCTGTTATACAATTTGGGATTTAGGGAGAAGTAGTCATTTTCCTTCATGCATTAATAAATGCACAAACCCCACATTTTATGCTGCAAGGGCTCAATTGCTTAAACCAAACCAAACTATTACTACAATCATATCTAATGAAGGAAACAACATAACTCTGACTCTCTATGGCCTCATCTACCGATACCTGTGACTCCATTTTGCTGTTTTTAGTGAGAAAATCTGTAATATTTACCAGCACTTACACTTCAACTCACTGCCCTCTCCCCTCCTGAAACTCTTCCATATAATCAGTCCTTTTCCAGTTTTCATCTCCAGGATGCCTGTGAAATCTCAGACCTTATCCAGAACTCCCCACGAAGGATCCCCTCCCCACAATCCTGCCTCTTGTCTCTGCTTCTCCCCTTCTGCTATCACCCACTCATCACTTTCCTTTGGAATTGTTCCATCACCATTCAAATTTGCAACTCCCATACTGAAAAACCTGGCTCATATCTCAACGGCTACATTAACCTCTGCCAAATCTCTAACTTACCTTTCATCTCCAAAACTCTTGCAAAAAATGTCATTCACATTAAACCCATAATAGCCTTTATGAACATTTCCAGTCTAGTTTCTGTTCCCACCACAGTAGAGAAACTGCCCTCATAAACCTGCCCAATGATCTCCTCATTGCAGTTGAGTTGGGACTTTCCATTTTCTTCCTTACTGGAGAATTTCACTCCATCTCCCATGCCTTCTGTAGACTTTTAACCACTAGCATTACTGTCAGGTTCCACTCTGATCTCTCGGTTTGCCCTCATCTCATACAGCTAAAAACATTCCAACTCCTCCCCAGTCATGACAGGTGTGCCCCAGGGCTCTGTCCTAGGGCCCTTCTTTTATTCACCTACCTTTATTCCCCTTGGCAACATTTTTCATAAATTCAATGTCTATTTCCACCGCTTCATGGATAACATAGAGCTCTGTCTTTCCAGTAAACCTAAAAACAAAATTGAAGTCCCCTCATTGGCACCCAATCTACTCTCTCCATAATCAACAGTTTCTTCCTCACCATTGGCGGCTCTCCAGTTCCCCCCTCCGTTAAGGTCAAGAGCTTGGGTGTCATCCTTGATAACACACTGTCGATTCAATATTAGATTAATAACATCACCTGCCATGTCCCAATTTTATGCAATCCAGTCAGTTTTATTCAAAGATAATCAAATCCTCTAACTGGAATATTTTTTGGATCAGGACAAAAGCAATTTAACAGTGATTCACTGATTTTATCCACAAATCCAAATAAAATGATTAAATTAAACTTACAATTTGTTGGATTTAGCTTTCTATAATCTCCAACAGATAATTATTTTCTAAATTGTGCATATGGCATTATTTATATCGTATATACTAATGATGCATGAGGTAAACTTTCCATCATAGATAAAGTAAGCACTTAAGTTTTTAAGAAACCCCCCCCCAAAGACCTTCCAGTTGCAATTTACATGGCTGCAATTTACGAACCCTATTTACAAAGTTAAATTGGAACTTGTTGTTTATGGTTGATCATCAGCTTATTGTCTTTTTTCTTGAGGCCATAATTGACTGAGCAAATAGAAAACAGATGAGAACTTAAGTCATAATGTTGCTTTAATCATTTTCTTAACTGTCGGATTTCTAACTCTTGATAGCTTTTTATGCGGAAGTCTTTTTCCAGGGGGAGAGATGCAGTTTCATCAGGACTTGTAATTGAGTGATTTTCTTCCCATTTAATTTCCATCATTACGTCCTCAGGCTGTTAACCCAAAGGAACCTGTGGCAACATCAGTGTCGCAAACACTCTGATCGCCCTTCACATGACCTTCTCTAGCGTTGGATTTGACCTTAAGCCACGAAGTCCTAAAGCAACATGTACTGTACATCCTGGTGTGGTGATCCGGTGTAACTAAGTAATCATAAGTAACTTCTCTAATAAGATGATATCGCCTGTAAATAAAACTGAGGGATGGAGCTTTTTTCTACAAGCTTGTTTTCAATACCAAAGGGAAATTTAAACTCATTTAACAGCTATTAAGCTTTAATATCCTGTTATTTATTATAAAAAACCTGATCTGGCCATATTTCTTGATGAAATTGCATTTTTTTTAGACACTAAAAACTGTTGTGTTTGCTTATTGAAAAATTAAAAATTGTGCTTTGCAAATTTGCTTAGAACTTTGAGATTTTTTTTCACCTAGCACAATAATGACAATATGTGTGTTTAAATCATCTAAAATCATTATCTTAATTCTATACTTAGTTTGGCTGGTACAGATTTTCCCTGCCCTCATTCATACATGGTGTGAATGAAAGAGGTTTCTAAGATCACATAGATATTGTGCAAATTGTAAATTGTAAAAATGTGTCTTGAAAATATTGAAATTACACCACAGCTGGTGTGTTTTACACTGTTGAGTGTGTCTGTGTTACAAGTGCAAAAGGTCTACAAACATGAACCTTTCTATGATTTCCAATACTGGTCAAAGGTTAATCGATTCCTTTACTGAGCTCCCCACACTTTAAAACATTGACGTTGGAATAATTACAATCATTAATGGGAGACAGCAGATTCGAAGGTAAAGTTTTACATCTCAGAATCAATCTTTTTTATCTTAAAGAAGCACACAAACGACATGTGGATTTGCCAGTTTAGAAGTGCATTTTCCTCCCCAGAATTCTAATACATGGTGAATTATTAAGTCAGTGAATCTTCTTTATGTCACAACAAATAAAATAAAAATGTTTAAATGCGTGGGAAGTAAGCACTCTAACACGCAAATTACAGTTGCACTCATTAGAAATATCAGTTAATTACTTTTGGGGGACAAAACTGAACCTAAACAGACTGTAGAAACATAAAAAGTGATTTTCACAACACCAAACAGTCCAGATATTCTGAATAAAAACAATATTATTTTATTTGGGATTTCATAAGTATTGTTATTTACATGGCATAATCTGTGCTTTTTATTATCAAGAATAAAACCAAATGGGGAAAATGAAACCTTAACCCAGGATTGAATTGTTCTTTTCTGCCGGTTGATATATTAAACATTCAGTAAAACCAGAGAGAGCGGGGGGCAGAAAACACAGGAAACTAAATACTGTAGATAGTCAGGTAGGTTGATAAATACATTGATTTTTCCAGAGACATTTGCAGATGGTCCACTGAGGGTAGTATGAATGTTCAGACAGTTATGTGCTTTTACCAACAGCAGCAAAAGGCACCTGTGTATTATTTTTTCCCCGCAATAAAAGAGTATATGTTAGGGCCTGAATCCAGTCCACACGCATACAATCGAATCCACCCAAAATTTAAATTGAGGGAATATAGGGAATAGTTCCTGATATTGGACAGGTCTGGCTTGACCTTATCAAATGAAATAACTATAAATAAGGTGTAGAGACATCATAAATATACAGTATGTCATTTGATTACTATGATGAAGTCACAGATGGAACTTTTTTCTTTTTTTAAATAAAGCATTTTGAAATGTAATTGCTGAAAAAAATAAAAGATCCTATAGAGTTGACAAGGTCAGACAAGAAGAGACAAAGAGGAGATACTTGACAAGAAGTATGCTGTGGGAACAAGACCAAAATGAGTCTTGTCTAAATGATGCCTCGGGAGGTTTGACCTCACACCATTCATTGGTCATACTGGTATACACTAGCACCTACCTGAGCCTTTATCTGATTGGAAGCTTCTTTCCTCTACCTCCTTTTATTATATTTCTATCCTGCCTCTATGGAAACAAACAATACCAGATAGAATAACTCCCAAGAGTTATAGAAAAAAAACAAAAACAGAATGTTAAATGACACACATAAAGGGTTCAGTGAATTGCAAAGATGTAGCACAATTATTTGCATTAATTCTTCTAAAAAAGTGTGACTTGAAATCATATTCATTGTAAAGGATAGATTCATGTGAAAGGTACACACGTTAACATCGTGGGAGGAGGGGGAAGGCCTTTCTGGTATAGATTGGTCCATTAGCTAGCCTTAATTTCCCACAAGACTAAAGTGTTTTCTCTTCTCAGACCAAGGTCCACGTGGCCCGTTAGCCAGCCATTAGCTATTACAACCCCAATGCCTTAGTTTCTGTCTCTTCTGACAGGTTTGTCGTCCATCGCCGTGTGTGTTTATCCTTACACAAACAAGGATGCGTTTTCCAGAACATGTTGACGATACAGTGAGCACACTTCCCACGATTACTTGAATTAGGATACTACTTCAATCAGGAACACCTGTAATCCATGAGTTTCATAAATCATCATGTCTTCGGCTTTGACAACATTATCAGACCTTCAGGGTGACACTGTTCATGAGTGGTGCTACAGTAGCGTCGTGCCCACAGGTTGGCTTTTTGTGTCCATTATGTCACCCATCGCCGCATCTATCTTTAAGCATTTGGTCTTCAAGCTGGCAATAGCTTCTCTTCTAGTCCATGTTGAGTCACTGGCAAATACTGGAGCATCACACTGAGCTGTGGTCCACATTGATTTAGCCTATTAGCAAGACTTACCCTTCTGCCAAGGTGTAATCAATATTTCTGACACAAATTTCTTACCGTGCTATCACCGTCCACCTGGATATGGTGTCTAAGCCGGCATTAGCTTCTCACCAAGCCATTATCCATGTTGATTCAGTGTTTTGGCTAGCATTAGCTTCAAACTGTGTTAGTCCATATGTCTCGGAGGCGGGTCAACCTTCCCGCTTTCAGCTCCAGAGGCAAAAGTTACTAGTTGTTTGGCAGGTTGAACCTTTCTCAGCAGGAGACAGATAGAGCTTGCCATTAGCGCAGGCACAAAGCTCATACACAGTCTGTTTAGTGTAGGTGGTCCCTGCAGGTGCTCCCTCCAGGGGGTCCACAGCACTGCCCAGTGGAATGTTTCCCAGCCTGATGGCGTTGGCATCGAGAAAAATCTGTGGTAACAACACAGATGATAAAAACAATGAAATGGAGCAAGAAAGGCAACTAAATCACTTATAGCTAATTTGGTGCATCAAAAACCCAAAGGGAACGGTAGGAGAGAAAGTTCTGCTTTGAAAAAAAAAAAAGGATTGGGGTTAGGTGAAGAGACAGAGACGGCACTTTGCTGCAGGCGAGTAACACATTAAGCAGCTGACTGGTTGTCATCAAGGAAGATCTACAGAGAGAAAAAGGGATTTCTATTTAGAAAGGGAGTCTTTGATGAGGAGGGAGAGTGGGCGCGAACAAGGCAGGGGGCAAGAGAGGTGGAGAGGGAAGCAAGGGTGGGAGAAGGGTGAGAAGGAAGACAGAAAGAAGAGAAAATGTAACGGGAGAAAGAAATGTACTCATATCCACAATGCAGAACATTGTTTTTCAGAAGGAAATCTTTTGACTGACTGAGGAAGAAGAAAAACCCCAAGAGCAAGAAAAAAAAAGGTTTCAACTTAGATTGCTTTGCATTTTTGTTATTATTTGTTTGGTTTTTTTGTTCTCCTTGTTGCTATCCCTTACCTCTCATGTTTGGACTGGAATTTTTCAGTCTTAGTTTCTATTGTCTGCTCTAGTCCGTTTATTCTTCGGCATTCAGTGTTTGTTCGGAAAAGCTCGGCTGTCTTGTTTCGCTCTTTCACCCACGTCCTAAGTCAGCCTAATGCTGCTCAAAAGCGAGCACTGGTTATTCCCACCAGCAGTGTGATGGCAGGGGGTCCACCTCCAGATTAAAGCTTCTGCTAGAACCGGTTTGACTTTAACACAGCTGCTTCTGCAGCACGTAGTGTTGGGTCCATTTACACATAGAAAATCAAAATGTGTGGTGGCAAATCAGTCTGTAGGGGACTGGGCTGAGAGAGTTCTTGGTTCAGGCCCTGGTGCGGACAAAATTTGGGAGAGGTTCTGGTAGCAGGGAGAGGTGCCAGGACAAATT
The DNA here is from genome assembly GCF_901000725.2 of Takifugu rubripes. Lineage (NCBI taxonomy): Eukaryota > Metazoa > Chordata > Actinopteri > Tetraodontiformes > Tetraodontidae > Takifugu > Takifugu rubripes. Next base: position 14,972,088 of record NC_042301.1, on the reverse strand, counting down.
CAGTTCACTGCCGAGGTACCTTTGAGCTTGGTATTGAACCGGGCTTCAGCACTCTCCTGTGCTCACCCTTACCCCCCTATAAGATCTGTGTGTACAGGTTCTCAGAAATAGGGTGATGTCATCATTGACCAGTGTGCTGTTATTTGATGGCTTCCAAACCTTTCCATACCAATCCCCCCCCCCCCCCCCCACAAAACAGCTTTAGTCTCTAACCAGGGACCCAAAAAGCCACAGACATTCCGTCAAAATATGTAAAGAAAGGCATATTTATAGTCAAAGTCATATTAGTATTGATTATATTTTAGAATAATCTTTCAAAACCAGTTTACATTTTGTTGGCTCTGCATTTCTCTGTTATTATCCCTCCAATTTTCTGAGGAGCCCATCACACCCCTTAAGGGGCTACATACCCCGCTTTAAAATTTTCTGCCATATGGTGAGAATAAATTCAATGTTAACCCAAATAATCCAAATATCTATTTAGTGTTCCCTGGAACTTGGAGGGTTTAAACAAAATAATAAAAAGCAGTTTCCTTTTGAAAACATAATCACGTCCTTCCCTATGCACAGGCCAAAGTAAAATACCACAATAGACCACTAAATGTCAAGGTGTGCTTGTAACAGGTCCCTGGTGCGCACCTGTCATCTTCCCTTCAGCTGCCCACTAAAACCTGCCAGCATTCAGCTACAGCCTCTCAGAGGAAAGGACTCAGTTGTGTTTGGCAACATCCCAAACCAATCTAATTCCAGCAGCTGGTTTGTCACATCAGCCTAAAATAAACGCCGAGTGTGGTGAAGGCACGGGAGCGTGAGGAGAGTTAGCAGCGCGATGTGCAGAAATGCAGGGAGAAAAAAAAGAGACTCCTCCGTGACGCATGCAACATCCTAGCAACAAAGCTTGAGAGGGAGACAGTTAGGTTGGAAAGGGGTGAGGGATGAGGTGGAGGATAGAGATGAGAAGAGAGACAAAGGAGAGGCAGAGACAGAGATTACGGTATTCGAAAGAGGAGGGGGTGATTATCAGTTCAAGATGGGGGGATTACAAGCAGGGATGGGGTGAGGAAGAGATCGATTAAAAGGAGCTGAGAGGCGAGGGAAAAGTGGACGGAGAGAGGCAGAGAGGGATAGGCGAGACACGGCAGGGAATAGAAACAGTAGAGGGGAGGTGACGGACTGATGGACTGACACGCAGGGACAGGGAGTGGAAACAGGAAAGGCAGTGCAAGTCATTTGTTGGAGCTTAAGGTCGGATTAGCGTTGACATTCATCCTAAATGAAAGTGTCTGTAGGTATTAGGGCGGCCTGTTGTGGTCCGGCATTATGTAAGGGTCAGTATGAACGTTGGCAGGCACGTGTCTGTAAAAAGTTCTCTACAAGGCAAGAGGCTGCTCCTTCACGAATAGGTGGACGTTAATACATTTTGTGACAGATGTGTCTGACGGATACAGAAAAATGAATGGGCCCTTAATGGCATTACATGGCGTATCCTCAATGCTGCTAGCTGAAGCTAATTGCCTGAAACATCGGGTAAAAGCAAGGAGCAAATGCTACAGACCTCTGTGTCGCTTCTTTTGTCTCTAACTGGGTCATGTGTCATTTTTATTGAGCAAATATTATAATAAACAAGTTCTTGACATATGCCTCCCTACACTGATTACAATTAGCTTGGACAGGCAGGACAAGTTGCTAATTAAAATAAAGTGAAGGACTGCAGCAAAAAAACACCCCCCAAAAAACAAAAAACTGAACTCTGATGGTGGAATATGAACTGCATTGAAAGGTTGAGCACAGCAACGAAGTCTGTGGCATTTAATACAGACAGGCAGGCCTTGCAGCTCTCACTGCAGGGAGGGGGTTGCCCTCAGGCATACTGGTAGGCGAAGCTACCGCATCTTAATGGCCTCTCTGGAGATGAAAAAAAAAACCCAGAATGATCTCGTGTGTTTTTGCCATATCATTAGCAGCAGCACACATTCTTTCCTCTGTATGATGTCTATTCTTCTGGATTGATTACCTTTATTTGTAATTTACTAGCCTTATAAATGAGAAATGACAAGATTTATTAACAAGTTCCAGTCTGGAACACTTATTTGTACATAATATCACTACCAACAGTCGCAGCTACTGACTTATATCATTTCCTGGGGTAAACATTGTGGCGTCTGTGTGTCTTCCAATGCCTCCTTCCAGGGCTCACATGGTCTCTGGTGTCAAGGAGATGGGAAACATGTGGGAAGTGGCAATTATGACGGGTCAAAACATTTTTCATGGATGATTTCCTTTGGCACAGCTGGAGAACTGGGTGAAAAAGTGAGTGGGAGGCGAATCATCTGATAGTAAGGAGGGGGAGAAAGCAGCAGAGAAGGTTTGAGCATTTCCCAGGATGGAGGAAGGAGGCAGGTGTGGGGAGAACGCAGAGGAGATAAGAGGGTTAGGGTGTCTTTTTCGGAGATCAAGAGTAAGAACAGGTGTCTGTGGGATGTGTTGAGAAGTGGTATAGGGGGGAGGGTGTAGGAAGATCAGGGGGGTGAGGGAGTCGGGGAAGACAAGAGGAGAGGAGAGAGGAGTATTAATGATGAAGGAACACATAAAAAATGAAGGAGAAGGGCTTTTTGTTGCCTGTATAACCAGTCATCCAAACAACAATTATAAAATGTTTAGCTATCATTTTGTGTAATCATGGGGCCACTCGGTTGGACGCTTGCTATCTTTTCATTAAAAATGAGGTTATGATTTATAGCACACAGGAAGCATGTCAGCTAGTGCACCAAAGACGACAGGATCCTTTGGTTGCTGTCCCCAGGTAGCAGAGACACAAATAGAATCTAAACTGCTGAAGAAAAGAGCTCTGCACTGAAAAGTGATGGATAGTGATGAAAACAGAGATATATCAGGGCCCCCTGTGTTGCAACTCCAAATGCTTCCAAACTGGCTCAGGAGTAAACCTGCCTAGTTAAAAACAGAGTCTATGTCAATGGGGCCGTCATGCTGATGGTGTCCCTTCCTCCCAGTGTATAAAAATTGGTGTGGGAAAGAGCTCTGCAACAACCTAACCCTAACCTTGCATTTTGAGCAGCCCATCAGAGTGAAAGTGAAAAAGAAGAAAGCAGCGTAACCTTCATCCAATCACATATTGTGAAGTGTTGACAAGGAACCTTCGACTCTTTCCATCCTAAAAATAAAAGTTTGGCTGGTATAGGATTATGATGTCATTATTTTTCTAGGGAAATAAAGTGAAGCGTGAAGACTTCTTCTTGCGACCGTTTTCTCGCCACCATTTCCCGTGCTCACGCCTTTGACTGGGAAGTCCGGGGTGCAGCAGAGCGACCGGATGGAGGGGAGAGAGTTTGCAAATTTCAGGAGGTTGAATCCCACGCTTGAAAGCGCACAAAGTTCTGCAGATACAAACGTGCAACAGTTCACCTTCCATCATCACCTAGCTTCACCTTAACCCCCCCACACACACACACTCGAACACACACAAAACCAGCAAGAGTGTGAGGTTGTGAAGCAATCTGAGTGCATTACACAGACCATTAGGCATGTTGAATGGACAGACACTGGAATGGGAGCTGACAATAGACTAAATGACAGGCTGGAGAGAAAGCGATTGTGTGGTAACCCAGATGTGGGAGGGACATAAAGCCATATCAGGCTGCTCTACTGTACCACACACACACACACACACAGATGCTGCATTTGGTAAATCAATAATGGTAACACAACTAAACCTGCAACAGACCATAATAGAGACACACTGTGTGATAGACAGCACAAATAAGACCGAGGGGAGGGGCAACAAATCCCACACACAGACAGCCAAAATTACATCAGACGTGTAGAATCGCACACACACACCTACGCGTATGCACAAAGTGAGTCCTCCGAGGTTTTTGAAATGCACAATAATGACCTTTCTGAGATTTAAGTCAACAATTCTTTGAAGGCAGGTGCGAAATAAGCACAGCACAACAACAGTGTAACGGGGAGAGGAGGCGGGAATGATAAAATATGTGAGGGTGGGAGGAGGTGAACGTTGTTGTTGTCGTTGTTGGAACGCTACAAATCAGAGTTTTCAATGGCTTTTACATTGCATTTTGTATTTTGAAAGTTTTCCCCTATTTTCTGCATTGTGAACCATTTCCTGTTCTGTTTCCTGCAGGTAGAACATCTCACACGCAGAAAAGTCTAAGTCCCAGTTTCAGTAGGAGAACCCCTCTGGGCTACACAGTCCCAGTAAACCCCAACATTTTGTCACCAAACAGTAAGGCTTCACTGAAACTTTCAAAAAGTTATTGTTATCAACCTGATTTCACCTCAAAGAGACCAATGGTTCGGGGGAAAAAAAAGAATGTTTACGCTTGTGCACAGCATGGCTGGATGGATGCACACATCCCGTGCTTTCCACGTTTTTATACAGCAGGTCGGTGAGAAAGTCATATGAATGGAGCGCTGACTCACAAGGAGGACGGTATCTCTCCCTTTCCCCACGGGGGCCCTCGGTTCCCCACCGCCTGAGCTGTGTAATTTCAGTCTGTACCCTGGTACAATATGTGCAGCTGCAGTGCTGCGTTATTGCAGATTTCCTTTTGGCCAAAATGATGTGGACTTTTCAAGACTTTTGACGCTTGCAGAGGCTGAATAACAAACAAACAAAAAGCAGATTCAACCTTTAAGTTTGTGGTCCTCAGCTTGCCAGCTGTTGCTGTTTTTTGTTGGTCATTTTGGTAAGCACTCACCAAAATAGAGTGCTGCTCATTTCGGTTGATTAGTGTTGTCCTGTACTTCCTTGTCTGATATCGTCCACCTGTGTTTCTTTATCTCCCCATCCCCTTGTAACAAAAGCCATCCTCTGTTTACCTTCGGTTCCAGTTCTTGTCCTTGGCATGATCGTTTTAACATTTGCATCCATTTAGCCACCTTGTTGAGGACCGTTTTAGCGCTCCTTCCGGAGGTCTTTGATTTGAATTTTCATTACTGTTGCCTGATTAAACTAATTCTTGTGTCTTTGTCTTTGTGAGGAGATTCTCCCCAAGTTAGATTTGCATAATCAGAATGTTATTGCTCAGTTGCTCTGGTTGGGTTCTGAACATTTCTATTTTTTCTTTGTTAAAAGATCTGAACCTGTAGGAGACGCTACACAGCTTAGTCGTGGGTGACTAATGTATGAATCTATCGTCTTTATCCAGTTCTATTGTTCTTACAGTCATGATCTCTTTTGATTCTATAGATAAAGCAAAATAATTGCTCAGAGTTTGACGGTATAGAAGCATCAACAAACAACAATGATGCTGTAACTTTGTCATCTACGATGTCTTAACGGTGCTGAAGACTAAAGCCATATAATGTTGGTTTCAACGTTGAGGGGTGGGGTTGGGGGGCTGAGCCTGTCCCAGATGGGTCCATCCCTGGACATGGGATTACAGGTTGCTTTTTTAGGGTTTGGCACCTTGCTTGAGGGTACCCCGGAAGTGCTTTGAAGGTGTCTTCACGCCTCTCCTCTTACAGTATCAGAACAGCTTTCCAACTTTGGTCTACCGCTGGGGTTTGAACCAAGAGCCCTCATCCTCCCAGCCCTAGAGACTGAGCTACCAACGCCCCCACATCTGGTCTCGTTAACATTAACAACGGACTTCATCACAGAAGATCGGCATTTTCTGACAGGGCCTCTGCAGCAACTATTTTCAGTAAAAATGAACATTGATTTTTTTCTTTTTCATATTAATTGGTGCTCAAATATCACCCAGGCACTGGAACTTTCTGCTCGACCGCAAATGTAGCCTTTTTGACATGGCAACTGAATTAATGAAGGGAGCACTTCATTATTAACCCAATGACAAGACTCTGCTTAAAGTTAAATCCAAAGTTAAACAGAAATAAGTGTTAACTTTGGTTACTTTTCCTTACACTTCTCTGAATTCTAACAAAAAAGTTGCAATTTATGGAGCCGTTTGCTGTGTTGTCTTGTCTAGCTTGACCAAGGTCAAGTAGAAGCAACCTCTTCAAAAAACAAATGGGGGATGAAGCTTGAACATAGACGTCTGGGGACATAAAACACAACCTGGATAATGAGATGATATGAGTTAGATACTGACAGTAAGTCAGCGCCAGTGTAAATGTTTATGTTCATGCAGAGGCAGGAACGTTAATGAAAATGGGACAAACGCACAAAGTTGTCGGACAAGTGAATCCAGGTGGCATCCAGAAATCCTGAGAGGATCTGTCAGCTCTCGTTGGCTTTGATTGTAATGGAAGCCGGCACTGACCTACCTCTAACCCATTTGGCCCTAATTCCGGCACTGCTTTCTAAACTTTTTAAACTTTAATGGCCCCCTTCTTAAGTGCCAGATGCTGACAACATCGATTTGACTTTAAGCCTCGCCATCCCGCGTGCCTTTATTTTCTCCCGCGGAATCGACATAAACGTCTATTTTCTGCCATCCTCCACCACCTCCCACTCGTCCAATACTCCTTCTATCTTCCCTTCATCCCACTCTGCTCTGTTCATTTGGTGGTGTCAGCACTTGGGAAAAGCTTGGATGAGAGTGGATAAAAAGGAATGCTATTTGGATAAGCCCACCTTTTCAGGGAAGGTTTCCCAGCTAGGCTGACACCTCTGTCATGAGTGTGACAGAGGTGTTTTTTTGTTGCATCACATGGGAGAGCAGGAACATGGGACAGCCCTATTCCATCGGCAGGAGGTTTTTAACATTAAAAATTTAGCAAGTCATCTACTACACCAAAGAATGTCCACAATTTATCACCACGGGCTTGCTGGCAGCAGCTTTTTGTTTTCAAAAAGGATTATAAAATAGTCCAAGCAAGGGCTCGTGTGATATTGCTATGCGTGTTGACTGTTGGGATTTTTGAGGATGATTTTTTAAAGGACATCACCACCCACATAGTGCTGAAGGACATACAACTTTTTTTGGACGTAAGAATGTCAGTAGAGGTGGGTATCCACAACAGAATTTCATTCGTTCCACTTTAATTCACTTCCTGTGCACTGAGACACCTCCACAGTCTACTTCTGTCTACTAATGCTCAGACAAGCTCCTAAAAATGAACTCCTGACTACTAGAGCGGTATGATTGAGCCACAAGAAGTGGAAAATGTGTTTATTTTAAGTAATTATTTAGAAGCAATTCTTGTTGTTACTGAAATTAAGTAAATGTCAGTGTTCACTGCACTGAACAATTCTATTTAAATACACATCAAAAACATATGTTTTCAATTATTTTAAGCCCTTTTGACAACACTTTACTTAGTCTAAATCACCAATGTGTGCAAAAACCTGAACTATCGCGCTACAGTTTGCATGGATTTCTGTGTTTTAATGTTTTTCATTAATATCAGAACAGTTGGTGTTGTGCCGTATCATGTGGATAACAAGCAAATCGGTGTCTTTAAGCTCGAGGATAACAAATGCCCTCGTTAAATAGTCCTTTTAAAAGCGGATCCTCTGAAAAGAAGACTGCTGGCCATTACATCTTTAGGAATGGTTACTGTTAGTGTTCATGCGAAACACAATACAATCACATGCGGGTGCGTGTATGGCAGGTTTTCATTGATCTCACGTCACCGCCCTCCTGCTCACTTCTGTTGTGATGCCCGGTTATACGCATGGGTCTAATGGTTGCTCACCAAGGTCAGATACGAACGTGAGGGATCTGCCCAATAAAAAGAGGCCTTCCCCACCAGCATCAAGACACTGTCGAGTCGTGATTGGTGGGCAAGAATTGAAATATTAATATACACAGTAAAAGTATAGCAAAATTCAATGAACTGACTTGATTTCCTCCAAAATATCGCTTTTCTTTTCTTCTCTTATAAATAGACAAAACAATGAGGATGACAAGGCTGAGCCCACACTTCATGTTACACAATAATTCGAAGTATTGTTCAGCATTAATAGAGAGCCTTATATTAGGAGAGATCTGACGGAAGAGGCGTAAAAATGATAATCCCCCTCCATTTCCCTGGATGTGACAGCCACTGTACTGTGATGAACAACCGTAGCTTGGAAAGTTAATTAGACAGGCTGTGTTACTTAGAGATGAAGGGCTGAGAGACTCGGAAAGAGAGGAGGGCAGGAGATTGAGAGAAAACTCGAGAAAGAGAAGACTTTAACACAAAAAGCCAATACAATAGGGAATAATGAGAAGGAGGAGGGTGAGAACAGTGGAGACTGACGATCAGTCGGCGGGAAAAAAGTTATGGGAACAAGAGAACAATAGATGATCCAGAATTGTGCCTTTATCCTGTCTTCGCTGACACACCTCCCATCAGTGGCTTCGGAACTTGCAGGCTTGGCAAAATCACCTGCAAGAGATAGATGCTAGAAACCCTAGCTGGGTAACCAGCACGCTAGTTTTGCAACATAGCTCTCATTTTATCTACATTTCCTTAAAAATCTCGGTGTTATGAAGGTGGCAGTGTGAAAAGAGTTCGAGACTATCATGGGAGAGGTTTGACCTTTGACTGAGGAAGGAATGGCAATGAACGGAAACTGCTGAATTAAAACAGCATGCCCCTGCTGTGTGTGCAGGACTCTGAAGATTGTTACGTAACTGCAAAGACACCACTGTGTCACTGACATTCATCCACTATGCCACGGCTGTCCTGGGAGTTCGTTGACCTCTGCCAGGCTAATTTGTCTCAGAACGCCATGAAAACAGGAGAGGGAGGATGAGATGAGGACAAGCACGCGGGAGAGGAAATTAATTTTATTGGTTGTTTCTTATGAACTTCTATTATCTATGTGAATGTGCGTGTGAGTGACGTTGGTAAGTATTGTCCAAAACTTTGCTTCTGCGTGTGCGTGTTTGCGTTTGCGACTGACAATGAGAGTGCGAAAAATGGGAGTGGGGCCATTCTTCTGTTAATTACTGAGTTAATGACATATTATGCTCCAGTGGACATGCAACATGACACACACATACACACGCGCACACATACACACACCATAATGGCTAAGTCTGCTTCGGTGCTCACACCATGTGGCAGACAGCTATGGAAAGAGCTTGACAGTGAGATGGCAGGCTAACAATGCCACGCATACACATAAACACACACGCGGCACGGCAGCAAATGACAAGGAACCTCATCAAACTGGCTTTAATGAAGTCACTTCTCCAAAAGAGAAGAGGGAAAGAAAGGGGGGATGAGAAGAGGAGGAGAAAAGGAGGACAAGGTCGCATGGATTGATGATGCTCATTAGCCTAATAAGGTACTTTAATGAAGCACGCCCAACACTGAAGAGTCCCGCCGTTGAAAGACGCATACAAACACGCCGGCTGTCTGACTTTGTGTTGCCCCTTTGAAAGGAAAGCTATTTTTGTCAGGTCCTTTATGCATTTTTCTCCTCACATATCAAAACACACACTTGGAAAGCCTACAACACACTCACCTCTCCTTCTGAGGACTGTAAGAGGAGGTCTTTCCTGCAGTACGCCGTAAAGTCTCCCACTCCAGCATTGACCTCCACACCCCTGGGTGCCTCCAGGGTCAGTGTCCGAGTAGGGGATTCCAGCCTGAAGCAAACAGAGATACATGTCATTTCTACACATTTTATTGTGTAGAAAAAGGGGGAAGTACACACCAGCAAGGAGGAGGGGGGTTGTAGAATTGTTGAAAAAAAAACCCAACATGGTCTGATGCTTTTGTTATGACTCGACAATTAGAATAGGATCAATAAAGTCTGAAACAATTTCAGCCCCCCAGCCAGTCTTTATAAGGCAGCAGATTCATTTAGCATGGCTAAAACAAGGGGGGAGGGGCTGGAAATCAACTTTTGCTCTGCGGAGCATAATTCCCTGAAGTTCCACAATGTGACATGCATTATATAGTGGGCACGCTGCCTTCTGAAGAGTGTTCTCAAGAGTGAATTAGTGAGGGCTTTTTCCCCTTTAGGACACTGGATCCATCCTGCTAGTTTTAGATGACGCATTTGTAGCAGCTTTTATGCAAAGACTGCCGCAGTTTGTGCGATGATCAAAGCTCTGAGAAACAAAACACTACAATTACCCGCAGCCTTCTAAAAGCGCCATGGTGTCGTGAGCATGTTGAACTCATGTTACGTTTGTTCCTGCTCTGTGACACGATAGGAGTTTTGCTGGAACTCTTGTCACGGATGAATTATTGAACCAAATGAGCCAACAGTGTAAACTTCAGATGAAACATTTTGGGAAGGGGTGCCAGACGCTTCATTGCGTGGCTCTCAATTGTTCAGAGGTTGTGTTCTCTGACCGCGGCTCGTTTCATCTCTTCTGAACATGTAAGAGATGGTTCCACTGCTGGTTTGTGGGTATCTTCATGGGTTTTTTTGCAGACAGGAATAAATAACACCAATCTCAAAGATGTCAGAATTACACATTTTAAATTAGAAGAGAACACATTCCCTCCTCGGTGGACACATTTTCAGCAAGATGTTGCTCAGCGGCCCTTTAGAGGGCTGGATGTAAGAGCCCTACAGGGAGGCTGCTGGAATAAACCGGTTGAGGTAAATTCTGATTAAACTTGTATCCAGTCTGTGGACCTAAAAACCCAAAACAAAACCGGACAGACTCATTTTCCTCAGACTGGGTCAGTCACAATGAGTTGCCATTGTTTACCGCAGGGCTGCAGTTGGAAGCATAAAAGCTGAAGCTCCTGTGAGAGCACTTCCCCCATGCTTGGTTGCACCAAGAATGGAAGAGATACTTCTCAAGGCATCCAGACTGCTTCGACAATATTGACTGGTTGTTTTATCCTATCGTGGACTTTCCTTTCAAACAGAGTAGTTCGATTAGGAATTTCCCTCCACTTCCCGTCACGCGTTGCTATTTTTATTTTAATGCAAATGAGCGACTCAAAGTAAATGTGCTGTGTTTGGAGGAATGGAGGACCCGTCCACTTTCACAATGCCCTTTTATCTTTAATCTCCAATCAATATGAGTATTTGTCCCTATATTTCATTAATGTTTTAAAAATGCTGGCAGCCTGAAAATGCATCGCGGGTAAAAGTTCCTAAATCAATTAGAAGTTAAGCTTTAAATGTGATTAGGACACGGCACTTTATTTGAACCCTAACCCTTAACACTAACCCCTAACCATAAACCTAAGCTAACCCTAACTCTGACTCTAGACTAACCCCTAACTCCCCAACCCTAGCAAAACTCTAAACCTTAAGATGAACCCTGATCTAACCTAACCCTAAATCTAACACATATGCTCGCTCACCATCCACATGCTCTATTGACTCATTATTGAGCTATCTGGGGGTGTAAGTCCAGCTACATTCGGACTTCTCTGAGCAGATTTTATTTGAGCTACGACGACCAGGTGGATTTTATGTCATTGAACTAACACAAGAGTTTGGTTTTCTCGCGTGTCTGTACTATGTGTTGATGGGTTTGATTTTCTGTAAAACCCCAACCGTGGAAACTGTTTCTATTGTCAGCTTTTCCAGACCCACTGTTTATCACGGCCGACGGTGTATTTATTTTTTACGGGAAGTTAAAGGTAGCGAAGGTGGTGAGAAGTGAAGAGGTTCATTAAAGGTGAGGGCAGGTTTTCTGCGGTGTAGTGGTGGGCATCCAGCTACTTCACCTGGGTCCGTGTATATATCGATCTCTGAACTGGTACAGGCCGAAGACGGAGAAAAAGGGAGAGACAGGCAGTCAAAAGAGACAGACAATGACAGGGAGAGACAAAACACTGCTTTAAAGGAATGGGAAGAGAATAACTTATCAATCCTTCTCCGGGAGCTTTTGTTTGCTTGCTGCAGAGCACCAGAAACGCTTGCAGCTGCAGTCTGCAACAGTGTTGTCAGATCTTTGGCTGACTTGACAGTTGAGGCAATTACAGTGATGCTGCTGCAGGCTTAAAACAGCTGTGATGGGCAGACACAAACATGTATACTGACGATCCATCACGCCACGGTTCTGGACCGTGCACGCGCTGAGCCATCACCTCTGTTTTACCTCCCTCCGCATACACAAAACATTTATTTTCGCCTCGTTTAAAAATGGGCAATCATTACAGAAGCAGCAGACTCAGGAGAACATCCGTGGAAGGCTGATTAGCTTGAGCACAAATGTCCAATGAAAAAGATCATTGATATCAGATTCTTTAATTCCATGGTCCTAATATGCACAATCAAAACTGCAGCTCTGTACCTTTCTGCAGATACTAACAGAAAAAAACGGGATTTTTTTTTTTTTTTAAATAAAATTGTCATTGACTACCAGCTGAAAAACTGCTTGAGGTTTCACAGCACTTTCAAGTTGATTAGATTTTGTTAAAGCTGTCTGGAAGCCAATGTTAATGCAACACTAATGCATTTTATTGCTCTCCTCGTGATGGCAAAGTATTATATTCAATTTACCAACGTTTTTTGCTTGTGCATTACTCTGTTACTGATGTGCCGTGGGCGACTGTCGACATTAGTGTGGATATCATTTCTGACGTGTCTGTGGGATAATGGTCAAATCCGATCATTAGTACAGCTTTAGCAAAAGTGTCTCTACCTAAAGAAGCTCAAATTTGGACATATATTGAACTAAAATATAAAAACTTATTAAAGAGAGGAGTACAAGTGTTCAACAAATAATGATTCAATTGGTTAGCTCTTCACCCATGGTTAGATTTTATAATTAAGATGTATTTCGCACACAACAATCTTGGGCTGGTATTAGGGCCTACCCTAGTTACTATTGCAAGTTACAAATAATGTAAATATCTCTGTTCATCAAGGATTGATGGATTGGTGTTGTAATACCAATTGTAGTGAGTTTGTTTCAAGCTTTTACAAACACGGAGTAAATGTTGGGGACCCATGTGAATACTGGGAATATATGCAAACGCCGCACAGGAAAGTTCCTCATTCCAACAACCTGTCCAATGGTTGTGGGTGGCGAAAATATACACACTTCCGAATAATTTTCATTAAGAGTACATGACTACTTAAACACACACACACACAAAATCGGTTCAATTTCTCTCTTTCCCTTATAACAATATAAAAGCTGCTTTCGTTCATTACAGATGTGCTTTGACCTTCACTTGCAAGAAGACTTTTTACAGCATCCATAGCCCCTTGTCCAACCTGACAAGATAAGCCGCTCAGAAATACATCACTATGGCTTTTCAGTGTACTTGTAATGCTTTGCGGAGAAAACAGAGGAAAAGGAGATCAAATGGATATGAAAAAAAGATAAAAACAGAAATATCCTTCCATATTAGCAGGCAAAAATAAAAGAAAAAAGCAAGAGGAACATAAATATTTCTAGTGAGCAGTGTATCTTATTTTCAATAGGCAGTGAAACTAAACTAAACTAAATCAAAGTAACAGGTTTTTGAATTTCAAATAACATTCTTAACATATTTCATTGTCTGCTCAGTAAGACTTACAACTCTCCTGTAGTTTTGTTATTAACAAATGTCAATGAAGGTACATTAGCTTTGGTGTAACTTTAACAGATGTTCAGTTTGGTTTCTATAACTTTGGATTTTTGTATAAAGAAGTTCTGGTTTTGACACTTGTGTCTGCGAGGAGATCTCCAAAAAGTACCAGCATTTTAATACAGTCAGAGCATGTTGTTTTTAATTAAAAAAAGAAAACGCCAATCACAAGCTAATGATGATCACTTGTGCATGAATGTTCTGATGAAAGGTCATAAATCAAAAAGCCTGGACAGAAAAAAAACACTGTATCAGTGTATCTGGCTGAGACTTTTCAAAACTGGGTCTTTTTTAATGTATATTTCCCAGAAGACCTGGCTGACATTCACCCTGCCCTTTGCCTCTTTAGAATGGTTAATAGCCACATCAACTTATCGCCACCTTGCGAGTTGGTAATCACACCTTTAACCTTTTCGAGCCAAACACCTTTTCACCTGCCTGAGCGCCCCTGCTGTCAGTCAGCAAAAAACGTTAAAACTCTTTCTGAAAAGGAACGCTGGGATACAAGAGCAAACATATGGCAGGTTTGAGAGCTTGGAGTGTGGCGTTCGCGGTATACAGAAGCCATTAAATAAATTTAAAAAAAACAGGAGAAATACCCTCAAAAAGCTAAACAGCCCTCCGGAGGACACAGAGAGTTCTTCAACACGCTAAATATAATGTACAAGAAGATCTGGCTCTTGACACACTCAAGCCATTTTGAACTTTCTCAGTGTAGTCAAGTGGCGTTCGACTGCCCCCCACAGTTGGCCACCTTTGACAAACACTTCAGATTTGTGCTAAATCACTTCCAGAGATCTTCTCACTGTAAAATGCTGCTGAGGAAATAGCTGATGATGTCCCGCATAAGGAGAAAAGAAAAATGTCAAGCAATTTCATGCCTTCATGACTCCGACAGGGTGGCAGGTTGATCATTTCTGAAGTTGAGTCATTTTTTTATCCTTTCTTTTTTTGTTCATTGACTTCTTTACGTATGTAAAGTGGACAAAAGAAACTCAAATTAAAACACAAGTCAGCCAAAAAAAGAAATTGATATGTAGAGAAAAAGGCACAGACAGACAAACAGATGGATAGAGATAATCTTGTTTGCATCAGCATGTGGGTGTATATGTGGATTTACTTTATGTTTTTGTGTTTTTTAATGTATCGACTTTGAATTTGGTATCTCCCTAAACTAGCCTGAGGCAATCAGAAAGTCTTTATCCACATCTGAACATTTGGTTCTGTCGCAAAATTGGATATTATTCGTCATTGTACCCACATGGAAAATTTCAGAGCAAAGAGCCGTCCTCTTAAACACACACACTCACACACACACACACACATACAAAGAGAGAAAACAGATGCACATCAATATGGCGAGATTGTTTAATATTTAGCGGGTGTTGGTTTTATGCTGTTTCCCCTCGAGCGTCCATACCAACTTTCCAAAGGTAAAGAGGAGTTGATAAATAATAACCCCCAAAAATAAACCACAACAAGCTGCGGCAGACGACTGCAAACTGCAATTTTTATAGATAATCAAAGCTTCAGCTTCCAACCTACAACAAACTGGAATATGAAGCAAAGAATGGGGACACTTACGCAGGGACGCTTTCTTTTCTTTGTTCAATCATGTTTTCATTTTTAGCTCATCGGGGTCAAGGCTAGCTCTGCAAAAGGTCTAGTGAAGAGTCAACTAGACTGTTCATAACATCCTTCCGCACTGAAGAAGCCTGGCTTTAGTATCCTAATGTTCCTTTCTCATTGAAGAAATGTAAAGAAAATGTACACAGTTGTCACAGATGCTAAGATGTGTAAGTCAAATAAAATGATCTCTCTTTCGGATATTTGACTCACAAATTGGAGGGTTAAAGCAATCGGTACCTTTAGCAGCTAGCTGGTAATTAAAATACAGCTACAAGAGGAAACATTGATGCACCATAAAGACAACAAACGGTCAGTGTTTCTTTTACTGTCATAATATTCCATTGCTTATAAAATGATGCGTGTAAACAATCTTTTTACCAGTCTGGCCATTTTTAAGTATGAAGAAACCTCACTCAATGATGGCACTTCTGGTTAATGTGATTTTTTTTCTTGTTTTGTTTTTCCATTTGCTAAATGTCATTTATTATGCAACACATTCTGATCCCCACTGGCATGTTCTGCTGTCTGAGAAGCACCTAATCAGGTTTGTCCTTGAAGGATTTCAGAGCAGTAGTGCGTGAAATGTTTCTGACAGTCGAAGGCATTACAATAGACTGTGAAATATCCAGATGTGCTGTTTATTTATATGTGCAAAAAATAAAAATAAAGAGAGAGTCACAGATTGTACAGTAAGAATGCCACAAATGTTATTACTAAACAGGAGCCCTTCGCAAGCACACGCAAGTCCAACACGCTATGGATTGTTCCCATAAGTGTGCTTATTTTTTATGCAGCTCAGCTCTCCTCTGTCTCTTTATTCTCAGAGGTTCCCACCATGTGTCTGATCAATATCAGCTCAGAGCTACTCAGGACCAAAGAAAATGGAAGGGTACCTTCTTTAAAACCTTTTTTTTTTTTTAAAAATGCTACATGTAGGCTGAGGAAGGATAAGAAAAGCCACACAAACCACCACAATCAGTCCTTTTTATCCTGTCAAATTGACCCTGATCAATAAAAAAAGCATTTTTCTTTAAAGGGTGCTTAGCGAAAAAAGCTTTCGGCCAATCTCTAGTTACGCAGACTCACACCTGGCTTTTTCATCCCAACGCAGCTGTGAGGAGAGAGGAGTTTACTCAGAGGTTTAGAGGTAATTAGAGGGTTGTTTTGCCATTTCGATCCTTTGTTTCTATTTTTATTTTATGTTTTGCATGCTCAGTTTTGAGTCTGGTTACATCACGTATGGTAAATATAATTTTACACATCTGTTTATAAATGAACATAAAATCCATCTAATCATATCTGCAAAGTTTATTTTTGTCCCACAAGGATCAGCATAAGAAAACTGAGAAACCAGGATTTAGCGGTAACATTCAGAGCAACTCATTTTTGCGCTATAAATTTTCTTTTATTACAGGAAGTAGTATTTTTCCTTAAAATGACTCAAAGTTGGAAAGCTTGTTCGTGGTGGCCTGAACGAGCAGAGACACAGGAGGCCAGGAGGCGAATGACAACCAATCAGTCAATACTCATAAAATGTTATAGGCTGCAATTTGGATAAATTGGAAGTACCCTTGGGAGGAAGGGTCCTTAAATCTCTGATCCACTCAGTCTACTAAAATAAGAAACAAAGAAGGTTAATAAAACCTTTAAATATTTAGGAGGCAGACGCTAGACATGAAGGAAATGAAGGCAACTCAAAAATACGACTGTGTTTAAACTGGTGGAGGCTTGAGAGCCCTGATTGAGTGTGCCCCTTCCCCCAACGCAAACATCACTATGGAACCTACACCTGGAACAGGAAAAAGACTGTGTGTTTCAAAGATGTGTATTTTCCTCATGTAAAGAGAAAACTTTTCTTGGGTCTCCAGAACATACTCTTATCCCTAACGCTGTTTTAATCCTCCTGTATTGTACACTTCACATATAACCTTTTCCCATGCCCCCCATCCAATAGGGATGGAGTTTTCCAGCAGTCCAACTTAACAGTATAGGATGTGTGAATGGATGGAGGAATATACAGTATGGGAATAAAAAGAGAGATAGGGAAAAGGAAACCAAATCCTTCTCCAAAGCCTTGCCTGTTGGAGGTTTTGCTCTCCTGGGATCCTACTCATAGGTCTTTTTGTGGATACAGAAGATGTTGCCATAGAGAGAGAAGATGAAAGAAAGGATAGAAACAGGGAGATAGTGACAGTGCACCCTGGTTCCTTGTGCCATGGAGTCACCTATTAGATGCATTTCAGCCCCAACATCTTTTCCTAAAGGTTGATCCCTCGGTTGTTATTAATGATTCTAACATGACTTGTTTACGTCATTCATTCTCTTGAAAATTAGCCTTTTTTCTTTTGAGCTTTTTCTTCTTCCTGCTTTTAAGAGAAGTTATTATTCTGTTAACAGGGAACAGATGGATGGATCAAAAGCGAGATATTAGAACTGCCACTTTGGTTGGCAGTTCATTTTAAAGCTGTGCCAGAGCACTTTAGCAAAACAGTATTTGGCATGGATGAGAGAACCTTGGGGAACAAAACATCGATGGAAATTGCATCAAAACGACGAAGACATTCGCTGCGTAAGTGCTGGTGGCTTCCGGATTGTTGTTGTAGCTTCCATCAATCACCTTAGCTTCATCTCACTCTGTGACTACACTTTTACTCTTCTTAGTAACAAACTATTTTTACTTCTAGAATCCTGCACACACAGGAATCCTTGTATTTATAATTTGCGTATTCTTAATAGACAATAGACGTGTTTCTGCAGGATATTGGGGGTAGTTTCTCTGGGCCATGGCTTTTGTGCGTCTCCACTGCAAGAACCTCCCAGGAAGGGCCATTTACAGGAAACTTTTTGGGCATAACTGAGTCCCTACACCAGGGTATGCACTTAGATCAGTGATTAAAAAAACAATTAATTAATATTCATTAACACAAAGATCTGTATACAGATACAGCTTCCGGTGATAGATCTGAACTAAAAGAAAATGTCACATGGGCAAAACTCCATATCAGCACACTTCACAGAGCTGTAGGAAATGATATCCTCTCAGAACATTACACTGCCTCAGCTCTTTTCATGTTTACCTCCTTCCCTGTTATTTTCTTTGTTATTTTCTTGCTTTTGAAGGCTCCCCCTGTGATGCCACGGTCAAATCTGTCATGTAAAGATTACATGTGATCAAAACTCACATAGTGGAGACACTCATTCAGAGGGCCAAGTAAAAGGAATGGTTCCTGTGAAGACCCTGCCCCAGTATTTACTAGAGACTCCTGCAGAGGAAATGTACCTATTATCCATTACCTAGCCCTATGCCTTAATCATCCCAACTAACCCCCTAACCATGAACTTTACCCTAACCAAAAATAAATTCTAACAACTGTGGAAACCAGCCAAAATGTCCTCACTTCACAAAATGGTCCTCACTTTGCCAGTAGAATGATTATCTATTGTGGTACTCAACAGGAGGAAAGTACAAGGACTCACACATGAGCTAACATATGTTAACATCATCTTCTCTTTTTCCAACCACTTTCAAGAGTCAACATCAACAGTATTACTAAAATGTTTAACCTTTTAAAACAAGGAAATTAGACCCCAGGGCAACGTTACCTACCTTCATCTTCAGTTTTTGTGGCTTTCTGCCTTTTTGCTGTCAATCTCAGCCATTCTTTTTGGAATAACAGGGAGTCTGATTCTCAAATGTCTATCTCAGGCACAGTGAGAAGTTGCCAGGTGAGGTGTTCTTTTTTGTGTTCCGAGTGCCTCTTGGGGCCACATTAAAGTGGAAAAAGCTGTTTGAAAAGAGTGCGACTGTGGCTTAAAAAGACTGGAAGCTTTAAAATAATCTTTTGCATGGTGTTCTTGGAGTGTTCTCTGGAAGCCAATTGCTAAGTGTTTTATTGCTGTACTGAACCATCCTACTTAGTGTTAATTTTAAGCTTCGGGCTTCTGCCATCCAAATCAGGCCTCTTTCAGAATTGCGAGCAGTCACACACAAGATTTTCATTTTTGTTCTCTTATGGGGGAAAAAAGACGGTATATAGTGGTTTGAGGAAAATTCAATGACTATTTTTAGACAGCAGCAAAATTACTGGACATGACACCCTGCAAATCAAGGCTGGCCTAACTTTTTCTCCATTACAATGAAATAACTAATTTTGCCTTCATTGTTCTTGTATTATCATTACCTCCGCCAAGGAGCTTATATGACAGCCAGAATTTGTGTGCTTGGCTCTTAGCAAAATAAGTCAAAAATATATGAATGGGGTTTGGTAAACTTTGCAGTCAATAATAATGGGCCAAGAAAAATCTCAGCAAATGGTGTTTTGGATTCCAGAGGGATGACCAAAGATCAAAGCCAATGGGCTATTGATCACAAAGCACCTACTATGATTAGATTAGATTAGATTAGATTCAACTTTATTGTTATTGCACATGTACAGGTACAGAGCAACAAAATGCAGTTTAGCATCTAACCAGAAGTGCAAAAGAAGCAGCAAGTGAGGATAATAACTTAATAAATACAGTATGGCGGTTATTTTACAATTGTTTACCGGGTTGTGCTATAAACATATTTTACAGATGGTGTTTACATTAAATGCCGTGGACTATAAGTGCAGGAGCTATTTAGCTATTTACATAAGATAGAGGAGATGTGCAAATTATAAATTACGTGTATACAGATACAGATGATAAAGTGCATGAGTGCGCAGGACAGGTTTAAACAGTAGCTACATTGGTTACTAAGCTAGTGAGTTGTTGTGTAAACTGCTGTAGTGTAGTGAGGTGTGGAGTGTGTAAGGGTCAGCAGGAGTTCAACAGGGACACCGCTCTGGGGAAGAAGCTGTTCCTCAGTCTACTGGTCCGAGTCCTGAGGGTTCTGTAGCGCCTCCCAGAGGGCAGGAGGGAAAATAGTCTGTGGGCGGGGTGGGAGGAGTCCTTGAGTATGCTGCGTGCTCGATGCAGGCAGCGCTTCCTCTGGACATCTCCGATGGCAGGGAGTGTAGTCCTTGTGATGCGTTGGGCAGTTTTCACCACCCTCTGCAAGGCCTTGTGCTCAGCGATAGTGCAGCTTCCATACCAGACTGACACGCAGTTGGTCAGGATGCTTTCTATCGCACAGCGATAGAAGTTCACCAGGACAGCCGAGGATAGCTGGTTCTTCCTCAGTGTCCTCAGGAAGAAGAGGCGCTGGTGAGCCTTCTTGATGATGCTGGAGGTGTTTGTGGTCCAGGACAGGTCCTCTGAGATGTGGGTCCCCAGGAACTTGAAGCTGGAGACACGCTCGACGGCCATCCCGTTGATGTGGATGGGGTCCTGTGTGCCTCCTCTTGCTTTCCTGAAGTCCACGATGAGCTCCTTGGTCTTGCTGGTGTTGAGGACCAAGTTATTGTTAGCGCACCATGTGGTCAGGCGCTCTACCTCCTCTCTGTAGGCTGTCTCGTCGTTGTTGCTGATGAGACCGATCACCGTTGTGTCGTCTGCAAACTTGATGATGGAGTTGGATCCATGTACAGGTCTGCAGTCGTGGGTGAATAGAGAGTAGAGGAACGGGCTCAGCACACAGCCTTGTGGCACACCGGTGCTGAGTGTGATGGTGGTGGAGCAGCTGTGACCTGACCTAACACGCTGTGGTCTGTCGGTCAGGAAGTCCAGAGTCCAGTTGCAGAGGGAGGGGTTGATGCCCAGGTCTCCAAGTTTGGTGATCAGCTTGGAGGGGACGACGGTGTTGAAAGCTGAGCTGAAGTCAGCAAACAGCAATCGTGCATAAGTGTTCGTGTTGTCCAGGTGTGTGAGCACAGAGTGCAGTGCTATGGAGACTGCATCATCTATGCTCCTGTTGCTGCGGTAGGCAAACTGGTGTGGATCGAGTGTGGTTGGGAGGCAGTCCTTCAGGTGAGCCAGGACCAGTCGCTCGAAGCACTTCATAATGATGGGGGTGAGTGCTACCGGGCGGTAGTCATTGAGGCAGGTTGGTCTGGAATGCTTCGGAACTGGGACGATAGTTGTGGCCTTGAAGCAAGACGGGACCACTGCGTGGGCGAGGGACAGATTGAAGATGTCCGTAAAAATCCCGGCGAGCTGTTCTGCGCATGCCCTGAGCACACGTCCAGGGATGCCATCAGGACCAGCAGCCTTGCGTGGATTGATCCGGCTGAGGGCTGTGTAGACGGCGGTAGATGATAGTGTGATGGGTTGGTGGTCTGCTGGGAGAGGGGTCCTAGTGGCAGTGTCCTTGTCGTCCTTTTCGAAGCGAGCATAGAAGGTATTAAGCTCGTTCAGGAAGGTGGTGTCCATGACTGTGGGGCTGGAGTTGTTGGGTTTGTAGTCGGTGATGGCCTGGATGCCTTGCCACATACGCCTGGGGTCAGAGCTGGAAAAGTGACCCTCAATCTTGCGTTTGTAGGTGTGCTTGGCCTTTTTGATGCCCCTCCTCAGGTTAGCCCTGGCTGTGCTGTAGGCCTGGGCTTCTCCTGATCTGAAGGCGGTGTTGCGCACCTTCAGCAGGAGCCGCACCTCCTTGTTCATCCATGGCTTCTGATTGGGGTATGTGGTGATCCGCTTTGTGGTGGTTATGCTGTCGATGGTGGTGGTGATGTGGTCCAGAACAGTGGAGGTGAAATTGTCAATGTCGGTGTGTGTGTGTGAGCCACAGCTGCCCTGGGGCGTAAACATACTCCAGTCCGTGTGTTGAAACCTGTCCTGGAGTACGGAGTCTGCTCCCGCCGGCCACACCTTGATGGTCTTCATTGATGGCCTGACGCGGTTGATGAGGGGTGAGTACTTGGGGGTGAGGAACAAAGAAAGGTGGTCTGATTGTCCTAGGTGGGGGAGGGGTGTTGCCGTATAGGCACCAGCCATGTTTGTGTAGACATGGTCCAGAGTTTTGTTTCCTCTTGTATTGCAGGAAACATGTTGGTGGAATTTTGGAAGAACAGTTTTTAAGTTTGAATGATTGAAGTCACCCGCAACAATAAATGCAGCCTCCGGGTGGGCGGACTGTTGTTGGCTAATAGCCGCATGAAGTTCATTCATCGCAAGAGTGGCATTAGCATCCGGGGGAATGTAAGCTGCTGTTATGATGACGGATGTGAATTCCCGAGGCAGATAAAACGGTCTACATTTAACCATTAAAAACTCCACGTTGGCTGAGCAGTGTCTCCTCAGAGTAGCGGAGTCGGTGCACCAGGTCTTGTTGATGTAGATGCATAGCCCCCCACCTCTGGTCTTACCGGAGTCGTCAGCTGTTCTGTCTGCCCGATGTGTGGAGCGCCCGGTTAGCCCGATGGCTGTGTCCGGTATGCCACTGTTTAGCCAAGTTTCCGTGACATACATACTATGTCACGTACTATGTCATTTAGTTCTATTGCTACCTCTGTACCATGTGAGTTAACATACTGGTTAACCTGTAAAGTAGTTGATAAGTTGAACAATCTTTAATAAAGGAAGAAAACTCAAATCCAAGTGCCTTGATTTTCTAACTAGGATCATAGTCTCTACAAGATGAGCAATATACGGTGGATGAACTCATGGAGGGGAGTCCAAGAAACTGGAGAATTACTTTTGGGTGCAAGTCGCAATATGTGGGGCGCCTGCTAGGTGGAGGTCTGAGCTTCCTGAGTGCTTTGTTTTGTAGTTCCTTATAGTGAGAATACCCTTCAGCAGCTTTAGCATTTCAAGTAAAATTGATGGAGCCGACTCTGGTCCTTGTATGCAAGTTTAACTCTTGTAGCGACGCCATCAAAGGAGTGCAAATATCCACATGTATGTCGATAGTTGCTGCTAATGAATTTTACAACTAGCCCAGCACTATGGTCATGCTCTACTTTCCATTAAGTTTGTTTTTCCCCAGAAAAAGCCCCAGAGTCTGTAAGAGTAAAAATAAAGAGGTTATTTATTCAGTAACTACATCATGTGACCTCGGTCTTTTACATTAAGGCTTTCTTAACCTGTACTTTGTCATGTAAAATGAAGTTTCTCTTTTTTCCCCACAGCAGTTGGTGATAAAATATCTCATTAGTTTGAAATAGACTTCAGTCCACTCATTACATGTCCCATTTTCTTTCCTTATATATATATTTTCTTTCCGTCCTATAATGTGCTTCTTTTTATGACAAGATTAGAGTTTAAAAAACAGGCTTAGAAAAGGAAAGTATTGGAAGGTCCCAAAAGAAAGAGTACTGTTTTGGTAGTCATCTTGCTTTTAATGCTTTGACATTTAAAAAAGAAATGAAAACTTATACCGTAAGTGGACCGATATGGAGAATTTCATTTAAAAAAAGTTAAAGATAGTGTGATATTTCATGGAAATCCCTTATGGACTTCTGAAGATCCCATTGTGTCAGAATGCAAGAAAATTTGGCCAGCAAAACAGATTAAGTATGTCCTTAAGCTCCTGCAACTACTAAATAATAATAAGAGAAGTCTGCGGGGCGGGTCTGAAAAGCGCCAGTAGAGAGAAGAGAAGATCCACTTTAAGCTGCTGACGTTAATCATGATATGTCAGTGGAGGTGATGCTGGGAAGGACACATCAGTTTGCAAGGCTGGAGCCAAAAAGCGAGCTTAAAAAGGGGAAAATGAACCTGCTGAGCCAGCAACCATGAGAGGGGAATGAGAAGATTTGAGCAAGATGACGGACGGACTCGGCACGAGTGTGGCGCACAAACACCAGATAAGAGTGTTGCTCTAGGCTCCCTACGAAGAGCTGGATCTACTTGATGTTAATGTAAAGGAAGTAGTATCACTGCTTCTCCTTCTCCAACCATACATCCGTTGGTTTTCAGTTGACTAACATATGCAGACTTCCTGCTGATCTGGCGTCTGCGTCACAGTGACATAACACCACTGGTGGTCTCTCCATCGTTGATAACAAAGCATTACAAACAGTACTAACAAGAATTTGGAGCAGGTAAAGTCTAATTTGTGGTAATAGTCGTGCATCTGAACACTCATTGTAATTGTCTGCTGTTCTGTGGTCTGTTTGATTCGATCATCTCAGCCCTAAGCTTACGTGAAGCTCCTGTCTACCTGAACCTTTCCCCCCGTCACCCTCCCCTGCACTCTGATCTTTTGTCATGTCATCTCCTGATTGTACTCTTGAACAGCCACTCTCCAGGCCCACTTCTCCTCCCTCAGTCCATTCCATTATCTTTTCCTGCCATCACCGTGTACAGAGCCCGTCAGCCAGCCCGTCTACTCTTTCATCACATCTTGAACTTCACCTCGGTTCGCTCTTCAGTCTCCTCTACCTCCACAGCATTCTCATCATTCAGATCTGATTTTTCTTTCCGTAGTTTCTGAAGCCTGTGTATTGATCCTCAGCAGGCCTTTACCTCTGTAAGATCTTAACTTGTTTTTCAGACACTTTGGCACCATCTCAAATATGTTCCATCTGTGTCCTGTCACCTGATTTAATGTCTTGTTTTCCCCCCTATGGGAAATTGCTGTGAAGGAGTACAGGGGTCCACAGGTTCTTGGGTTCTCGTCTAACAGACTGGACTCTATACCATATGATTGGTTATATTGTGTCACGAGGTCACAAGAAAGGAATGTGCTTACTTGACCATATATAAGGGTCTACCGAACAAAGCACTTCGGAGATCTTCACCATCAGGACCATGAAACCTCCTTCAGACAAGCTGCAGTGTCCAATTGATGCCTGACTGTTCTCTCCAATAAACATCTAGCATAACCAAGTCAGTGTCTACGAAGATTCCTTTTTCATCAGCACATCTGAACTATCACCAGAAGAAATTTACCACACTTTCCCTCCCCTTTTGTCCATCAACAGTAGCTCCACGTCAGCTAATAATAACAGGATGAGGAAGGGACTTTATCATGACGTCTGAACAACCAACTCACTTCCTCTCCTGTGCACCGATTATAAAGGGAACAAGCTGAGCCAGGTAGCTTTCACGGACTGACACAGGTGACTCAATGCAAAGGTCCACTTGTAAAAAGTGTGACCCTTGACACACATGGGGGATTACGCTCCCTTTGTTAGTGCTGTCAGACTGCCAATCAACGACCCAGCTCCTCCTGGAGGGAGCTAATTAAGAGAAAACTGTGTACTGGAGGAACGGCCGATTATTCACCTTCACACCTTGAAATCCTTACATACTTTTCCCGGTTGTTATTTGTGGTATTGTTGTGAGAGCAATTGTTCAAAAGAAGACACAATTCATCAATATTATAACGCAACTCAATAATTAACAGGAAACTGCTAAAATGCTCCAACTCTCTCTCCCTCTCACACGCACACACACACACACACACACATACTCACTTTAGGTCCTGGAAAGGTTCTGCTCTCACGTGTGAAGTCTCCACAGAATGGCTGAAAACGACACCTTCCTCCCCTGCATAGAGAGAAAACACATATTTTATGAAAAACAACATCACATCACACCTCTGCAGCAGCAGCTGAGGCAGCACAGGCCACAATGTTCACATCTTTCATACGCCAATGTACACATAACAACACCTGCCCAATACTGCGTTGCTCCACCTTTTGATGCCAAAACAACCCCGACTCACTGAGGTAGGGCCTCTGCAAGACCCCTGAAGGTGTGCTGCTGTATTTAGAATCACAATGTTTGTCCAGCGCATTCACAGAGGCCTGATTGGATTAAGATCTCGAGACTTTGGAAGGCCAAGTCAATTATTGTACTCCTCAAACCATTCCTGAACTCTTTTGCCTTTCTGGTAGGGTGCATCCTCCTGCTGAAAGAGGCCTCGGAGTTCTCATTTTCAATGTTTAGGTGACATTAACCTAAACCTGAACACTGGTGAGACACAAAAACATTCCCTATGCAGCGCCATCTTTGACAACACCAGAGTCTCATCACAGGTCAGTCTTTCGCCACTGCCCGATTCTTTTTTAATCACTCCTGCAGTACATTTACAGCATCCTCAGTTACTTTCCTGAATGGTCTGTGAATGCACATAAATGTTTATGAGCTTGTTGTGTTGTGCTTGTCAAGATACACAATCCCCATAAAACCGGATTCCATTAGTTACACCTCAGATGCTGCAACGGCACCGGGGTTATATTAGCCGACTCGTAAAGGGCGCGTTTACAAGACGGGCACACTGAAGACTGTAACTGTGAACAGCGCTTCATAGGCCCGTTTGTAAAACCTCGTCATACATCCCAACAGAAGGAAGCACAAGTAGTGGACAAGTCAGGAACAGGAGGTCAGGCTTTTGATCCAGACTTTGCTCCTTTCACCTGGACTGAGATCTGAAAGTCTGATTCGGGTGTTTCTGGTGCTCACCCCTACCTGTGACTCTGAGTTTCTCTGTGCCGATGCTGATCTCCTCCTCATCTGCAGCAAACAGAACTCGTTTCCCGTCTGTGCTCCGGACCTCGAACCTCTGACACTGGGCCTCCACCATCTCTGAACCTGAGAGAGAGACACAGACACACACAGAGAGAAAATAGATGTGTGTCACCATATGAACAGTAGATGGATGGATGGATGGATGGATGGATGGATGGATGGATGGATGGATGGATGGATAGGTGGATGGGTGGGTGGATGGATGGATGGATGGATGATGGATGGATGGATGGATGGGTGGGGAGGTACTTCATGAGTTGAATTTATTAATGAGAAAATCACAAGGGAAAGAAGGCTGTAGGCTAATGCTTTGGGGCAGTTTAAGAATTTTAATACCGGTAGTTCTCTTTGACTGCTCTGGCTGAAATTGGACACCAAACAATCTCAAAACACACATATAGCTCAGCTTACGTATTACAGCACAATATTTACTCCTGACAAAGTGCAACAGCTGAATCGATTGGGTGGAAATCAACTGTGTAAGCCCATCTCTGGCTCTCTGCTGTATTGGGAGTCTAACTCATAGGACAGCTTTAATTGTAATATATCACAAAGCAGCTCCTCTACCAATGGAGCCATTCAACCATAATTCTTTTAAGAAACAGCAAAAAAAACTTGCAAGAGCTGCGAGTTCCTTTCCTTTATTTAGCTTCACCTTTTTGAGGCTTTTACTGATGGTATCTACGACTATACTATGTATATAACAAGCAAACTGTATTTAAGCATCTCACATTAATCACTGGTGACTGCTGAGGCTGTCAGAAGGTTGACATTGTTACAAATTGCTGGGGAGCTGCGCTAGATTGAGTGATAGTGTTTTCTCAAAGATAATGAAAATAAAGGAAACGTTGATCAGTGTAATGACAAGGCTGACACATCTCCAACACACAGTTTACCTTTACTTCAATTTGTCCATTCGACCTTCGCCTTCCTTCTGTGACCGTGGTTAAGCTCTGGTGTTACTTTAGGCCCTGCTGGGTCTAAAGAAAAGCTTCTCTTTCCTTTGCAGTCTGGGCTTCCATTAAAAGTGTCAATTATAATCTCAGACTGCCTGTCAGTAACAGTCAGACTTTATTAACGTCCATCAATCACGGATTAAGTTCTTTCTCTCATCCCTCTAAGTCTTTATCCTGTCTATCTTTCCTTCTCATTCAGCCATCACTTGTGTGCATTGCCTCTCAGCATGATGGAAATAAAATCTTACTTCATGTTATTTAAAGTTTAAATATACATAACTTTTAGCAAAATGTTGTTTTCTGTCAAATGGGCCAGTATTGGAGTATATTGGTTCACCATGCTAGCACACTACAGGTGGCTAATTTTGCTTTCAGGCTAATTTTTTCTCAAGTGATAGGATCAAAGTTACTGTGCTGTGCTCCTCTGGCTCGACATAATGTTCAGTTTGTGGAAAGAAAAAAAACCCTTCTCAATAGGCTCTCTCTCTCATCTGTAGCAGTACTTCCGGCTGCGTTGGTGATAAAACAGTCTTCAGGGTTGAGGATGAGCACCAGCTAAAAAAAGTAATGGGGTCATGAACTGCATGTGCTCGAGTGGCTCAGTTGTCAGAGGCGGGCACTAAATTCATCACAATATGTATGCCTGCATCACAAAGTTGCCTTTTCCTGGCAGGTCCTCATTCATGTGTTGATTTCAAGCTTTCCTATCTTTTACAAAACTGCCATCAGCAGACAGAGACACACACATTCCCGCCTACTGATTCCTCTTAACATTTAGAGGAAACAGAGACACAGAGAAAATGTCTTGTATCTCATGGGTTTGTTAGGCGATTGGTAATTTATTTAAATTTAAGACTTAGAATCTATTCCCATGGATAGAATATGTAAAAAAAAATGACACTGTTTACTATTCAGTAAGCACTGGAATGCAATCTTCTGTATATTTAACTAAAGATATACTATTTCCTCTTTAGCTAAGAGTCTGAACAATATGCTACATGTTGCACTAAGGCTATTAACGAAAGCACAAGGTCGAAACATTGATAGTTGAGTGTCCTTGTACAGCGTAAATGGGTATTTTATGATTGTTTTTAAGACTTCCCCGATTGCTTTTAATGCTTGGCTGGTTGTGACCTTTGGCTAAATCTTTTATCACATTGTAATAATTGAAGGGCATAAAATGATCTTCATCCAGGGACGATTCATAAAATGGGAAGAACTTAGACTAAATGTTTGAAGATGTTTTGCACCTTTTGAAGAAAAGACCACGTTAACTCTGATTCGAAGGAAGCAGAAAAAATGCTGAGATTGAAAAGATCTTTGCACATTTCAACTGTAAATTGCACAAAAATGACAAAATCTGACTGTAATTTACATCCCTGAATTTAAAGGGGAGGAGTAAACATACTGATGTGATTTAGTCTGCCAGTGAGAAACTCAGCAACTCAGTGTGAAAAAATACCTGTCAAGCAATTTAATAGTTTTAACAGGGTTTATAGCCACGGAGCTCTCCAGGGCCCTGATCCTGACAGTACACAACTAAACTATGAGGGAACAAATGGAGCCTCTGCTGATCAGACACACTGCTACTTTGCCCAGTCCCATGTTTTCTAAAGGGGAAGAGGCCCATATTTACTCAAAGTAAACCCTTTTATTTTGGAAGTTTTTTAAAAAAAAAAGAAAGAAGCACTCTGCCTGCCACAGGGTTCAGGTATGAAACCACCATTTAACCAATTCCATGGAGACCAATTCATCCCACTGTGTGTGTTAGCATGTGTGTGTCTTGTGATAGAGTGGTCACATCTCCTGACTGGTTTCCTACATCTCACCCAGTGACTGGTAGGGACTCGACCCCCACCCCCCTCACCCCACCCCAACACCTTGACAGCAGCATAGGGAAAGTGTGAATAATAAGGTGATGGATGGATGGATGGATGGATGGATGGATGGATGGATGGATGGATGGATGGATGGATGGATGGATGGACGGACGGATGGATGGACGGACGGTCATGATTCAGCAGAACAATGTTTTACAACATAAAACACTACTTATTTGTCTTGCTTCCTTCTTAAAAGGCGTGAATATCTGAACTTCCTGCGTCGGTGGGATCATTCCAAATTGAGCAAGCATTTACTGTCCAAACTTTATGATGAGCTATTCAAACATGCCGGGTTTATCAGTGGATTAAGACAAACATCCTCTGGAGTGAGTCAGACTGATATGCTTGTCCACTCCCCTCGTTGTCTAGAACCTCAAATTCAATGAATATTCAGATGCCCCGGGGACTCATCTGCATCTTTAGCAAAGGGGGACATCGTTGTAAAGGGGGATTTATGTGAACAGCATTATGCAATACTTGTAGAAACACATGTCGTAATGTTTTCCTTTCTTTATTTTGCAGTTAAGACGCATCCTGGTTCTCATAATTCGGTTGCAGTTCCACACCGTCACACAAATGCAGGATCAGCAACATTTGCTGTGTAGTAGTAACAATTTCTGTTTGTCTGCTTCGAATTTGGCACAATATTGTTAAAAAAATGTGACCTGTAACAGCCTGTAGTGTGAAAGGTTTAAGGTGTGACCAGCCTGTGCAGAAGGATCACATGACCTCTGCGGCAGCACAGTGAAAATGTAAAGAAATGGATGCCAGTTGAGTGAGTTGAGAGTTAAAAGTTTTTGCACAGTGGAGAAAGACGCACTGACAGTCGGATCCGTATCCGATTCCTGATCCGCACGTGAGAGTGACTTTTTCCTGTTCAATCATGAAATATCAGATCCGGGTGGGAAAGAATCTGATTCAGGTGACGGGGCAACGATCACACTGGAGGCAAAAAGGGCTTAACTCTAACTCTTTTTTTGGGGGGGGGTCAAGTGACCAGGTTAAATTATTTTTTACAGTGTTTAGGCCACTTTATTTGTGGAACTGAATCCGATAAAAGTTGGATCAACTGTTGGAGTCATTGTCTTTGTTTGTACATTATTACATCAAGTCTTAGAAGTCATCACAGCATAAGATTAAATGTAAAGGAAGGTGAATAAATGTGGAAGCATGCATGACCCCCCCCCCCCCCCCTTTCAGATTAAAGAGTGTAAAACATGGCCATGATGCAACAGCAGGAAATGAGCAGGTCACCAAATTGTTGCATCTGTACCCATCAAAGAGAAGGAGTCCCTGTTCACGGCGCTGCACACCTTTGATCTCTTTAATGTCTCCACAGAAGAAAAGAATGACTGATGGAAATGGAAAAATCACATAAAAGTAGGGGAAATAACTGTCCTGCAAAGGTGGTTGCTTTTATCTTCAATCCAACTTTTGAACTGACCACAGGTGGGAGTTTCGGCTCCCCACCCAGGGAGACAAATTACTTATTTAGAGTTGATTACAGCCATTAATATCATAAAGGTGACAAGGAAGAGACGTGGGGAAAGATAAATGAGTGCTGGTTGCCGCTGAGGTTAATCAAGCCGATCTCTGAGGCCAAAGCTGAAAGATGAGGATGGATGATTAAATGTGCAGATGACAAAACCAGCGCAGGTTGGGTGGCACGCAACCATCCGGACCACCGAGCAATCCCTTCAGGTAAAATAACTTACCAAAAGGTGTTTATCTCCACGAGCACGTGCACGGTCGACATTAAGGGGCTGTTGCTTTGTTGGGAAAGTTGTAGAAGTTTTGGCCTTGGGTTAATCTCATCTTTATGGCTTTCCAGTGACTTACATGCTCCCATGAACATAATTACATTAATATCCTGAAGTCATGGCAAAGCAAGCTGCCAAGAGATAATAATCTTGCATTTAAATACAAGTTAGTGAGGCTTAACTGAGACATTTAATAACTGACCTTTTATATTTGTAATAAAAGCCAACTGCCAAGTTCAGCTTTAAGATGATAACATTGACTGTTTTGTTGTTCTGTTTTTTTTTTTTTTTGCAAAGCTTAGAGGGACTTGGCTTCATCAATAGATTTATTTGACACTTTCCATTTATTTAGCATATTGCTACCTGGACTTTTGTGGCTAAAGTGTTAACTCAGGGTGGTAACAGTTGCTAACGGTGGGGTTGTGGTTTTCAAGCATAGGTGCAGGTTTAGGGGAATCTGGGCATCCCATCCTTTTACTTTAAATGCAAGTCTAAATGTTCACTTTCCAAAAATGCCTGAAGGAATACCGAGTCATTTCTCTGACCTTGCTGCACTCTGCATTATTCATGCTGCCCAAACTGAAAAAGAAAATGTTATTCATTAGGGTTCCCAAAGAAAACTCCGTTCAGTTTCCATGAGCAAAAAGTTCTTTAAAAGTTTAAAAGTTATTAAGCTGGACACCTTTAATCAGAAGTCAGAAACGCGGCCGGTTCGTTCTCTGCAGTGCCGTCGGGAAGTCCACAGGTTTAATTAGATGGTCGCAAATCAACGCGTGGTGATCGGTGTTATGGCAGGGTGATTTCTCCTGCAATGAGCATGGTGACGGAGCGAATGGCCATTCCTGCGCTACAGTAGTGTGCTGCTATTATCCCGCAAACATTGCAGTCATAAACCCACATAAGTCTTTGTTATAGCAGGAGGCAGCGGCGCTCTCAATTGAGCGACCTCAGCGAGCAACATTGTTCTCAGGGTTTTATGTCTTGTTACGTCTCGTTATTAGAGTCTCGAACTCCTTCAGGCTGCCAAGGCCAAAATTAGCCCATGGCTAGGAACAGTCCTCTCTGCAGTCATGAGTGGGAACGTGCTTCCTTCTGTCCATAACAAGATGGAGCCATACATTAGTCGAGGTGCTTCCATAATGAATGGAGGAGATTAACATTAACATTACAAACATGGAAACTGTAACAACACTTTGTATTTAGATGGCATATTATTAGACCTAGAAACCACTACAATAAAATTAAATTATAAATAATAACATAGCAACACTAATGATAAAGATGCAATGATGTCTTAGTAACTGTTTAGCAACAAATTCTATCTAAACTATCATCTAAATAGTGGTACAGTTTTATAATCCTTGACAAATAAGCTCTTTATATTATTAAAAATGAATATTTTTTCATTTTAAAACAGACAAAAACATACTTTTTATTGTTGAACAGGGTAGATATATGGCTCCTGTTCCCTAAATCAAACTGTAAATGTTCCAACGGAGTTGTGATGCTTATTAATAGTTAATAAGAGGTAATAATCTAGTAGATCATGCAGATAGATTAGATTCTCCAGTGAAATCTGTAGAATGTAAAATGGTGGTTTCTGGACCTGAGACGTATAAACAAACAAACAAAAACAAAAACACTACTTGTCTGTTCATGTCTCTCAAGGCTGTTGGAAGTGGGGAAAAACACATTTATTTCTGTTTCAAGCTGTTTTACATTTATAGACTGATTTTTTTTATTCCAACCCTCTAAAACTGGTGTAACTTGGTCCGTTTCTTTGCCCATGTTTGCAATACTGACTAGAGACTTTTTCCTTCATCAAAGAGTTAAAGATCGACACAACGAAAGGACTGAAAAAAAGGTGGTAGTTACATCCACTAAACTCGCAGGACAATTAGCCTTTATTTTGCAATTACATTTCAGAGTAAGTAACAACATTAATAAATCTATGCTATGATTGTTTTGGCCCCTGAGTGTATTCTGGGTTGTTAATGTTCAGCACTATGTATTTTTAATAGTCTCATTAGAAGCATCGGTTTGAGGGGTCTAAATCCAGGACGGCGCAAGGAAGCGACGGCGTTGAGGTTTCATAATCAGACGTTGGGAAGGGACTGTTTGGTAGCTCTATGCATGTCACACATGTATCAGACTTATCAAAGGAAAAGGATCATATTCAAGTGGGAAACGCAATCAGTGCAAAATGTGAATGTTATGTACATAATTTTCTACTCTGAGGGGGATTTACAAGATGTAGATTCATAATTAGACAGTGTGTAATGGAACAATTGAATTTTATGAGAGGATTTGCAAATGCCGGCTGCGCACACTAATCAGAATCTAATTTTAGCCGACATTCAACTTGTAGAACAATGTCGCGATTCAAAAGAAGGAAAGCAAGAAACCCGGATCAAATTCCAAATATTTATTTTCTACAGTGCTTTTGATGCATCGCTGCCAACAAAGACGCAATATTACGTACTTCAGCAAGGCAACTTCACCCCACGTAAGCAGGTTGAGGTTGTCCAGACAGGCAAGCGAACATAATTACTGTAAGGAGGTAAAGATGAATAGTTAATGTAAGCCTGAGTCAAGAGGAGGATGCTGAGGTCAGGCGGGAATTGACTGGTTTAATCTGAAATGATGTCCGCATTGATTAGAGATGTAAAAAACAAAAAAAGGAGGCAATGAAGGTGAAGATGAGACAAAATAAAGGATGATAGAAAGCTGGAAGAAGACAGTACAGAGAGACTTTCCTAATAGCTTCAGATGGGAAGCGGACCGCTGGTTGCTGCAGCATTAACGTCATTTCCCTGGAGGCGCTCATGTGTAAAGGCGAGCGTATTTTCCATGAACGACCCACTCGCTTCACAGTGAACAGGCAGGACGTCAGGGCTGCATGATCAAGTTACGGCCAAAAGAATCATTCACAGAAAAAGAAAATCACAAGGCATGTGGACTAATTGGGAAGTACCAAGGACGATGTTCAGAACATTAGAGAACATGTCAAAGTTCAGTGCTGCAAATGGGGGATAATTAACGGTATCAAAATCAGGCGTGTAAGTCCATGGTTCGCTTAAACGCATTTTAACGTGTAATGACAAGCGGTTATTTCCGAAGGCGAGAGACCCTCAGTGCACCTCATTTCCGGTTTCGGACCTCCGAGTTCACCCATCATCTTTATGGGTGGCGACTGAGAAAAAGAAGATGACAGGTTCTCACTTACATCAATGAGCCGACGGCAGTAGGGGGATGGAGGGACGAAGGTGAGAGAGGGAGAGAGAGGGAGGAGCACGGACAGGGATGTTCAAGACTGACGGATGCAATCAGAACGTCCCTTCGGGAGGTAAATGCAGAGTCAGAAATGAGCCTGTGTGTGCTTCTCTATGGATCAGGGTCTCTTGAGCCTGATCAGTCCGTGGGACCTTAAAATCAATTCAATCGTATCACCCCAAATAAGAGCAAAACAATGACGTTCTGGGAGAAAGCTTGAGACGTGGATTTCATCGTCTATCTTTATCTGTGATACAAACAAGTGTTATTTGTCATATAGTATTTATATTAAAGATCTGAGCCTGTGTCTCCAAGTTATGACCTATATGTTACAAGGGTCTTTCTTGAACAGCTCCTTCTATACTGTCCGCGCACAGCCCGAGCACCTCTTGTACGAGCTTGACAGGGCTGCTGCTCTGCGAGTTTTAGTGATGAATACAAATGAGAGAGTTACTGAAACAGAACATTCCTGCTCGCTGTGTTCAAGTGAACGCTGACGAGAAGTGACCGTCTCTGTATCCAAGTGGCCCAAGTATCCCTTTAAGAGTCCTGAAGGACAAGAGGGGAGGACAGCAGGTGTGTGACACACAACTACGCGAGTGCCTGTACGAAATGTGATGCCCGAAGCAACCAGAAGCAGATTAAGGAGGAACCCAGTGGATTTTTTTTTTATGGGAAATTATTCTGTCCTGTTCCATCCCATCAGCCAGCTGTTGAGGTCTTTAGTGTCTCTCTGCGTGTTTGGATGTCACACAGCGGTTATTGACAGAGCTCTGACTTGCTTGGCAGCTTTCCCCGTGTCTGGGGATTTTACGTAGGCCCCAAATTGTAGCTGCTGTCAGCGTGTGGGTGGAAGACAAATTAAGACTCTAGCACTAATGAATTATTTCTTTGTTTGCAACTGTGACTTATCAGGGCCTTGTTGAAAACCATGTAATTTGGACATGGATTAAGTATAAAACAAATATTGTCTTTTTTTAATTTCAATGCTTTTTTACACATTTTCGCAATATTTTTTAGATGAAACTTCACGTGACAATTAGTGCTGTAAACAAAGAAAAAAGCACAGAAAACAACTAAAGTCCAATAAACCAAAGGGCAGAGGTTTAAAAATTAACCCATGATCAGAGAAGACTGGATTTTCTGGATAAAAATAGCCCCAATAGTAGGACATAGATATGGATAAGAAGACTTGATTGGTGGATCATGAGTAGTCTACGGGCCTTTTAACTTGATCACAGCATACCAAGAGTTGGATCAAAACAACTGCATGGTCGCATTTATCAACCTTCTCCCAAGGTTTTAGCATTTTTAGTGTAAAAGGGACAACCATTGAGTTTGAGCTGAGAGGTCAACTACAAATCCTGGTCAAGTTTGAGGGTTTGCCAGTGAAATAAGGTGTTGTGAGTCCAGTTTGCCCATTTGGGTTTTTAGCTAAATTTACTTGCAAGAAATTTCAAATCTTGGCAGATTTTACTGGACAACCCTATTAAGTTCCTCTTCTATTAATTATATACCTGGGTATCATCTGCATATTTGTGAATGTCCTTGTGCTACATTTATTGTAACTATTGAACTTTTCCCAACACTCCCTTTATTTCTTTATTTATAATCTAATTATGGCCATTTTAAGAGATTATCAAATTACAGAAAATTAGACGTAATGGTAAATTGTTGAGTTTATTACCTTGATATGAACATGCACAAGGCAGGTCATGTCAGGATTTTTGGTGATTTAGTTATAAAACAAGATTGCAAGATTGGCCTCCCAGTGAGGAAAGCAGCTTTACTGACTTTTAACAGAAGCTGAGCTGTCAAGCACTTTTAAAGCTCCAAGTCTGAGCAAGGACAGAAAAAGAGGATTTTTTTTAGCACCGTGATAAATACTTTTAGCTTGAATATCATTGGCATCGGCTGTCATCTGGATGTGGCCAGAGTTTAAGATCATTGTGGAGACCAAGAATGGAACATTGGACTTTGTTTTTTTCTATTACACGTTCCAGGTTTTTTGAATGCTTGAAAAAGAAATGAGAGATAAAGGGTTGAAGAAACAGGTTGAAGCCTGAACATGACTCAGCCTGACTGAGTCGTGCTCTAACCAGCTCTTCATCTCTTCTGAAAGCAGTTGTTGTGTTCATGGATAGCATTACTTGGATAGCACGTTGTGCTAGGGAATGTGTAACCTGCCC
The DNA here is from genome assembly GCF_901000725.2 of Takifugu rubripes. Lineage (NCBI taxonomy): Eukaryota > Metazoa > Chordata > Actinopteri > Tetraodontiformes > Tetraodontidae > Takifugu > Takifugu rubripes. The sequence goes on along the minus strand of NC_042301.1, from coordinate 14,935,618 downwards.
TGTCCTTCACCAGAGGTCATTCATAGGTAAACCCCCAGAAGAAAATATTTGATGACAACATTACTAGGCATCGTTCCCCTGAGTATGCAGAAGAATGCAGCACTGCAGTATCCAGTACCCAGAAGAAGATCGAATGGATCAGACTGCAATGATCTTATTTTATTCAAGAAGCCAAGAAGAAGAAGCAGTCACTCAAGCAACATTAGCTTTCCAGGCTTAAGCTATCTGACAAAATCAGATGTTTCAGAGCAGTAGCTGCATCAGGACTGAAGTGCTGTCATCAAAAATGCCCCCTCAGGAACCGAAGACAGCAATGTACATGCTACTGGAGCAGACACTCTCCTTAACGAATGATGAACAAATTTGTTAAAGAGATTAGAACAGGTGAACTTTTGATATTTTCCATCTTCAGTTATCAAAATTTGGCGTAATTCATTGTGTAATTTGATAATTGAACTGGACCCTGTGTTCTAGATCAGACAAAACCCAAATGGACATTATTGGAATTATCGTGATTTATAACAATGTTAGTTAAGTCCGCTTACTGAGCCCTTATAAATTGATGCTCTAGGTCCCTCCCACCTAATGCTAACGCTCGCGAGCATCTCAACATGTAATCCACTCATAAGTGGTCGTCTTTCAGTTAGCTTGTTATGTTGACCTTTGCCATAACATGCACATACACATGTGGCCTCTTGAAGATAGATATCACATCTCCACTCTGCATACAAATATGTTTGTTTTGAAGGAAAGGATGATCACAGCAGACCAAAGCATCCTGAAGGTGTGGAGAAATTCAAGTGTTTGGAACAGCACATGAAGTAAACACGTATTCTCTGCTATTAACATGTTACAAATGCTGTGCTCTCACAACAGGAGACATTCAATTCCACCTCATTTACTCTATAATATCTGTCGGTGCTTTAGAGAAACTTAAACTCTAAAAAAACAACAGTGGCAGCTGTAACCTCCGTTTTTACAGGAAGAAACCTTGAGCAGGACCATATGAATGAGTTTTTCTGGACACATCCTCAACAGGTTCTATAAAAGGTTGCTTGTCTTTGTGTCATTCCTCTTGGGACAATCTAGAAGATTTAGCTTGTTTTATCAAAGTCATTTAATGTCCACATCTAAAAGGTTGGTCTTAATAGCACATCCAACACACACTACAGTGGTGTGTGTGACAGAAGTCTACAAGCCATATACATTCCAGTCCGACTCCTTTCTGTCCTTTTGTTCTGGAAACGGGTGATGACGAAATTATTGAGTCCCCCAAGAATTTTTCTTAAAAATACATGTCATGTGTCCTCTGAGTGACATTTACCGTAGGACACTGGGACATCGCTAATTCAATAGCAGCTTGGAATAATGATTTAGCCGAGACAAGAGCGCGGCTGTCAGCCTCTGTCAGATGCACTAATGGAAATGGATAACATTTGCTTTGCTAAAGAGAACGCGGTAAAATGCATTTAAGAATTCAAGCACAGGCAAAACAACATAGATTACTGTCTTGAAATGATCTAATTTGGATTGTTTTTGATGGATACTGTTTACAGCCACGTTGGCAAACAGTCGCCAACGGCTGCGTTGACGTCTGTGTTGATCTTACCGACTGTTAGCTGACCCGTCAGTTGTCCCTGGTCATTCCTTGCATTGACTGTCACGTTTCTGTCGGACTGGAGGATTAAGGGACTGTCCTGAAAATAAAGAGGAAATATATTTAGGACAACACCAGGAAGCAGCAACGAACCTCACGAACATCAGTAACAAGCAAGAGTCCACACAGCTTGTCGATGCTGTGGAACCAACACCCGCGGCGACCTTCAGACCTAACGCCCGGCTCCCTCTCTTCCACCCACCTCAAATGCTTTGCATTTAATCTGCATAACCTATTTAAAACAGCAGCCCAGACGTGAGCGCGATCGCTCCTTCTCGGCGGTGTGTCGCAATTATTCCCGTCCCAAATGAGCTTAATGAAACTGTGACCCTGACCTCCAGTCACTTTCTTCCGAGGCCAATTGAGTCAAAAGCCGTCTGCATTCACTAACTCACTGCTGTCCATGGTGTTCCTGTTTTGGGGTGCACTCCGAATTTAGTAGCACAATTATTCTCGCAATAAACTTACCTTTCCTCCGCAGTTGAGTTCATTTGTTCATCTTCTGTTAACCACTGGTGGACCTAAAAGGGTCCTAGGGGCTGTACCGGGGCACATGCCAGCAGTCAAAATGGCAAAATGCAGATAATTGTCTTTCTTTATTTTTAAATTCCTTTCCCTTCACCTCTCTTGCGCTTTTAAATTGCAGATTTGTTTTGCTGGCATGAAATGAGTAGCTCACAGGTGACCCAATTTCTCCACTGATTTCCTCAAATTAATAACACGCCGCATTCCATCCTGAATTCCAAATGAGAAACGTGTTAAAATTGGAAAGTCGTTGATCCGTTGAAACAAACCCCCCACCCCTTCTCATTATTTATTTATTTATGCCACCTTATGGGTGAATGTTCACAGGTTTGCTACCGTGTCACACCTGTGTGCTCCGCTGTGGACCATGGGGGGTCTCCTCCCAGGAAACCGGTGAACAACGCAAGCACAAGGACTGAAGTCAACTGAAAAGCGAAGCGTGAACACGCGCTAAAAGCCACAAGCTAACATCCAAGTTAGCGCTCAGGTGTTTCACACCGACTCGAAAGGAGTCTCCGCTGGTTTAAGGCGCAGCGATTCTCTCTGTTTCCACATGCATGTGGGCTGGATGAACGAATGATCTCCAGCGGGGCGTGTGATGGGCTCGGCTGCGTTATCTTCCCAACATGTTTAGGCAACTGCCGAATCATTCCAGCTCAGTTGCCACGTGCACGCCGGCTCTGCCCTATTCAGCTGGTGCAGGACTGTCATCAGGAACAGGCCAAAGATGGGAAATTGTATTTGATTAAGCACTCATATGCAAATGTATGGAAATGTGGGTTATAAATAACAATCGCATATTAAACAGATGCTAATATCCCTGTAAGCAAAAAAAAGCGTATGCAAGGCAAAAACCGGCAGCACTTGTCTAAAATACAGGACTTTATCCTTTATGGATTTCACTGAATCCAAGTCAGTGCGTGTGTGTTGAGCATCTGTTCAGTTAGTTCTGAGTGACATTAAAGAGCTCTGATCGACTGAAGTTTGTATGATGTGCGACGGCGGTTTAATGTGAGTTAGCCGCGGCGCCGCAGCTTTATTAGATGGATTCCTTTTGAACGGCAGCAAGATGGTCATTCCTTTTCCAACATGCTTTATTTTAATCTACCAGGTAATGTAGGGGCCATCTTTATCATCGCCTGATGTTCAAAATCCAATTAGATTTTAAATTAAAGTGTATGCTGGAATATCCGTGGGTGTGTGCCCACAGGGGAGGCGGTCGCGTGCATCTGCATCGGAATAGGCACATCTTGCCTTTGCTGTTATGTCTAAACAGTCAATGTAAACACAACATTTTGAGTTTGTACCTTTCTGATGCTCTGACTGGCAATTATGTTTCTGTGACTTAACATTGGAAAAATTATTGATGAGTCCAATTTAGATAAGCAAGAGAAAAAACAAAACAAAACCAGCCAATCTTCGTTATACATGCGCTCAATAATTATGCACCAGCACCCTGTGAACAGCAACGCGCCATTAAAATACCATGTAGCATCTCCGCGTAGCACCCAGCTCGCACGGCTGCATCTGCTCTTTGGTCGATACTATATGAAACATTTTAAAATAAAAGTGGACAGATGTTTTGCTGGACATCCATGCCAAAATAAATAAATACATAAATAAATAAATACAAATGTAAACAAACTGCAGTGCTAACCACACCGCCACTGTGCAGCTGGCGTCAAAATGTCAAACCTGCTTTAGCAACGATTTATTATTTGGGATGTTTACTTCATGTTCCCCTCATGGCACAGCTATGTGTCTCTCAGGAATTTGTCCACCCCCCCTCTTCCCTTCAGTTTGTGAAGAGGTGCATAGGCACATCAGACTCCCTATATATCACACACAGCGCTGCCGTTAATTTGCTTAACCGTTTAATTCCCCTTTGATTGTGAGTACAGGCCCAAGGTGGCCTGCCTGAGGTGGCCAGTGTAATTAGTTTGGTATTAAACTGCTCTGGTGGCTCATCGTGGCACCCTCGATCCTCCAGCTCCAGATGGGCCCCTTCTTCACAGCTCCAGGCATGACCGTCGCCCCGGCTCGCTCGCTCACTGACCACCTGCGTCGTTTGTCATCCTAAAATGCTTGAATGAAGCTTCATCAGTGAAGAGACGGTTTATTTAATTATATATTTAGCGTCCAGGTTTCAGCTGACTTCCAGACGGAACTTAAAGCATCACTGGGCTGTTAGCAAGTCAGCTAAAGGAAAAAATACAAGCCTGACTTTATGTTACTGGCATTCAGGCGAAATGAAATGAAAAATAATTCACTTTAATCACTAAAGGCAAGCAGACTGTACGTGTTTAAACCAGAATACCAATCAAAACAGTGGGTGATGAAGTGCCTGCAGAACCCCTTCTTTCTCTTTCAACTTTAATTCCACTAATTAGCGAGGGCTATTAAATAAGTAATGTGTTTGTTGGTGTGCACAGCTTATTTGTTGTTTTCATTCCCCACGGCCATGTAACAACAGAAAATAAAGCACAAGTTGCACATAACCCCTTCCTCTCTGGGTATTTGGATTTAGCACGTTTAAAACTCACTTATGTGCATTTTGGGGCCTCATCATCTGCTTGAGGTGTCATCATTTTCCTGTTCCCGCGTCATGTCAGCAACATTAAAATGAGCTTTAATCCATTTAAGTTGTAATGTGAAGGCTAGCCAGACAACACATGTCAAGGCTGGTTCATTTGCATAAGGCTAAAGAGTGCAAATTGCTGCCCGCATTTCAATAGTCTATGTCAAAACCATGAAAGCACTTATTTTGATTTGCTAAACACCAAAAACCTTTTTTCAATGATGTAATTAGCCAAACTACGATATTTTTTAAAGTCTCTGTCCCCAAAGTGCGACAGTGAGTGTAAAATCTTATCTAAAACCAAATTAATTAATCTTTTTAAGAAACTGCATTTGCTCTCATTAGCTTATCTCAAGGCTGCTTTTGGAAAACAGTTGAGGCCCAGAAAGTGGTTAGCAAGGGGACGGCTCTCGCTATCTGGTTGATAAAAGGTTGGCACGCGAGATTTCAACATATTAATTGGATGCTGAATTTGAGGCTTGTTCGTCCCGATGAGGTTCCTCCAACGTGTCGGTGCTGCCAACCTCCAGACGTCTGTCCGCCGTGTTAGTGCCTCTGCAGGGGGATCGCTGTCAAGTGTTTGTAGCTCGTTTAGGTATGAAAGATTTAAAAAAAAGAAAGAAAACCAGACCTGACTCTATTTCACTTTCAGTAAGAGCAGTGAGGCCGTGATGTGAAGCGACTCACGGAAACCAAAGACCCACATGAGGAGAATGAGGTACGAGCAGTGCTGCAGACAGATTTTCTGAACCATAAATTTTGATGAATAATTAACCACGTCGGCGCCCCTAATACAGTCAAGACTGAGCTAGTCTGGAGCTCTGTCATGGCTCTGCTAATGACTATAACATAAGCATGCAAATAGATTTTTTTCCCCCTGTTTATGTTCCATTTGTTGGCGATTAACCATCCCAAACGCGGTGTCAATGACCGATTTCTCCAGTTTAAAACAGAGTCTAACTAACTCATGAACATCAAGACTTTCGCGAACTTCAACAAACGCCCTTTAAATGTGTAAAACCCAAAACGTATTCTGAATGTATCAGTGCCATATTTAATACAGCTGAGATTTGCAAATACGACCCGGCGAGCGATGTTTCACAAATGCTCCGTTCTGACCCGAGGATGGAGGGATAAAAGAAATGTGAGGGTTCTGCATCACATTTAAGATTAAAAGCCCGGAATGTCGCTGAGCCTTTTGTGGTGGCAACCTTTCATTTTTCCAGAAGCGTGTGTGCAACACGAGGCGGAGAATTTAGGAGCAACGCTACACCAGAGGACCTTGCCAATGTAGCAGGAACACTTCTAAGATCACAGCAGGCACAAAAAGTTCCTTTACATTCTCAGAGAAAAGAATGGGTCCGATTGATCGACGTGGTCGGGGATCAGCAGAGAATACATGTGTGAATATTATCAGAATCGGCTTAATTCTCATTATACAATGGTTCGCATGGCTAACCACAACCGAACTGTGATAACTTCGGGGTTAGAACCCACAGGTCACCGTCACGATCGCTGCTCATGTGCTCTAAAACCCCGTTTAACCTGCATGATAAAAGAACCAGTTCACAACCTGCAGTTTTTAGGATCCGTTTGTATAAAAAAAGGCGGCAAAGCATTGTTCCATCCTTCATTATTCTTCCCTGATGCTTTTATTTACACGATGCGTTCATTTCAAACTGCTGTATCATACGATCGGTTGCTGGAGCAGAAGCATCCCTCCATTATCCTGCCCAGTGAAGCTCAACCATGCATCAGAAACAAACAGAAAACAGAAACGGGGGATTTTTATTCCCGCCAGAGTCCTTGCGTACAGTCTTGCTTTCTGTTGGTTTTTCACATTCACTAAAAACACCACAGTGTTTTTGCTAAATCCTAATCTATTCTAACCTCGGAAAAATGTATTCCGACTAAACTGTCCTCATTTAAATAAGGACACGAGGAAGTTAAAGTCACTCCCCAGAAGGGATCTGAGCGGTTGCTTAATTATGTATCTTTTTTTGACAATGACAATTGAATTGTCAATTCTTTCTGCGTAAATATAGAAATGATGTTTTATTTCTCTGCATTTGAAACAGGGGAACTATTCAGGTTTAATAGCGACCAGTGATGGATTTCACCTGCTGGTCCAGGATGTGACCTTTCAGTCACCATCTCGTTCCTGCAGCTTCCGTAGGAAAGGATTGAGCAGGAAAGAGGGACAGACGAGGCCTTTATGATAGACAGAAGATCATTATCATGGATGTGCCTTGCTGTTGGTTATGAGTTTTACATGTTCGCTCAGCGATCTTTTGGTTCTCTGCTGCTGTAAGGAGCTTATTTTTTGCTTCTTACTACTGTTTTTAATGGCTCTTGTGAGCTGAAAGATCTGCTCTTTCAAGTGAACGTTAAGCTCCAGACAAAAAAAATTATTCCGTTTTAATTCTATCTTCATGTCACATTATAAATTAGCCTTCAATTCTGCAGGATGAGTTCTAACAAAGGAGAAGAAGAAGAGATGAAGATGAAGAGATGAAGGGAATTTGCATTAGAATAGCAGCAACATCTTTGCTCCGCACATGCTAATGTTAAAATTTACCCATCAAAAACAACACTGTTGGTCACCACAGAGCTAAATTTCCCTTTAAGTCTTCTGGACTAGTGACAAGATAAGTGGAACGGATGAGAAGACCAGAGCAAAGTAGATAAAGATGCTATGCTCCATTTGCCTTGAAATGTGTCCCCGCGGTTCCTGTAGTTATGGTTAAAAACAAAATCAGTCTGTGTGTGTTTCGGTGGGTTTTGTTCCAGTCTGTCTTTCCATTTGTGTCTCAAAATCCACAAGAGGTGCTAGATTTGTACATGTGTCATGCTTTGAATCCTCTTCTTGCCATGTAGAGTCCCTGCTTTTGTGGTTCTTTAAATTCCCCAGGGTATCACACGAACAGATCCTCTTTTCTTTCCATGCGTATGCTTTTGTGTTCAAATCCCATTGAGCTTGAATAGCTACATAGATTATTATTTTAACCCTAGTGGAGTCAGTACAATTCATTGTGGCTCAGAGAGACTGATCAGATAGTTATCACAGACAACCCATTACTGGCCCGGACCTTCAAGCTGCCGGTTCAAGAGCTAATCGTGATAACTGGCTAAAAGTCATCAGTGTTGATCTTGAACTACAGTAGGGTCTACATCAGAGACAACCGCAAGAGAAATAAAGAAATCCAGTAAAAAAGGCTAGAAATTAAAGAAGATCTGCCTTCAATACCTTCCTCCACCCCACCCAAATATGCTGAGTCATGGGGGGACTGTTTGGTTAAGATATTGATATGTTATGTTGTCGACTTCAGTACAAAATACACACTTTGACTGGCCAAAACTGCTCAAAAAGTAAATTGATTGTTACCGTTTATGGCTGCAACACAGCAAAAACCATCCGGAACATGAGGAAAATAATGTTCATGGCTCGGAAGTGCTTTTTCCGACCTCCAAAGACACCCTGGAATGATCACCGTCGCTAGTCAGCTTACTGCAACAACAATTTGCAATTTCAATTTTGTAGTTCACGATATAAAATCCACTTTCACCTCACAATAGTCGGACTATTTTTTTTAAAATCTCCTGACCATGGAGAGATCCTTCAGGAGGGACAATAATTTCCATTATTTCCCAAAGCAGTGCCCGGTACTACAGAGTAGCTACAAATAAAGATCAGTACAAACAGTTAAGGATATACTTTGCATTCCATTGTATTGACATGGAGGCAACAGTGTGCCACAGGAACATTTTGGTTCCTCATGGAGACAGCACTTCAACCAAAAATGCTGGGGGATTTTTTTGTGTTTTTGCTTGCACATCGACGCTTTAATGACTGCTCATCTGGGTTTTCCGGCTCATTTACTGATGGCTCGATATTCCTTGTGGTGGGGATTTCCTCATGTTGGCGTACTCACAGAGCTCTCAGCCATGTGATGAACTCCCATGCCTCTGTTGGACCTAGAGACTCTTTACAGGGAGATGCCATTTGCCTTCGTGGGGAGGGTCATACATCACCTACCGAACACACCTTTTCTGACCATAGAGAGCTAAAGGAGTGTGATGCTGTGTGAGTCCACCACTTGGCCTCTTTGAACCCTGTGTCACTCCAGGACTGGAGCAGCAGGTGTTACTCTTTGCCCCTCCCCTAAAGAAAGCGGGAGAGACTCAGACCTTCTGTTGGCCATCACCTCCTGCTCACACATAGGCCCCACCAACTCCAGTTCAGCTCAACCTTTCCTGCCCGAGTTACACCTTAACAGTTCCAGTAACTTTTTCCCTTTGGGGTGGAGGGAGCAACTACTGTATTTTAGTATCAAATCTGATGAGTGGAGAGCAGGTGTGGATCTGCTGCAGCGAAGTCCATAAAGGAATCTGTTAAAAAATGAGAGTAGGGCTGCACTGCCCCAAGCTGAGACACTTTTCCCCGTTGCAGACTCCACTTCCTGTTCTGTGTAACTGCCAGTATGACTTCCCCTCAGCTTTTCCCTGACACTTCAGTTCTACAAACAGGAGGAAAAAGCTCATCTTGAGATCTTGGATGTCTTGCATGAATCCTCTGTTCTTGAAGCACTTTAAAGAAACTATTATTCCAAACTTTTCATCCGTCTTAGTTTTGCTTCACACGTCACAGCTCATGTTAGTGACAACTTGTTTTCTCTCCTTTTTACTGGCTGTCAGGTTCTTGTTCTTGGATCATGAAAATAAAAGAGATTTTATTTTCACGCTGATGTGGGTATCATGTCTCCCAAGGCAGTTTTTTAATGACTGATCCCTGGAGATTTCCATCCAACTGAAAGGACATAAGCACCCTTTATGTGCGTTAATGGGCAAGTTGGTCCATCTATAATGGGATGTTTGTGGTGTGGTGTAAAAACAAATAAAAAGTTCACTGAGGAAACTCCGCTTTGATCCAGGGCAAAGGGACTTTTATTATTTGTTGGAAGACATTAAACCATCATCTAAAAGGCTGCTGTAAATGTAAACAATAGTGAGGGGTCACAACCTGATAGAGACAGATGGACAGATGGAAAGATTCCCTAAATGTTTTCAAATTTGGAGAAGAATAGTTTTACAAGTACAAAAGTAGAGTTGTTTTAATCTCCACTTTCCCCCTTGATCTCTAATTCAACTGTCTCCACTTCAATCCATTTCCAGTGCCCAGCTTTTTCAGGGAACTGAAAACCCTCAGCTTATATGCGTTCCTGTTTTATCTTACTTTGATCTCCATCCAACACCTAATCTTTATTCCTGCTGCTACTGATTTCCTCTTTATTTTTACGCAGTATATACTGTATGTATGCCCTTGGAAAGATCTATCATTCGGAGTCATTTTATGCTACAACAGTTCACCAGTATTTGCGTTTGCGCCTACTTCTTAGCATAATTCACCCCACAGCAGCTGGAAATGAGTGCACTTATTAAAATGGCTTTTCTAAAACAAATGTAACTTCTTTGGGTTAAAATAGTTTTTGCTGTTTTATATATTATTTACTGTAGCTTTGAATAGTGATTTCTCCATACACTCATTTACATTTTGTTAATATATAGTATAACAATAGTGCAATTTAGGATTTTACATGAGTCATTAACATGTGATGAGTAACGATCCAGCCTGAAAAAAGGAATATTTTGGATTAACACCCATATATAGTGGAATAGCTCACTGTCTGATGGGGTAGTTTAGAGGGACCTCACTGGTTTCTGTTCTTTTTGACTTTGCTGCCAACTGTTTTGCAAATGTCCCAAATGGTCACACACATAATATGTTGACAAAACATCATAGAACAAAAGCACTTCTCAGCCAACTTATTTTTTTCTTTTATATCGATGTCAATCCAGGCTAACGTTCAAGGACCATGATTCTCTCAGGGACAAATCTATTAAGTCATTGTCTGTCCTCATAGGGTTGTTTATTGTCAACTCAACCTTTGTCCTTCAGTTTTTATCAATTCATACATCCATGCTTCACCTACTTTGTCCCTTAGCAGGGTTGCAGGGACAACTGGAGCCTATCCCAGAAGTGAAGCATACTGCAGACAAGTTGCCAGTTCCTGGCAGGACTAACATATTGTTACAGTCATACACACCTAAAGTCAGTTTAGAGTCACCAATTCAGAAAACAGAAAAGCCTTTTGTCCCCTGAAGATTGGAACTGGGAGCTTCCTTGCCGAGAGGCAACAGTGCTAACCCCTTCAATGCAGTACATCATTTGTCTTCAGTGAAACAGATATTACCTCTCTAAAAATGGAAATGAAAAGACCCAAAATCTCAGTTCTTTCTACCTATGAAGAATGAGGATTTTAGCACAATATTGAATATCCGTGTAGTTTGACTATGAGAAAATGGAGAAACTTCATTTTTGAGCACAGTGTCTCCTTCCACAGTGCACTACTTCTCGCTGTTAACATCGCATTTTAGAGATCACACAGGAGGTGACCCTCACATTCCTGACAATGCTTCTCGACAATATGAGTGGGCTCATTCAATCCTCAAAGCTCTGTGAAGGTTTCGATTGGTAGAACCTGCTAAATGTGCCTTTTAATCTCTTCTGATTTCAGACTACTTACAGCAATACGGGGAACAATTTAGGCGTTGCCCATTTTTTAATGCAGATTTTAAAAAATAAATGAGAAATGCACACCCGGGGGCTGTTTTTGTGATTATGGGATTTTTCTATAATTTAGAGTGCCTGTAAAATATAATAAATCACTTCTAATAAAACGTAATTAAACTGGCGCTTAATGGCAGTTTATAATGGCTTATAATCACACAATACACAGACACATGCACAAAACTGAACCCAAAATAAGAACGATATAAAGGCTGTAAATCAGTTGCCACTGACCTGCATTGTTCAGATTGGTATAGGACATGTTAAGCATTTTTACAAAGCTCCCAGAGCCGCAGCACAGACTGGCCTGTCACTTTCTGGTCTACATTCTCAACAGTGGAAATTTAAGCCAAGTCCAGACAGACCATTCCAAAACACTATTAGCCATATCATGGTTGCTGCACATGAGATAAACTGTCTGTATGAATATGGAATTTTTCTTTTTCTTGCCAGCTCTGAAAAACAACCACATTGGAGTTGGGAGGGGTTGTACGTGCAAGGCATTGAGCTGGTCAGAAAGCACATTAAGGAGGAGATAGAGGCTTCAGTTCTGCGTAGTGCCTCTTCAGTTCAGGGGAATCACTTAGCAACACTCTCTGTGGAAGAGATTTCTTCCTTGCTGGAGAAAGTAGCGATAAAAACCATCCCTCCTGAATACAGTCAAAGTGGTTTTATTCAAGATACTCCTGATTCCCAAGATGGGAGGGAGGCCATGCCATGCATGCCATATTAGGATATTGATGTGTTTTGTACACCCGGGCAATTGGTTCAATTCAACTGACCTCAAAGACATTTATTAAAACACCCCAGTATGACCACACAAAAAATCTCCTAGATTCCCCTTTCAGAGGGAGAATTGTAAAGCTACTTACAGAATACGTATTCAATGTAAGTTTCAGAATGAATCTAGAAAAACTGTTCCTCCTTCTCAGACCATCTCCTTTATACTCCTCTTTATAGTCTCAAATCAGGCAAGAGTGAGATTGAGTGAGTAAAGGTAAAGGGCACGCAGAGACTGTTTAGCCCATTTTTTGTTTTGCTCAGACCTTGCCAAAGGGTATTAAGGCTAATGGCTGCAGACCTGGTGGTGGCTCCAATAGGACACGAGGGGAACGCAGCACTAGGTAGTGTCTCACAGACTCGAGACGAAGGAGAAAACTCAGTGTTGTCTATTATTCCCCGGAAGGGCGAATACCAGCTAGGGGTTCCACCTAAGGACCGTGGGCCTCCCTCTGGGCATAAATGAGCTCATCCAAAATGCAAGATGCTCTCTCACAGGACATGGTGGACAAGGGAAAGGTTTTCTTGTCACCAAAGTATAACAGCTTTTTCTGCATGCCATGTTTGTTTTGAGGGGAAGGTCATGGGGCAGCATTTCTTGATTTACTGACTTATGAGGGAGGTACACCATCAACCGCTGCCTCCATCCTGGGACCTGCCTACTGTGCTGATGCCATTTGGTCACACCGTGTGAACCACTGGATCGCGTGGGCTTGAAAATGGGAATTTTGGAGACAGTGTTATTGCTGTTGCATGCATTAGATAAGCATGCAGGGGAGATTCATGCTCTTTCTGTAACCCAGGGATGTACTAAGTTCTCATCATGGAACATAAAGGCAACTTTGCAAAACAGGTACATGGTGCATGTGTGAGAAATCTGGTTCTGCAGTCATTGCTGATTCCCAAATTGCTGGGAAGATTTTTGCAAGTTTTCTGTTACCGAAGTGTAACTACAGCTTCAAAAAAAGGTCTTGCACTGTTAAAACTTCCTCTTCTAGCTGAGCTAGCCAAACAGATTCATGTAGCTATTAACCCAGAGTTGCAGAAACCAAATCTTGCTTAGCCTGCACTCGTGGTCATCTAATAGAAATTCGACTGACACCCTTGCGATCTCTTTGTCTTGCACTTCCACTTAAACACACATTCAGAGGAGTACGGTGTTTAATTAAGGCTGAGCCACACCAATGATCTGTACATGGGTAATTAAATGTAATCTCTGTGTCTCTGAGTATGAGCATGTGTGTCTGTACCTGTGTAAGTTTGTGAGTGTGCGTTGAATGTCGGGAGGTCAGACCGGTGCAATGCCACCTTCCCATCCAGTTTATTAATTCAAATGTCCACCTCTAATTAATTTCAAACAGTGGATTGTGACCGTTGCCCTGGAAACAAGCTGCGACTACTTATTACCTGCAGAAGCGAGATGTGAGCGGACAGAAAACAGTGACAAAGTTGTTCCACACGATTTAAGTTCTTTTTGAATGGAAAGTGGGATAATGCACATTCTTTGCACTTTGCCATTCTATAACCAGCAATTCCACAGTGTGCATCTTCATCTGGTGCTCATATTTCTCCAAGTTAACACCTTAGAACACCTCCAGCCTTGGTCAGTACCATCAGAAATGCTTGGCTAATACAGCTAAAGTGATAATAGGGTAGGCACCTTCATTGTTTTTACATTTCTGCACTTCTTTACCTGACGAAGCCTGAAATTTTCAGAAATATACATCAAAACCTATGCATTTAATCTCAGCTGGGTATTGTTATTGGCAGGGAGGTTAACATGAATCCCTCTCATGTTTGAGCACACGTCCTACACATTTCATTTGATATGGTGATTACTTTTAACAAATGCTTTAGCGGGTTGTGGTAAATGCAAAGCTTGGCTGCCGCATGGAACATCTCTGTCTTAAATGTCCTGTTAAATATAGACCCTCATTTTCCCCCACAGATGATATCGCTGGAACTGGCTGTGGGCTAAAAGATAATTTTGTCTGTTCAAAGCTATCTGTTCACTTGATCATCATGCCAATTACCTCACAGAGTCGAGAAAAGGGTGGGGGGGTGGGGGGTGTGTGTTGAAAATCTACTACACAGAGAAGATTCTTAGAGTTTAAAGTAAAGCTGTGCCATTTTCTAATTTCTGATTAAATAGAGGCTGTGGCACTATAGCTGAGGCAGTTTGACTAACACAGGGAAGCTAAATATGGTCTTTACATTGAATTTAGGCAATATTGTCTGGTGGAAGGGATCCCATCTAGTGCGTGCGTAAATCACATGATAAATATGGTTCTCGCACCCAGTTTATAGCCTTTTGATCAGCTGCTGCTGTCAACATGGAATTTATGGCTGTGCATATGCTGCCAAGTACCAACAATTAAAGTGATAAAAGGAGGTATTTAAGAGCTGATTCCCTAAAAAAAAAGCATCCTAATAAAAACAAGATAAATAATGCATAGCAAATAAAATGTGATTTACATATCCTGTTAACCTAACTTGCATACTTGTTCTGCCAGTATCTGAAACAGTGTCTAGAATTTTCTAGAGGGCACAAACCAGATTTTGAGTTTCCGTTGTTGTAATGACATCATTAGAACTCTAAGCTTTAATGTACCCTGGTATGATGTGCTCTTTTCCGACAGTCAAGTTTTGTGATTAAGGGATTTGTTGTGACTTTTAGATGATGTGACCCGTGAGACAGAAGCTTAAGGAGTGGATCTATAAAATGATCTTTGGGAACAATAGATTAATATTCACATTCATGTTGTCCCTTCTTTCCCCCACAGGCCAGCCCGACTTTAATTCTCCTGACATTCTGAAAGGCTGTGAAATGTTAATGGGCACTATTTTTACATTGGCCATGACCCTGTCGAGATTAAGGCACCTATTTTTATAAAGAGGATCCATAGTGGGAAGGGCGTTTAGACTTTTATTGATAGGTTTGGACAAATGAAAAACATTACACCCATGCTCAAATGTGCCGTTGCCACATTCTGTGATAAAGACTTGGAAATAACAGACAAACTCGAGCTCTGCAGTCGTCCACTTCCGCCAGACCCGCAAAGTCCAAATCAATAAGGGGTTGGAAGATAAGAGCCATCCTAATGTTCCGTTAGAACGTCCTGCCATCAAATTACAGGTCCAAGGCTGGAGAAGTTTCAGCTAGCTCAGATCCCCAGAGAGCAAGCTCAGAGAAAAGTATGAGGCGGAGAAAGAAAGTAATAAATCTGAAAATGACAAACAACAGAAATAAAGTTAAGGTGTCCTTCCACCTCCGCCTACTGTTCACTTTTCAGGGTTCTGTCTAAGGCTACATTCAGATGAGGCAGGCATCTCATTTAGAGATGCTTTCAACTTTTTTTGTAATATTTAGTGTTTAATTATCATTCTCATCCTTCAATGTATCTATTCACAAGGCTTTGTTCTGTTGCCATTTCCCCCCATCACCCATCTCCCTCACATTTGTGTTGTATGTGGTACAGAGCCATTGTTCCACCAGCCGTGCGCATTTTCAAGCCTTTATTGTGGCATCTGCACATAACTGGATCTGTCTTCATAGATCTGGCAGAGCAACAGGAGTGGGAGAGGGGAATAATCAAAAACCTGGGAGGAAACAGGGGTGGGGGTGGGGGGCTAAAAAAACAACTGCAAAAAAGAAAGCTAAAAGTTAAAATCTGGAATCGAGGGGCAAGAAGAAAGGGTTTTCTTTGTGCCTCCTGTGGTGCTGTTGGGTCTTCCCGGGCCAATTAGGCTGAAAGCTTCGAGGCGTGTTTGTGTCACCCTTATACATACAGTATACATAGAGCCTGATATTAATGCTGTCATGCCAATGCAGCATACACAACAAGCTGATGTGAAAGCAGTACAGAAACCCCAGCCAGCGGGAGGATCTGTTCCCAAGCCAAGTCTCCCATCAACCGGCACTTCAGGTAGAAATTTACTAGTCCAGGAGTTGTATTTCCATTACCAACATTCAGAGGCTATTAGAGAGTAATTATGTAGAGACCAATGCCTTCCGTTCTACTGATGCTGCTCTTTGGCAAACATTTTAGACTCTGCACACATAGAAATTGTACATCAAGGTTCCCTGGCAGCTAATTTTGATGTTTGAAAGGGAACAGATGGAAGGGTCTTTCATCACAGCCTCCAGTACGAAACACTCGCAAATTAGCAGCCGGTACTCAGAAGTTGACTCCTGCACCCAGTGCAGGACAATGCTGTCTTTTCATTTGCTTAGAAGCTCTTCAGGTCAAAGGCCAAGCGCCAGAATGGCCAGCAAAACTGGGTGACGTGTTTGATTACCTGATGGATGTGATCGATAAGCACCCAGTCAAGCTGCTCATTTGGGGATTTCTCCGCGACCAAATCTGTTTCCTGCACTTCCTTGTCATGTTCATGCGACTGACTCATGTATCGTCCCTCAGCATGTTGCCAGATCATATCAAGCGTGCAGTGCAGTATTTTCCAAGTGCTGGCAGAGATTTCATCAGCTGCGTTATGTGGTCCAACAGTAGTTGCCCCAGGTCCCGTGTCTCTCAAGAGCTTTGTAATTACCTCCAATTTCCTGAAGAATGCGCCTTGAAATTCTTGTCAGGTACTTTGTAGTACTTCCTGCTCGGAATGTACCATCACAATGCTGCCAGATATCCCTGCTTGCTAACTGGATGTAGCCTGTAAACATGTTATTACATCAGGAACATATATTGAAATAGCCAATTTCAAGTGATGCTTCTAGGACAGAGCTGTTATCCTGGGAGCCTTCATTTCCATTAGCTGTTGGGAGTTTCCAATTGTTTCAGCTTCCTCCTTCATTATTGTTTTTACCTGTTCTCGGTTTTTTATGTGTTTTACTTCAATAGGAAACTTTCCGTCAATGTTTCTTCACAACTGTTTTCTTTATCTCCCTTTTCTCCCTTTTCTCCACCTGTTCTCGTGTGTGTTGTCACGCCATCTTTTTGCAGTCAGCTCTGTTTTTGTTCGACAGTGGACTCGTAGGTGCTGACATCCTGAAAATATGGAGCATCGCAAATTGCTTTTCCCCCACACTTGAGCCAAGTCGTTATTTCTAGTTACACGCCAATAACGGCTCAATAACTGTGTTGGTAAAAAATTTGCTTGAGTATTGCAATTTCTGGGAGGCTCGTTTCATTTCTTTTTTTGCTTTAACCAACTGTCAGCCCGCATTTCACCTCATTATTGCGCCACAGCAACTGCGGCTAATCCGTGGCTAACATTTACATAATTATAGACCCTTCACAAAAGTTGCCAGTAGACACTGAAGGAATATGCATGTAAACGCTCAAATACGCATCATTTTCTGAAATGTGGAGCTTTTGCAGCTCAGATCAGAGTTGTATGCAATTACTGGCCAATACAAACAGACCCATCCAATGTCCCAAGGGAAGGCTGAAAAGAACATTTCATCTGTATGTTTAAACAGTTGTCTTTTACATTTATGAAGTCTATTTAAAGGAACAACAAAGAGCTAGAAGGCTTCCATTTAATGAACCCAACTGGCAGCTTGTGACAAGGATGTTAAATAATGCACTGCTTCACAACTCAGACCATTTCATTAATCACTGAAAGGCAAATACGCACATTCAAACCTCCCAATCCAATTTATGTATTGATCATCACTGACATTGTGCTGGGGGTAAATAAGCGTTGATAGGTTTGGTTGTTCATAATGCACTTAGACAAAGTGTTTTTCAAGTGTAGCTTGGTTTGGATGTGTCTATCCGGCGATGCCAAACTGTGTTTTGAAGAGAACTGAGCTGATCTAGCTGAAAAGTGATGTGCTGCAGGGGCCAAAGTGTATTCACTGAATTCAGCCATGATCGAGTGTGCTTTGTGCACTAAAAAACGCCCCCCCCCCTTCTCCCCATCGCCTCAGGTCTAGCATTTTTAGACAAAATTTTTAAAAGGGAAAAAGTGCTTGCCTGCTGAGAATAAAAACAGTTTTGAAAAAGAATTATAGTGAGAAAAGACTTATGGATAAGTAGAGCAGGTGGTACCATGAAATTGCTTTATTATCTATTCCTAATAACTCTAATCTGTTTTTGCAGCTGTTTTCCTTGTGTTTCCTCCCAAACAATAAATTATGCCCAGTTCCACATTACATTGATTGATGCATGATAACTCTTAAGGAAGGATCTTGTCTGTTGGCAGTGCAGGCGAGGCCACGCGTCTGCATACACAATAACTCACCCGGCGAGATTGGATCTCTTTGACGTATAACGGCGACAAGAACTCAGACACTCCCTCCAGTCTGACGCCCTCTTTGGTCACTCGCAGGTTCCCCATACCGTCCTACAGAACACAGAGAGACACAGAGCTTTGGTTGGAAATGAAAGAATAAATAAGTTCACACAGTCACACAGTTGAATCATCATGGTTATTTTATCTTGAGCACAAGTGTGCTTCAAAAAGTAAACAAATGTGTTTACATCATGGAGCATATTTTAGCATTTAAAAAACAACAACAATGATAATGGTATTTCCCATTGTCCCATCCTTCCCCCAGTCTGCCGACTTGGGACACTGGTTTTCAACCCAGTCCTACAGGGCTCTCAATCCAGCCGGGTTTTCCTTCCTACTAGGTTAACATCTTATACCTGGTTGTCTTTTGTACAACTAAGTATGATAGA
Organism: Takifugu rubripes; assembly: GCF_901000725.2. Taxonomy (NCBI): domain Eukaryota; kingdom Metazoa; phylum Chordata; class Actinopteri; order Tetraodontiformes; family Tetraodontidae; genus Takifugu; species Takifugu rubripes. The sequence goes on along the minus strand of NC_042301.1, from coordinate 14,916,806 downwards.
TAACCCGGAAGGACTATAGGACTGCGTTGATGACCCCTAACAAATTACCCATTATTTGCATAACAGCATTTCAGAAACTGTTCTATTAATATCTGAAAGCATAAAAAAATGTCTTAAAATGTAAAAATATAACAATCGTGCCTGTTGTGTTAAGTGTAAGTTAATAGCAGACACTGACTGAACTCAGAAAACCTCTCCAGACCCCGACAGACCGGGCCTGCTGCAGCACTGCTGTGTTCCCGTCACGCTCGCTCTCCTAAGCACCGATTTGACATGGTACAGTAGCCGCTTCTTGGCTCTGTAAAGACCCGCACTAGTCTGATACCCTGCATGGCTGTTTGAAAGGAATTGAATCTTACCATGTAAGTCTGATCCACAAATCTTTCCAACATTTACTCAAGTGGAATCTGTGAATTTGCCTTTTTCTCACCTTCCCCTCGGAGAGAGGTGGCCAACTGATTGGTCCCTTAATTAAAAGTGTAACTCTTCACAACCGTTTGAATACTCTGCCCTGGTAATTCACTTTAGTTTACTCTCTGTTAAGATAAATATGAAAATGAATATCAATAAAGTCTACTGAGAAAAACCCGAGATGCAATTGAACCCAGATGCCTCTTGCTAGGTAACTGTGCACAACACTGTAATGCCACGACGACCATGATATATTCTAAACCTTAAATGAAAAATTATGCCTGAGCCTAAAATGGAGCACTTTAACCCTATGGTCCTACTGTTTGCTGATTGACCCAAGGCAAGAAGATGAAAAGAAGTATGCCTCAGATCGATAAGTTCAATCAGCCAGAGGTTTTCAGTGTTATTAAGTCCATAGTCATCCTGTTGAATACACAGCGGAGGCCACTGCCTATTCAATAAGGGATAAGGCAAGAAAGCCCGAGTGGCTCGCCCCGGTTTTATAGACTGAAACAGTCCAGGTGCATACAGAGCACACGGGCTGTGCAGGGAGCGCAGGTTGAACACATTCCCACGTCCTGCAAAGCCTGCGTGGCATCTCTAATCCCCCTCTCAGTCACGCTCGGGCTCTCCATTTTGCAAAAACACGAAGACGATAATGTTAAAATTAATCAGCTGGTTTTTATTCCAACTTAGTGCTCAAGTGCCCGGCAGACAAAATCTAGTGCCGATCGAACACGACAGCTCTCCGTCTTCTCCTCTCTCTCATTCTCCCTTCCCTTTCAGATCAGTGTGCGTTACTGGCAGCGGCGCTCAAACGAGCAACGTCCCCAAAGCTCCGAGGACAATGGAGCTCCATCAACCCGCTGAAGAAAATGGGCAAATCTGTCCGTTCATTCATCCCTCATTGTTTATGTCGCTCTCTTGCTGGATATTTCCAGAACTGTCTCTGTCCAACCCCCACCCCACCCCCATCCAACCTCACTACTTTGCTTTTATCTGAAATTAATTTTGGAGAGCCGCTCAGCCGTGGTGGTGCACCTTTAAGCAAGACGGGCTTCAATTCTGAATCGAATGCTCATTGCACTGAGAGGGCCATAGAGCCAGGATATAATCAGCATTATGAGGCACAAACTGACCTGAAACTATTTCTTTCACCCGGACCCAACACTGGATCAACTGACTACAGTGAGATATTTAATTCTGCAAAGCGTATATCGCCATGGTGATTAAATCAAATGCCTTTGGGTCATGGAATTCTTCCTGCAGAACATCATTTTAAAAACCAAAATAGTTTTACCAAGACCAAAAAGTAATTGTTGAACTGATCAAGACCACGATGGCAACTGCTTAGAAGTTTTGGAACTGAAGGATATCATGATAATAACTGAAAGGAAAATGAAGCCAACTCATGAAAACACATGTCTAGCTGACCTTTGACCCAGGCCCAGCTCGTGGTGTGACCGAGGTGTATCAATTTTACTAGTTAATGGCAGCTCAAGCCTTTATTTTTTGCAAAAGAAAAAGCAAAAAAGAACCTGCCGATGTTTTTTATTTCGTACGTACTTCCTGAGATTTACTTAATATTGATTTTGCTCACTGAAGGACAGGCTCTGCTCCTCGACAGATTTCTCCCTCTTATTTAAATGTCAGCAGATCTTTTATCCATAATGGCCAGAGACTTTTTAACTTTTCGGCAACTTCATCCATCTCCTCCAATCAGACTGATCAATGTGATGATATAAGCTCATTAATTGTGATTTTAAGAATAATTCTGTTATAATGCAGAATTATAATACCTGTAATTATAATACTTCTTCAGGCAGTGGAGGAGTAAAAACTATTCCGTGAAGCTGAATGTAATAGTTATTACCGTGCACACAGCTGTCTATTAAACGCCACACCTGCTTATATCTTAGACTCAACATATTCTAGCTATTAAAAGGGGCCTTGACTCAGAAGTGACACAATCAGTGGCTGATTTATTTGGTAATCCAGCTCCATGATGTTACAGTTTCATAATTTCCAGCGTTGTGAGAGCTCAGACCTCGCCATTCCCCCCCAAGTCATCACCGACTGCCTCAGCGGAGGTAATTACCTAGCATCAGAAGGATATGTGCTACACTGCTTTAAGCTTCCTCAGTGTTTCTACAGAAGTGACAGATTGGATCCTCCAGTACCTCTTGGTGCTTTTTATTGCAGCTCCCCTGTCAAGATGGGTTCCACATAAATCTGTAAACAGACTCAGTCATTTGGAATTATCCGGATTTTTTATTCATGGAAGCTAAACTTCCTCAATGAGACTTCAACACACCCAAGGGTGGGCAGTCTACTCTCGCCCTGAATGCTCGAGCACCACGGAGCTCTGACCTGAGTCCAGATATTTTCAGCTTTCAACTGTTTTCACCTCCACCTATTCAACCTGTCAGTGTAGCAGAAAAGATTCCATCATTAATGTGATTAATCTTATCCAAAATGTGTCAACAGTGCTGCGCCATTTAAATTAAATTGTTTGTGACGCTACTTGCGGTGTTACTTAGGTTTGTATACCTTTGACACTCCGATCTCTTAATTGATCAGTGTGTTTACAGGGACATGAGTATCCTGGTTCCAAACGATGTCCTTGTTCTGAGCATATTTGTGGTACAGTGTTTAAACACAGAGAAACCCAGTTATTTACATCTTTCTTTACATGACAAATATGTCATCCTTAGTCTTAGTATTACAATACAGAAAGTGGAAAATCTGACTTTTCATTTTGATTTTAAAAATAAGTATTGTCGATTCACATCCAGTCAATGTTACCAAAGGAGACCTGACTTGCTCCCATCTAAACATTAAAATATGAGTACCCTCTTCATTATTGAAAGACAAAGCTCAGTTTTCTTGGAACCCCAAAAGTATGAAGTACGATTTTTGTTCCGCCATGATTTGTTGAAATGTGAAGCCAGGAAATCCAAAAATCGAGATTGCATGTTTACATGCACAATCCCACAAAGGTGATACTCAAGATCACGTAAGCGGAGGTTCATTTTGGGGAGAACTATTCTTTTTAGTCTTCAGTTGCATTGTGAGGCTGTTTTCGGTAGGTCGGGACATCTTGCTTCGTTCCCACGAATTTAAAAGTGCCGTTTTGGGTTCGGCATTTAGTTTTGACGCTTAGGGGTTGGACGATGCATTTGGTCCATGAGTTCTTACAAAGTCAAAAATACAAATGAGTGTGTGTTCATGTGCCTGTTTGTGTGTGTGGCTCAAGGTTATCTGAGTTTGTCAATGTCCTTCCCAGTGCAAGAGCGGCAGAGATAATGATGGATAACCTCATCATGCCAGGATCCACTGGAAACCTGTCCCAGTTGGTGCAACCATACCAGATGTAAGGTTACCCAGAGAACACACACCGGTCATACATGTGCTACAGAACATGTTGATTTACCTTGACTTCTGAGTGTCCAAACACACCTGTACAACACGGTATGACCCACATAGCACATAATAACTCCACACATCTCCGTAGTGATGGATCGGCCCGAAAAGTATTTTGCAGGCGCTTGTAATACTCTGGACTGTTGTAATTTTTCATACAACCTTTCACGTCAGGTAGGAGACCATAGAGAGGGAGAGCAGAGTCACCTTTGCCTAAGTGAAACTGCTGAGGAAGTGGCGGCAGGGCTACTCATATTAGCATGTGATTGCTGTGTCCTTTCCCTTTTTGACCTTTTTGATCACTCTGAAGACATACATTGGTTTATATTCCTCTCACTGGACTGATTCGGAATTTTACTTACCAATTCATGAGCATGTACTTTTTATCTTTAAAAGGTAATTTGTTTTGTTTTTTAGAAGGTTTTGTGTGTTCTCGCTTAAGCTCAAACTCACCTTTCAGTTGTTTGATTCCTTTTTACATTTCAGTCAAAAATTAATTTTGGCAAATGCTGACGTGCAGCTATTGTTAGCATCCGTCCCTAAATAGAACAGGGAGTGATTCGAAATAGGTAACAAACGTGCCAAACAGCGCTATTTTTGTAGTAGCCATATTATCGATGGTTTCACTGGAAACAGAGAGCCAAGACATGTTAACAGCTCCCCCAGGGGTGTGTGCAAACAGTCAGTGCATGCATAGCATCCTATTCTTTATCTCTCTACTTTCCTCTCTACCTCTCTCTCTTGCTCCTTTCCTTCCACCATTTTCCTTATCTTTCTCCTTTCACTCTTTCCTGAAATTGCACAACTTCCCTGATCTCCGGGTGCTCTGGCACGGTACTAAGGCTGCCAGGTGGATTAAGGGATGGTTGCTTCCAGAGTTAAACCATGTTTAAAATTGAAATATGGTGTGCTGCTGCATGTTAGGTAGTCAGAGTCATTTTCTGTACCAGTAGTTTGAGGTGCTTTTAGAAAGCAAAAAAAAAATAAGAAATCGATTTCTGAGCTCAGATTCAGCCAAAGTACAAATGTGACAATTTAAGTTTTAATGGATGCAATATTTGAAGCTGCGGTTTGGTGGAAATTCAAATGCAATGCAATTCAAACCGCAACCAACATGAAAAATAATAGTATAATCCACGATTAACTGGGTCGGTACTCATTCACTGGAGACAGGGGCTGGCACCTGGTTGCAGGAAGCATTAACTATTCATGCACTGGAGCCATAACTGAGGGTTCAGTATCCTGACCATGATCCCTTCTTCTCACAGTGACTCCAGGGTTCAAGGACCGAAGCTCACTGAGCTGTAACAGTCGCAACTCACTGATCACTCACTGACAGGATCATGCAGGCCATAAAAATGCTGAATAAAATGCATAACTCAAAGGCAGACCAACACGCTCGGATACGGCCAGACAGCCTCCTCTGCTGCCAAATGTGCAGGAGAACGGTCGGAGGCAGATGGAGACGGAGCTCACGGGCATGAGGGAAGGAACCTAGTAAACATGGGGCATGAACACGGTGATTTAGAAACCACTGCTCTTCAGAACAAAGATAAGCTCTCTGATGGCGCAGAAAGACAAAATCCATAACGCTGCCAGCCAGCAGACAGAGGGGTACACCAACTCCAGAAGAAATGATTGTAGACCAGTACTCCGAATCTGCTAGTGAACAGATTGCTAATGCTAACAACTTACACACAAGTGAATGCACATTTTTGGAGCTTTTGCATACAGTGAGAGGCAGGTGGAGGGATATTAACCTTTCTACTGCAAGACAATGAACTTTATATCGTGTTCTACATTTGCTCCGTCTCCCCAAGCCACCAAAACACCTCTGATGGACAAATGACAGCAAAGAGCCTCCCACCGCTTCGCTCGTGTCGTGCAGACTCGCTTGGTCGCGCAGTCGCAAATGAGATGACAAAAGAGTGACATGACAAGTGCAGTTAGCGTCACCTTTCTTTTGCTCAAAGCTGTATCCCACTTCACCTCTGCAGCCAGTGGTCTGAGTGATGGGTGACAGCAAAGGTGTGATGGGTTTTGGCGCCGGCGTTTGCTTGCCTCAGCTGTCGCCTTGCTCTCACCCTGTGGACCATACTGAAATAAATCTAAAATATGACACAATGCAGCAGGTACCACAACCCCAGATGATAGCTTACTGCAATAATTGCTTTGATCTAGCATAGCGGCTAACAGATCAAACGTGTTCTCCTACATTTCAATTATTCTACGTCACATTTGCATTAAATATAATTATTAGATTTTTCTTTTCACCTTTGAACCAATGTGCTGTTGTCTCACAGCTCTGATTTTTTTCCCCTGAGAAAAACCTCCGCTTTCACTCTTTCACATGTCATGGGAAGGCAGCATGTTTCATTAACATGACACTGGGAACGTTCATTCAGCCCACACATCCATGCTGAACGTTTGCTAAACAGCCTTGAAGACAATTGAAATGACAAACACAATGACTAATATGAACTAGGTAATATTCATCCACTCTGCACTCATTTATTTGCTTCCAAAGGAAAAAACTGCATTAAATCTACACCACATCTGTGTTGGCGATAAATGTGGGCAAAGGTCTAATAATCCTATTAGCTTTGGGTTTGTTTGCTTTTTACCGTGTTCAAATAGAGAAGAAATATTCATGTCGCACTCGCAAATTCCGTTTGGAATTAATGGATTTTTCTTTGCAGGAACAGAGTTCAATTATCAGTCAAAGGTGAAGCCGGGGTGACGTACCCTCCTAAATCTGCTGCCATGACCTCAATCCCCCTCCAGAATCAGAGAAAGGTGGCGTTCAGGCCAAAATACTTAAAGAAACGCTGGGTAAAAACGCCCCGATAAAGAAAACACGCATGCAGGACGTGTCCAGAGCAGATTAAATTGCTGTTACACACGTTTTGCGAGATACTTGTCCAGAAGGTCATCAGCATTACAAATAAAATGAGTATTTCAAGTAAAAGACCAGAATGAAGACAACATAAATTATATTATTTTATTGCCTGGAACAAATATATAACTAAGCAATGAGGTAAATAAAACAAACGATGTTAAAACTGCCCTTGTGTATTTCCCAGATGCTCAGGGATGATAACTGCTGTCGTTCCCTTCCATTTAACACGTAATAACGGAAATGATATGTGACACTGCCTTTCTTGAGGGACATCCGAGTGGCTCTACTCAAATTGGGATGCCAATGACGGCATCGGCTCTCCTCTTGAAATTGATATGACCTAAATACCAAATGTAGTGGAAAACATCACCGTGGCTATGCTACACAAGGACAGGTTAAGGTAGATGTGTGTCCGTCCGTGTTAATATCAGGGGGCACAATTTGTGTACGTTAACGTTCTGGAACGCACCCAAAACTGGCAACATTTCTGTGAAAGTGTTTCGTCGGCCAAAGAGCCGAGAGTTCAAGTGATTTTCGATTGATTCAATTTAACGTCCCCCTCTAGTACTTATGCAAATGTTTTCCATGTTTGTCCCACTACCACCAACCCGCATCACAGTTTCTTTGAAGTTTTTCAGTTAATTGCAATGATTTCATTACCTGAAATGCACTGAATGCAAATAAACGTGCTTCAATCTCTTCCTAGTTTTGACTTTTCCCCTCTTACCTGCTCTCGGGGGGTCCTCTTTCATCAATCTCTTTTGTCCTCCACCTTTTTACAGCCTGATTTAATAAAAAGAGGTCCAAACACAGTGTGATGTTCTTGAATCAAACTGCCAGTGAGCTCAAAACAGGAAAAAATCTTTGGGCTTAAATTCTCATTTTAAGACCCAACATCTGTCCAACAATTAAATAATTCAGTCCAGCCATCATCTGGCTTCCAAGCACAACGCCCCATTCTATGTGGAACTCAGACGAGAGCTTTATTGTTATAACAGTAGTAATAACAGTGGTATTTGCCCATTTGGAAATTTACTCTGGTTTAGTACGCAGAGCTGCTTGTTGGGGATTCTGCTGGTTAAAAGAGGTCCGAGACGCTCGCTCACACTGTCCTCACGGAGGTTCTGTCACAGAAGATCATTGTCAGAGGCAATGACAGCTCCATAAACAAAAAAAAAAGCTGATTCCAGAACTCAGGGGAGCTTCACAGGAAGTGGACGAAGGCTGGAGTCAGTTCATGAGGAACTACCACACACCCCTACATGGGTTACATTGCATGTCATGCAAGACACAACGTGACATTAGAAGATTCTTGAAGAGGGTGGTTCAGTGTCTAAAGTCTTCTTTTGCTAATTTGTATTCAGATATCAAGGTCAAGAGAAACAGTGACTTTGTATTGACGAAAAATTTCCAGTCGGGGAAGATTTGGCCCCCAGAGTCCAGAACACACACTGAGTGCGTAAATGAATAAACCTTTTGGGAGTTTGCCAGGTCTTCACAATATTTTTGATTGGCCCTTTGCAATATTCTCATAGATGAGCTCCAGCTTTTTGGAATTTCACAAGCAAGTTATAGGCCCCTACCACCGCTACATGTAAGGCAATTGGAATATATGAAAATGCAATATGTTGACATTCATATGCAAAGATTAGCATAAACCCATAATAAGTGCGTGTGTGTGTGTGTGTGTGGACCTCTTGGATGACAACACTCTTGTTTGTGTGCCATCAGTCAGTGTGGAAGAACAGGAATGTGAGGTGCAGAATTAAAAAGAGGAGAAGGGAGGCTAGATAAAAGCACATTTGAGACACCCACATGGGAGTGATGAAAGAAGATAAAAAGTGAGGGAAAGTAAGTTCCAGACGCAAAGCTTTAGGGGGAGATACAAGACAAAGAAAGGGCAAAACTGACAGGAGTTGATACTGAGAGGGGCCAGTTGGAGCGAGAGTCTCAGGTGAGACGGTTTACATTAGGAAGAAGGAGTCAGTCTTAAATGTACATGCGCATACAAGCACACGCACGTAAGTATGGAGTCACCTTGGTGCCATAAGCCTCTTTACTACTTGACGGGTGTGCTGCACAGCCGAGCTCGCTCATAAGCTTGTAGCAGTCAGCTAAAACTTCAAACGAGGCCTCTCAATATAAACCAGAAATACATAAAATATGACCAACCTCTGACAACAGGCTCTGTGCCCATGAATAAAGAACTGTCATGAATCTAATACAAAGTCACAGACAAAAAGTTTTCATTTCACTTACAACATTGAGAAGATCACTGGAATGTTTCCACTTCCACTGGTGAACTTTCTAAGCTGTACAATCAACTGTAGAAAATCTACATGTCACCTTTAAAATGGGCTACATGTTAAACATTGATTTGAAAGGCGACATATTTTTTCGAGAGGCCACGGTGAGCTGCACCAAAGTCATACATTAGAATCAACAAAAGCTAGAATGCCTTTAAAGAGTTCAGCTCAGCGTTGTTCCATTCACATTCATCCGTGTTTACAATGAAAGTAAAACATATAGAGTGAGCTGAATTCTGGGACAGGTTGAGTACCTTGGTTGTCTTCCCTGTCCAGGTCTGTGTTGACTCCCATGACCTTATTACCCTCATGCCCTTTATCTCAGCCTCACTGGCTCCTCTCCCCTCAGGTACTTATACCCACTTTCCTTTGTACAGTACCATCAGGTCTTGTTGCAGAATAAACTCATATTCATTAGCAATAAAACCCCTGTACTGGATCTTAAGATGATGAGTGGTATATCCACTACGTGCAACAGTCACCCTTCATTTTGCTGTGAATTTCCTGTCTTGTGATGGTTCCCCGACGTGTTACAATGGCCATCTATGCCAGGTGTTTTTGTTCATTAGCTGGGCATGGGTGGGCATTTAGGCTAAAGGGTGAGAGGAAACAGTGTGGGGGGGATACCCAGAGGATATGAAGGACAGGTCATCTGAACCACTCGCCACACTCACTGTCACTCTATAACAGGCTCGAGCAAGATCCACACTTCTAATTGGAACTTAGAGGGTCTAGAATCCTGCTGACCCTCTCAAAGACGCTCCATTGACCCCTGAGTCCTTGGCTGAGCCATTGTAGTCATAGTGCTCTCCAGGAAGATTCTGGATCATACATATACAGCATCTCTTAATAGAACTCTATTTGTCTTGTTTCACTGCATACCTACCCTGAAGGTTGATGTTGTCATGGCAACTCTTATGCCCTCCAGGACGCATCTTCAAAGGATGGTGCTGTACAAGACAATCGGTGTTCTGGGTGATTTTTATCCACATGCCCAACATCAAAGTTAGGTTGTCGTTACAGTTTGATTACTAACACACCACAAATCATCAACCAGAGAAGTTATGTACATGTCAAGGTACAGAAATCAAGTAAGATAAGATTTCATTTAAGAATCCAGAGCATTGGGTAATACCCAGTGCTGGGTATTCAAAGTATGTAGATGTGAAATGCATCAGAGCACTGCAGTACAGGAAGATTGTAATTTATTTTAATTGAAGATCCTATCTGGTCATTCTTAAAAGCCACTAGATTTTCAGACTTTTTAAATAAAGATTTATGTTTTGTTTTTTTTAAAGATCTGTTAGGTTCAAACTGTTCATATAACAATGCTGTAACTACCTATTATCACTCCTGACCAGAACCCTGCCCTACTTTAGCTGATGTTCTATCACCTCAGGATAGCAGGGGACAACCTGAACATCCTGTGACACTCCATCCCCCATTTTCTTATATGTTCCTTTTGTATATATCATGCTTTGTTTTATCATGTGACGCTTACACTTTATCATATGACGCTTACACTTACGCTTATTGTAATCTTACATGTTCGTGTGCTAGTATAAGAATAAACCTCACCAGGGCCCACACTGCAGATGTGTGGTTGCCCTAGCAGCAAGTAGACTGAAGCTTCCGTCTCATTCCTCTGATGGCAACAACACGGGAAGAAAACTGATCACTTTCTCCCCAACAAGATCTCTTCTTGAAGTAAGCCACTCGGTGCTGCACACTTTTTTGTCCTTTTGTCCTTGACACTTGTAGTCTACTTGTAGACTACTTCAGAGGATCCCTCCTAATACTCTTCAATCCCCCTCAAATCAGTGACCGGGACGAGAACATCAATCGTTATATCGTACCACATGCGGGTCAGGTGGAGGCGATGACGAGGCAACATGCAGCCAATGGCATTTGAGTCTTTCACATGTTTCGTGAGGTTGCCTTGATTGATTTACCCTCTGACTCTCACTAGTTCTGACTTCACGTCAGCACAAAGGCTTCAAAGTAGCCACAGCATTGATTGACTGACACGCTGTGGCCGCGCAGACGTGTCCATATGTTATCATCAATGCTGCTGGATCACCGCAGGGCTGCATTCTCTCGCCTCGAAAGTTCGTGCTACACCAAAGTCATCATGAGTCATCATTTGGAGCATGATTTGATTTTGCAAATAGGGACCTGTTGGACTTGGACAAGACAATGAGGATGTGATTGCAGCATCTTCTGACTGCACCCAGAAGGGGCACACCTATGAGGAAAGTAGTTTTCAGGGAAATATACAGGTAGGTATTTCCAAATGCATTCATTTTTTACCACCCCAAAGTTCTTTTTAACAGGGAGCAACATGTAGAACTTAAACAAGATGAAGCTGGTCTGAATGGGAGACAAAGAACACATTGTCAGGCAATGCAAGCAGATATCCAAGTGCTTTTTTGTGACAGATATTTTAATCCCACTTCATCACAACTGGATGATGCATGGCCAGTGCTCTTTTTGCCCATCTAAAATCCTTAACTGCACAAAGGTGCTTTACAATTTTCTGTGACATGCAGTGACTCCCTCATCTCTCTGCAGCGGCTACAGACACGGACGGAAAAATTTGTAGTATCAATAGAGGCCGCTCAAGTCATCATCTCTTTATTAAAGAAAGTAATAAAATCACTGCCTCACAATGCGAGCAGTATGCGTGCGTGCGTACGTGTGTGTGTTTAACATAGAGGACAGGAAATTGCCAGCAGAGTCATCTGAAGTCAAATGCTTTGTAATAACACCAGGAAAGGTTTTCCCTCCTTCCTCATCAGTTCATCTCACATTATCCTGCGTTATCAAGTCAGCATCGACCACCTACCGTTTTTTTTCTGACTCTATTCCCTTAAATGTTAATTTATAACATTTTTCATCTGTCCCCTATTTATGTCCCAATTCACCTTCCCCCCCACCACAAAAAAAAAACATAAAATTGCCCCCCGACCCCCATATTATGTATTAAATGTTTGGCATCTTAGGCCACTCTTCCCCTTTTCCACAAGAGGGCGTCACACTTGAAAACCCCTCATCTTGCCTCCTCTCCTTCTCAGAGGAGGAAAAGCAGGCAGACAAAAATCAAACCGATCTGTTTTGATCCCTGGAGTTTTCAAGCAGTATGGCAACCTTCCCACACAGTCATAATTTCTCCTGATGATGACATTATAAAACATAAAAGGAAGAGAAAGAGGCAAATGATTCACAATAGAAAAAAACTAAACTCAGCAAAGACATGAGAAATGCACAGCATATTTCGCAACATATGAGGGAACAGACGGGAAACACACATCATCAAGCAGAAATAAAAATTTTCACAGCAGCGTCTTACCAAAAACATATCTCCCATTGTTTTCCCAGCATTTGTTAGGCTTTGGTCATTCATGTTAATTAAGCAATAGTTATCCGAGGAAAACTCCAGTCAAGGGAACACTGTGTTACCTTAAGACTTTAAGATACTGAGGCTAGAACCGGATTATGTGGAAACATCAGAATATTTCTCCATAGCCAGATTTGTCCTGAGAGGATTGGATTCTGATAAGAAATGTATTTTGTATCATCATTTCTTATTTTGCAAAGTGGCTTCAGAAGCCAGTGTTTGTGGTAGCCTCAGCCTCCTCTTCCATTGATAATCACATTAAAAATGCAGGCAATGTGCTCCGGTTCTCTTTGATCCCTACGAGGTGTTTACCTCAGCCGTTGCTCCACTAGCAGGTGGCGGGAAAACTGCTGAATGGGGCTCACTACAATCTTTACCATTCCGCTGCTTGCCCGTTCTAACAAGGCCCATAAACACAGTGGCTTTGTGTCTCTGTGGTACCTGAGTACCTTGCCTGGGAAAAACACATGTACATGGTATAGGCACCATGGGTGGCTGTCAAAATGACACTTTAAAAATGGGCTACACAGCGTCAGTTGCTGCATCCACCAACATTTACCCGGATCAGCAGTGCTGCATTTTTGATTCTGTTCACACCTTAATGGTCGGTCTGTGCGCATGTTGTTGGAACAACATATATAAATGGTACTCTTGCCAGGAAAAAAAAAAGAAGCCTGGTACCGAGCCCACAAATGCTGATATAGGGCCCTCAATGAACTGACAATTCATCCAGGGGTGGACGTGCCTTCACCCATTGTTTACCCTTCATCAATAGTTTGAAGTTGAGTTTTTAATGCAATGAAAGAGTATCCGGGCCATTATCAAGTATTCTGACATTTACGCCGACACTGACGAGTGTATCTAAGATCTATAGTCTGATCTATTATCTGCTCGCATATTGCTCACAGTCTCACGTCCGATGACCGCAGGGTACTACTGGGAGTGAACGTGTGTGCTTCCAGGTTATGATTGTGACAAACTTTATGTTTGTTTTCTTCACTCTGTTCTTTCTTTGAATCTCTCTCAACTGGGTGTGTTGGGCCCTGCAGCGCTGTGTTGCTGTCTGACAGAGAACTCGTTCAAAGTTATCAAAGGAAAGTGTATGAATAATTTGCATTCATGTCAGTACTGCACAGCTTTAGGTGGCCCACAAAAATACTACTCAACTGAACAGAAAGACACCAGTATTAGACTGGAGCAACAACGGCGCAGCATGGAGGGAACAACCCATCCACAGCGGTTAGGACATAAAAATTTTAGTTATCGGGGGTCCCACAAAACAGAAACCAGAAAATGGGCTGCCTGATACTCCAAACAGCCACAAAGAAGAATCACACACAACCCCAAAGACTGTGTCCTTTGTTGCTGTTTAGTTCTGTTATATCACACCAGTTTATCATCTACATACAGACAACTACAATCCCTACAGATGCAATCGTAAAAGCTGTAGCTTTTGTTCGGGTGTCATCATATCTGAATATGACACTGAACCAAGCATATTAGCAAGCAAAACCCTCCAGCCCACCCTGACCGCAGCAGGGTGGTTTTACTGTATTCGTTGGCAGAGGTTGCACTTCCCGTTGCACGCCTGCCCCATTTTAACGGAAGTAGATTTTAGGTGAGCTGAGCAGGTCTCAAGCAGCATTAATATTTGGCAGAGTGTTCCTTGCTGGTGAAAAACAAGGTGCTGCAGTCAGAGGTCAGTGACATTCACCGCCGAGCCACAGGCCTGGTTATTAGGTTGATTTCAAACTGTGCTAAATAAAAAAATACATTTGAAATGCATCTTACTCTTGTCTCAGAGGTTCCTGGATAACACTGATGTCTTGCTTTTAGTCGCATCCTTTGTGACACCTTCACTAAAGTTCCAACATTTACTTGCATCTAAATGGGGGAACGTATTGTCGCTTGTTTAGAAAAAGGTCTTTAGCTCTATCTCATTTGCCACTGCAGTGATCTTGTTTCCCCGCGGGGGCCATTAAAGTTTCATCTAGGCGAGAAATCATTTAATGCACAATGGAACAGAGAATGTCTTCTGTAACTCTTTGTGGGATTCACGCAGGATTCTTGAGTTTGAACTGTAGACAGGCGTACACACAGACATAGACGCACGTGTTAAGACACATCCCGGTCGTCCTGAGTAATAACACACCTCCTCTGAGTTCAGTGCATGTTCTCTTTACTTGTGACACTTTCTTCATCATCTGTGAAGGTGTTATGAGCAACACCACGACACCGAGTGCCTTTGCTATGATGTCCAGCCACTTAATGCCCCGTCCTTCGTGCCCCGCAGCCAAATACAAGCCAGATCAAGGATGACTGCTGCTCTTTCGAGTACCGCCGTCACCGTCGGTGGCGTGCTGCAATTCCCTCAATCTCATTGGAAATCAAGGCAGATGGTTCAATCCGTCCTCCTGCGACTGATAAGTGACCATCATCTGCTTTGTTGGTCACAAAATTCCTATCCAAATGTCCTCAGAAGTGCTGTAACTGATGGTTTGGGGCAGGCTGGAGCTTTCTTTACATTTATTTTTTCCAAAAACTCAGTTGAGCCACAGGTTATCCTAGATACAATCATCATGAGGTACCCAGTGTCTAAAAATAACCAGTTGATTTCCAAAATATCCTCTCTGAATTCACACACATACTGAAAACCTGAGAATAGATTTGTGCCCAGGCTTTAAAGCACCGGAGCCACTGAATTAGTCCAAAACAATTGAGGTGTTTGTCTGATTTGGCACTGACATGCTCTTCAGTTATAACTGACTCGGCAGTGGGACATAGTCATTGCCCTTTGACTTTATATGTTTTGAGAGGTTAAGAAAGTGGAAAAGCTTTGAATGTCCTTAATGAAGCCTCTCTCCTATAATCTGTTCTTTATCCAACCTCCAACAGATCATTTTCTGTACACTCACAAGTATTTGAGACATTGACATTTTAGTGCTGTTAGATTAAAAGAAATAATAACTACTGCAATGTTAAACATCAAGAACGATAAGCATTAACATCAACCATAGTCCCCAACGCATATCTCCACCATCAGATTTTTTTAGACCAACAATAATCCAGATATAAAATAATTCCAGTTCAAAAACTACATCTGATGCCCTCTGTGGTCCAGCAGTAATATTTGGTGGATGTAAACCTATAGATCTCTACTGGGTCCTTGTACAATTGCTGTTTTTTTTCGATTCAATTTTTGAGCGTATGGCCCCGTTTTTCACCGGTACACGGTGTCTATTGATAAATATGGCTGTGAGTGCTTTCCTTTTGACCTCTTCCTTTATTTCAGTTTAGCTGAAGCAATACATTGTGATGAGAATTCATTCAGTGCTTCCATTTCTTGGGAAAACTCACTGCTCGCGGGTCATATTCTACAAGACGACCTCGGAGAGGTGAGAGTAAAAAGGTCCGGTAATAGAGTGGCTGCTCCAGTCTGTAAGGTCACCAGTTTGACCCCAGTATGTAATTATGTGTAAGTTATCTCTCTTGATGAGTAAAGACGATGTGCTGTCCAAGTCAGGGTTTTTAAAAATGTCCCCTCTTTGTTTCCATAGTTCCTGTTCTTGAGTATGTAACAACTTGGGACTCCCCAGTTAGAGATGCTCTATTCCGCCGTCACGTTCCATTTCTCCTTGTTTATGTCTCAGATAGAGCCAGCAGAGGTAACAAGGTAAAACTGCTGACCGATGGATATTTGGGCTCCTCGCACACAAACGCGGGTGAAATGTGCATCCGCTGCGTTTGATAAAGGGACAGAAAAAGGTGCTGGAGGGCTGCTGTCAGCGTTTGAGCTCTGTGTTTATTGATGTTTGACAGACTGTCGCCACAATGGGACGGAAGTAAAAGTAAAATTTAAGTGAAGGAGAAAAGACAATCAGGCCAATTAAAACAAACCTTAAATGAATCTAAACTTCAGTTTACCCCCCTTTCAGGGGGCTTTTGTGGATTTGTTGTTCTGACGTCCAGGTTAAGAAACCTGAAACATGCTAAAAGAAAAAAAACAAAAGCATTTTTTTCTGCAATGCAAAGATCCATTTGGGGGGGAATGCTGTTTGCACAATAGTGACAATTTGTTTCTTGGTGTTCGACTGTAATTCTGAGTTTGAAATTGACTATTTATAATAGGTATTTAGTTTTATTCTCTATCCACCTGAAAACTGCTGTGTCATCAGTCAACATGTGTAATTTCTTTGCCAGGTAAATGTTCCATGTTTAGTGCCTTTTAAGTCACATAGAAAAAGCTTAAGAATTCGAAAGTGAAGGTAGTCCGACTATTTAAACGAAGAAATCGAGAACCCAAAGGGATATAAAAGGGGAACTCTGAGAGCTCAGCTGGGTAATATGTTAAATAAAGGGACATTAAGTGAATATTCAATGCACTCGTGAGTATTATAAAGACTAGCGCTGTATATGCTCTCATTGGATCACTTGCCTTTTAAGAATAAGTGTTCCTTGTAATCTAATTGGTCTAAATCGAAAGTAATATAAATACCCTGGTTAATTAAAAGGTCTCGGCCTAACCAGTCCAGCCAGTCAGGAAGATGGTTGTCCCCGAGTTGAAATTATAAGCTGATTAAGAGATCTGCTACGTGTATAATGAACTGTTGACTCTCATCACTGCGGTGCCATATGGATTATTCTTTACTGCTGTAATCCGTGCAGAGACTAGAATTTTTTTTTAAAAAAAGAACATTTTCCAGCTGTATTGTTGGGGGAGAGTACCTTTAGTGTCGTACAGCATGCTGTTTCAGTGTTGTTTTATGTAGTGCATGTGGTTCTGTGTGTGTGTGTGTGTGTGTGTGTGTGCACTCGCGACCATTCGGGCAATTAACATCAGGCTTGTCGGGCTTCTAAGTTTGATGGATACATCACATTACGGCTTCAGCGCTGTGTGTATGTGGGTGTTTGTGTGTGTGTGTGTCCACATGTGTGACACGGGAGGACAGAGTATTTCACGCTGGACTCTCACATCACCTGAGGTCAGCACTGTTACTGGCAAAGGAAGAGAAATATGTGTGTCTGTGTGTGTGTGCGTGTGTGTGTGTGGGAGTGATAAATTACACCATGCAGGAGCTGGGAAGAGCAGCTTTGACAGCATTTTCCACTAATATTCGAATTTGACTTGTAAAGATAAGGAAAAACCATACTTATTCTACTTATTAGAGGTCTGATTGTATTAAAAATATTTACTTTTATGCACTAAAACCTGTCTAATAACAAGAAGGTGTAATTAATGTGGTGACGGAGGATGCTTGCAAGCGCAAACGTAGGTAGGGACAAACCGGGACAACGTCAAATAGGCCGGGACAAACTCAAATATCGACCGAAGGAGTCTGACTGAACAAAGAGATCACGCATCAAACTTTGTCCCCACCGACACATCATCTTAATTCCAGCCCATCAGCCAGCAAAACGGGCCCCACTTTAACTCCCAGAGGGCTCCTGTGGTGGAGGAAAGGAGGGAGGAGTTGAGCGTCGATGATGGGAGCCACTATTTTAAAAGCACGCACGTCTGCCTTCATGTGTCCCACCGCTTTAACCCCGCTGACCTCTGTCTATATTCCACACTGATACGGTGTTTACTAACCGCGCAGCAGTGATGGAAAAGAGTGTTTCTGCTAATCAGGCGAGATCATGTTCTCATCCTGTTTCCATCGGGAAGATGACAAATTCAACCTGTCTACTAGCAGTAAAGAGGCAGGGAACTCTATCTTCCTGCCACGTTCTCTCCTTCAATATCCAATATGAAACACCAATGTCCCCACCAATGTTTTTATGTTTCAAATTTGCTCTGGGAAGAAATTGAATGAAGTATTGAATATACCGCCCTGACATCTTGGTGCGGTAAAGTGTTCCAGCTTGCGTAAATTAAAAGTGAAACTCTAATGTAGATATTTCAAAGAGGAAAACTCACCAGAGTGGGAAAAACAGCAGAAGTGTGATACATTCTAGATAGCGTTTTACATTTATCGGTGGCAGTGTCGCGCTTTCCAAATGTTGTCATGTAGCTTTACATTCGTCTCAGTGCGCACAATGACGGAAAAGTGCACAACAGCATCCTTAGCGTACCAAATTGAACCAAAGTGCTCTTTGAAAGCGCACCAGGAAACCATGGACTGATTAAATGCAGGCTAAGACATCACTGGTTTGTCCCACGAAGAGCTAAAGGAATAGCCATTGTTGGAATTCTATGTTACCAACTGAAAACCGATTGTGAAGTGTGGAATCTTCTCCTGCTGGCGCAATTGCTTCTTTGTTGTTGATCCCGTTATTACATTTCTGTCCTGCTGCTCCTGCTGAGTCGATATGAGTTTTGATTGATAAGGTCTGTTTGGATTTGGGGCGTCCTGGACAAGTGCTGTGCCTGTTATGGCCAATCGTGCTGTGCCGGGCTCTCTCTGGCAAGGATTCCACAGGAAAGCCACAGGCAGCCATTACAGATTCAGCAGAACTTCTACCCACGCAAAGGGCAATAACACAAAGTCCATCTGGTGTGAGGGGCGCTTTTAAGAGCAGCTTATTAGCAAAATTTGAATCTGTGTTTCCCTGTTGCAAATCCATTTGATGTGTCCTGAACTCCATTTCTAATTAATGTTGCTCGTTTTCATTGATTTTTCCATCGTTGTTTTACGTGTGCTTATATTATTTTATTTTGTGCTTACACGCCACATCTCTGAAAAAAGCACCTAGCAAATAAAAGTTTTATTTGACACACAGCTGGAAGGCGGCCAGTCGGGATTTAAAAATAAAAAGCGCCCAGTCAGTTTTACTGCTATTCTTCCGCCATCAATCACTGCGATGGGGTGTTTATGAACGCGGCGTGATTGACGATTAAAACTGCACAAACTTTAACAAGAATCTCGGAATCTGACACCCGCGTCGGACTCGCGGAGGCAGAAAGGACTGTGGAAGGGATGAGGGGGAGCGTTGATAAATCACATCCGCGTTATGAGTTTGGTGTCCGATTGGACTCTTAGAAAAGCGTATGCAAGTGTTGTAAGAGGTAATGACGCCATTATGAAGACAAAAATGACTGCGGATCGAGCAGGTTCTGTTCGATTGCCGATACTCAAGCAGTGTTCTGGCTCCAATCCAGCACACACTCAAACACACACAGAGACAGACACACATACACTCTATCCCCTTAAGACTCCTCTTCAATTTACTGCCAAAGCTGTCGCCGCAAAAAAAAGAAAATCTCTTTTTCTCCCCACCGCATCACAATGTGAAAAGCATCTGTCTGGCATCGCTCACCAAATCACAAAAGAAAGTTTGAGAAGGGCTGTCATTACTCTGTGGCTATTTAGACGCGATTCCTGCGGAGATGATGAAAAGGACGCCGGTTGAAGGAGCTCCCCAAGGACAGGCCTGAAAGGAAAACTGTCAGAGAAAAGGGGGGAAAAAAGGGAGGAAGCGTTGTTGTTGTCTGGCGATTGTGTCAGTGAGATTCCATTTACAAAGTTCTTTGTGTTGGCCAGATTACACAGATGAGCCACGCGGCATGTTGTGACAGCACAGCCAAAGCGGCACCAAACAGGGCAACTGATGCAAGGAAAAATCTACTCCAATCCTGCGACGACTGGAGATTACAGCTGGGTTTTATTGTCCCAGTAAAGCTCGCAGGGGTCTCGATCTGCTGTGGTGCTGAACTGTGTGACCGTGTCCAAAACTATCACCGTGGTTACTGTTGGCGGTGCGGCTCTCGATTGAAGCCCTGAAGAGTTTCTGGAGCCCACTGTCGTGCTGGAACCATCGGAATAGATGGAGGGGAAACTGCCACACATTTGGCGTCTTCAAATAATTTTCTGATACGAGGAAATGGGTCATTTTTGCCATAATGGAGCCTTTAATTAAGCCAGTAATTTATTTGATATTTTACATCGTTTTGGCCTCCTTTTAAAAAGCCTTCCTGTACGTCTTGTAACTCTCCTTTGTGTTTATTCCCATTTGTGCCTTATTATCAACTTCCCGATACCCATTCCCAGTCTCAGATTTCTGTTCTTTCAGAATTTCCTTCACCTCTGACATGATATTCATGTGCTTCTCACATTCCCTGGGCTTGTTTGGAGCTTCCCTATGTTGTTTGTTGACATGTTGTGCCTGGAGATCGTCTTCCAGCAACAAATCCACTAAGAAACTTTGAATTTGGAGTCGAATTTTTCATGCTGTCACATTCCCTTGTTGAGAAATTGAGAAACACTTATTAAAGTAATTTTGAGCTTTTGCTTTGTTGATGTTTTGCTTCTGTAAGCATCTCCATATGAATAGGAAAGAAAAATGTCACATTGAGGTGGGAATGCAGTGGCTCTCTGCCCCGTGTCAGAGGTGAAGCAATTAAGGGGGCCGCAAACCTAAACATAACAACCTGGCTGGTGCCAACTTCTAATTAACATGATTCCTCTTTCACTTCCATGAAGAAAAGGGCAGGTGAGGTCTTTTTTTTTTTTTGAAGGCCATTGAGGTATTTTCCAGTTTGTGTTGCTGAGTGTTGTTCTGATGTGTTGCTGATGAATTCCGCTGCTCTTGGTCTGACCTTGATGATTTGCTGTTAGTTCTCTCTCTGTATTGTGTGTTTCTTGCACACTTCCTGTTTTATTTTGAAAGTCTTATCTTCCCCCGATGTTTTGAGGGTTTTACTTCCCCTCAGCCCCCGAGTGGTTATGTGTTTCACCTGTGTATGACTGGTTTGTTCTTCGTTTGTGGGTTTTTGCCTGCCCCCTTCCTGTCTGTTGGTCATTTGAGTATCACCTCTAACTTCCTTTCAGATTTGCATTCTGACCATTGTTTCTTCGCCTGGCCATCGTCTGTTCCTAGCCAGCCTCCACGGGTTAATAGTGGCTTCCAATAACTACAGGGAACTTTTTAATACAAATCCTTTTTTTATCAACACGAGGTTTCTGTCAAAGTTCAGACTTGCAAGCACCAAACTTTCATGCTTATCTCTGTTCTGAAGAATTTTGAATATCCAGATTTACATGTGCCAAAAGTGGGTTTTGGCTATTTTGTTTTCTAATACGCGGAGTGATTAAATACAATATGTATTATAATTCCCTCTGTAGAAGGTCTCTGCTGCATAATGTCCAGAATCACATTTTCTTGCATCCAAACTTTCTCTTGGTTTGTATTTTTCTCCTCTATTCACCGTTACTCTCTCGTTTCCTTCTCAAATATGATGCCAGTAAGTGTGGTGCAGGTCAGGGATTCTTCTTCAAGCAAGTCAACTCGAATATTTTATTTGTGGATAAACCAAAATTGCAGATGGTTCCGTTCAAGAAACACTGCAAACTGAGTTTGCCCCGAAACAGGTTTGGTTATTAATTATTAAGCAAATTATAAGCAAATTATTGCTTCTATTAATGCATCAGTTGATATTAAAAGAGCTCTGAACCACAGGAAGGGGGAGGGGAGGCGAGAGAGAAGCAGAAGCAGAGGAGAAAAGACAAAGTGGGAGGCAAAAGGAGGTGATTTTTAAGATGTGCCACTAAGTGGAAATAAATGATTCATCGGCAGAAACAAAATGTCTGTCAGAATCAGGATGATTGTCTTGCTGGGTTATCCAGATTGTTGGTTTCTCAGTCCAGACTGCAAAAATCCTGGCTGTATCTGGCACCTCCAGGCCAACAGACACCTCTCCAAGTCTCCGAGGACGACAGAGAGAGGCTGACTCCGGCTGTTCCGACACCTTATTTAAATGACATGTAGACAGACACCCACTCAACCCGGTCAACCCTTCCTGACGCTTCTTCATCCCATCATCCAGCATCAGTGTTTCTCCAGGCCTGGGAAGCAGTCCCTTTTCTCTCAGTCCTTCGTCACATTTTATTTTTTACTGTCAACTGGTTGCAAATCTGTACTTTGCCGGTTTTAGACTCTGCCGTGTCTTACACAGGGAGCTCGACTAATTAATGAGAGCCTGGGGGGGTGAAGGACAAAAATCACAGCAGAATTTATTTCAGTATCTTTCCAAAGGCTGACAGATGATAGAGAGCTGCTTGTCAATGGGAGATAAAGGGCAATTTCTCCTTCAGCGCTATCGTTTTCAAAAGCATTATATTCACACTTCCTCTGCCACACTGTGACCCTTTGCTCAGTGGTATTCAACATTAAACAGTGACGTGTCAGTGATTGTTGGGTTGTTCACACGCCTTCAAAGCAGGTCCACACAGAGGCAAGAGGAAAGGTTGTAAAGATGTTCTGTGAAAGGGGCACAACGAAAAATCGCTATGGGATAAGAACTGCCCTGTCAACGTGTTGACAAATGCAGGGGAAGGAAGCAACTTCAGGGAGGCAATTTGAGTCATGTGTCTTCTCTTTGACAACATTCACCCATTTTATGCTTCTTCCACTGTCAGCCATTTGACGCTATTCAAACCCAATATTACGATGCAACACCTACAGTTACCACATAAAAAATGCATGCTTCTTACTTCTATTTTTATTGTTTCATGTTTCATTGTTGACTCACTTTGAATAAGAAATAAAAACAGTCCCTTTCCCCATCACCTGGGGCGAGCGCCGTTATGTTTTATTTAACTCCATCCCAGCCTTTATGACTCTTGCTGTCTCCTGGCCTCTAATTCCGCCTGTTTTCTCCGACACATCGGTATATAGTATTTTGCTCTTTCATGGTTTGCTCCGGCTTCCTTCCCTCAGGCATATTTAGCTGCCCCCCAGCCCCCAAAGACCTCTCTTAAGTCGTTCACTGAAACATTAGGCAGGATGTGGGAAGCTTTGCCAGCGGTTTGCAGAGGTCAAATTCACCCTCATTTGCATATATCCAATCACAGTGAAGTTCCTGGAGCCCCGAGGCAATATGGGATATTAAATGTATTTGTGCCGTGGCCCCTAGACGCAATGCTCAGAATGTCTGTGACGTAAAGGTGCACTCAGTTAGCATTTTACCCACAAACGCACCCCAGCGGTGAATTTGTTGCCGCTCTCGTTTGCTTACATGTTACGGCAAACTTCTTTAAGCATTTCTCAGGTTAACCGTCAAACGAACCGCCCTCTTACCGGAGTGAAGTTCATGACTTTGAGGATCCAGATTGTAAGAGCCAGGTTCACTATCATGGTGACGAGGAGAAGGAGGATGAAGAAGTACAGGCATCTCTTCCTCCAGCCGTAGATCCCCACTGCCGGGTAGACCTGGGCGCCGCACACCGACGCCCCCCGCTGGTGGAGCGTGTTGGGCTGCGCTGCGAGGATATACTGCTCTTGTGTCATCTGGAAGAAGGACAGAGTCCAAATGTGAGTAAGCCTGGCGGTTTTTAAATGTCTTATCGACAGATATCACAAACACACCATTCACTCCCATGCTCACACTTTGCAAGTCCATAAAAAACAAATATTGCAGGGAAAATAAGGGAAAACTTTTGGATTGCTTGGTCCTCAGGGACAGGAAAATGCATACGCACAAAGAAAACTGCGACAACATTAGCACGGAAGACCGAGGCTTGATGAAAAGGAGATGGAGGCAGAGTGTTGAAGCAGTCAGATAGAGTGGAACCCAGCGGTAAGAACAGAGCAGATAAGACAGCAGCGGAGGGCAGAGTCAATTAGCCGAGGCTCAGCCGCAGTCGTCGTCGGTAGTAAGAGGTATGGACACTGGCTGCAAGGCATCCCTATCTCCGTCCATCTCTGCCTCTCTCTCACTTGCTCTTTACCTCCCTCTCTCTCTCACACGCACAGACAATCATTCACTTCCTATCTCACTTCACCAGCTCGTTCCCTCCATCAGTCACTCTCACACACACATTACATCTTTATTTGCTGAGGCTGCATGACCTAAACACCTTACCCACTTGGGTTTTTTCAGCCTTAAAGGGCTTTTTCTTCATGCGCACATGGACACATGGAGACGCCGATGAGACGTAAAACAAAAACTGCTGACTACTGTTTGAAACAACAAAATGCTGAACCCATCCGTTAGGCTTTTGAATTTTCTCGCTTTTACATGTTGCAAGGAAATATGAACGCGAAAACTCAGAATTAACGTTATTACTAATGTAATATCATACTGCACAATCTAAAAAAAAGGTTGTGCAAAATGGTTCTTTGACCAGCCAGAATCTGCCATGGCCAAAACCGTCCCACCGGTGTGGCCAGTTCTGAAGTGGGGAGCTGTGTTCATATCTGCCACAGTGATGGGTTTTGTTTCAGCCACTGGGTGAGTGAACTGCCACAAAACGAAAGGAAAACCCACTAAATTCAGGCAAAAACTGCACCCCAGATGCAATAAGGAGCCAATGAACCAAAACCGCGGAGGCGTGCGGAGAAATACATTCGGGCCCATTAACTATGAAGAGTAAATTGAATCGAGTCTGTGCGCAACACAAAGTTACATTTAAACCGCGTAACATTTGCCTTAAAGCAGGAGAAGCCACAGCATTTAATAAAAGGTTTAAAGGCAGCGATGAAAGACACCATCATCTTTTAAAAAATAAAAATCTCTTAATGTCAGTTTGGTCCAACTGCGTTCATATTATTTTTTTTTTATACCTTAAAAGAAGCTGAACATGGGACGC
This sequence comes from Takifugu rubripes, assembly GCF_901000725.2. Lineage (NCBI taxonomy): Eukaryota > Metazoa > Chordata > Actinopteri > Tetraodontiformes > Tetraodontidae > Takifugu > Takifugu rubripes. The sequence continues at coordinate 14,891,843 of NC_042301.1, read as the reverse complement.
ACAGCAATGCTGAATGGAGGGGTTTAAAACCTGTCGAGTGGGTTGGTGACTGAACGATATTTTCTCTTTCATTAAAACGTCACAGCGTCACCGTGGGACAGGCCAAAGCTGCTGGGCATTTATTCTCTGTCGTCAGAATCCACAGAGAATCAATAGCAATGTGTTTGGAGCTCTGAGCTGATACGTTTGCTCCGTCTATCCTGGGATCTTCTGCACTGTCCCGGAATGCTAATCATTTTATTCCTGGAGGCTGTCACAACATAAATCAATGAAACACACACAGGTACGAGCTGAAACTTTAGTGTGATGAAGCGAATCAGTCAGGGCGCTGGTGTCTACCAATGAATGTGGTGGTTTTTTTGCTCCAATCTTCAGCCAGCTTGGAATAGATAAATGGCTGCCACCGAAATGTGTTGGCAGGTTTTTGAGACAATTAAATAAATAAATGAACAAACACACCAGCTCGTGGATTCATATGAATGCAGGCTGGCTTATCTTTTGGGAAAAGTCCACTCCCGCTTCTCTCTGCGCTCTCCATTACTTCATCTTTATCCCACCGTTCCCCCCAATAATTTCTCCATCTTTATAGCCGCTTCCGCTCGGCCTAATTCCGATCTAAATCACTCTCCTATCATCCCTGCTCCCTTCACTTCCAGTCTTGGTTCTTGACCATTGACTATTCTGTCCATCCGGCACCCTCACCCGCCCTTCCGGTGGGGTTCTTGGATTGAATCGACAACAGTCATCAGTCAATCCCGTGGTGCACTGAAGCCCCCAGGTTCCGTGCAGCCTGACCTTACATTATAACACTGTAATATCTTAACAGACATAAAAAGAGCAGCTGCGAGAGAGTCGTCACCATGGCTACCACTTCAGAACACTCTCAACAGTGCCTTAGAACATTTTAAATCAGATATATCTGTCTATCTATGGCTGCCACGATACATCAATAAATGACTTATTAATAAAAAATGTACCCATCCATTTTGAATCAGTTGACTTGGTTTGCCTCTGCAACAAAATAAGAAAAGTTGACAGTCAGATGTTGTCATGAATAGCTAACTATTTAGCTAGCTATATCTGAAAAAGAACACCAGAGAATGTTATGGTTTATGGTTTATGATTATTTTATAGTTAGTACAATAAGGCCAAATAAGTCGTATATAAGAGATGAAAATGCTTTTTTGTGCTAGTTCAAAATGCCAATAAAACCAGGAAGGGGATATGATTTAGAAGTTTAAAATTTCAAACTAAAATGACCCGGTTATATAGACAAACTACCAGGCAGCAATGTCGATTGGAGAAGCATGTGCAGGAGAAGTGTGATGTCACGTCAGATTCATGTTGACACAGTGGCACAAGGATGAGTGTGGGAGGAGACACGTGTGATGCAGGTCGAAGATAAATACACTGACAGATGGGTGGAAAAGTCTGAACTTGTCATAAAAGGTGGGTAGAGATCGATGTAAGGTTGGGGAGACGGCATAACAGTGGAATCTTTTTTTTCTGAGCTGTTTTAACGTGGCGAGAGAAGGCTGACGGCTGAAGCTGGAGACGCAGGTGAAGTTCCAATGATGATTCATGGAACTTCATACACAGAAGCACACAGACAGGCACCATCTTCCTATAGTCAATCAATACCTTCCCCCGCGACCTCAGAGTACCTTTCATCACCGCCACACTCTGCGCCCCCTTCTTCTAGCGCTTTTAAAGCTCATTTACAGGTGAATCATGACGATTATGAAGTCCGTTTTTGGTTTGTTTTCCCCACGAGATTCAGGGAAACTCAGAGACGGTGGAATCTATTATTTGGAGCAACTCTACAAATGTACTCATTAAAGTACAATAACAGCAGGGAGTATTAAGCAATCGGCCTGCAGTTTTAATGTGGAGGGATTTAATGTATGTGCAGGATACGGTAGATTGAACAGAAGGACTCGACAAAAGAGAAGAGGAAGGGAAAATGTGGTGGTGGTGGTGAGGGGGGTGATGAAATGACTTTCAGTACACGATTCCACAAATTACACTTCTTTAAAAGTGCTGCAGATGAAGACAGTCTGTTTTTTCTTCATTGTTATTACTAATGGCTGCCTGAAAAAGTGTTTATTATTCTTCTGTGCATTAGTGAGTGTAGTAACTTTTTATTCATAAAGCAGTTTCCAATAGGGTTAAAAACAACTGTGTCTGTATTTACATGCATGTATTGTGTGTGTGTGTGTGCGTGTGCGTGTGCGTGTGTGTGTGTGTGTGTGTGTGCGTGTGTGTGCGTGTGTGTGTGTGTGTGTGTGTGTGTGTGAGAGATAGATAAAACACTAAGCCAACAGAAGTGTGAGCGTTCCATGTTGGTGGTGTGCGGTTGGGTTGGAAAACCTGCAATCCCTCTCTGTCACTGTGGGCACTCAGGTGTTCAACCACTGAATGGATGTTGCACAAACACACACACACACGCAAATCCATGCAGACTCAAAACACACACACACACGGCTTTGAAAAATTCTAATTTGCAAGTACACAAAAGCATCCAGGAAAGCAAAACACAAACCCAAAGTGCATAGAGAATCACACTGGAGCTCCACGCACCAGTAAACACAGAGGAACATGGGTAAATAAACACCGGGCACATGCGCACACAAGGGCTACTCTCGTCTTTTAAATAGCAACTGTTAAGCAATGACACACAATGAAAATGCTGATTTACAGTAGGGGAATGCGTCGGTTTCAATGTGCCATTCCAAAGGTAATTCCTGATTTATCCGGAAGCTGGTCAAATTGTGCAGGCCTCTCGTTCCAACGGCGCCGTGTTTCTGGAGACGGTGGCGTCCCTCAGCCGCGTGTTTTCCTGTTTGTGCTGCAGGTTGTGACTACCATCTCTATTTATAGGCCCTTTCCAGCAAAAAGTTGTTCTCATTTGTCTCTGTCTGGATTCATCTCCAGCCAATAATGTCTTGGTTTTTCTTTTTTAAGACCCATGAGACTAATTAGTGGATGACGGAAACGGAGTGGGAGAATTACCGAGGCCATATTAGAACATGATGTATAACCATAAAAAAAAGACACATTCCAGTGTTCTACGTTGATTGGCAGCTTTGAGACGTCGCTCCTGGTCAGCAGAAAGGTTTTCACCACTATGTTAGGATCTGAAGCAGCAACAAATATGTTGTACAATAATACACAGGCTTCAAGTTGCTAAATATGTTTGAAAAATTGAGGGTTTTCAACAGCCGCCATCAGAGGTGAAAGTTTAGTGGACAACACATCCGGAGGTACAAAATATATTGTTTTACAGACACCGAACATGATCTTTAGAGGAGAAATAGAAAAGAGAGCATCAGGGTAGCTGTTCATAAAAGCAGGACAAAAAAGATCTGCTTGATATTTGAATGGAGGTATTGCCTTTTCCCAAACACTTCAAACCCTTCGAGGATTCCTGAGAAGTGTCTGTCACCTGTTTGTAACATCCATTAAAATGTTTGTCCTTTTGCAGCACTGAGACCTGCAGCCGACCTGCGTAGTGGTCCAACCTGTTCTGCCCCAGCAAGAAGGTTCTGTTTTTTTACCCTTTAATGAGTGACTCTATTGGCTAAAGCCGTAAATCCTTGACATTTATCTCACTTAGCTTTTAGTCATTTCCAAGAGACAGCGGACATCTGTCAAACGACAACATGTCATTTTGGATCATTGAGCTTTTTGTCAAGAACACATCAAAACTCTTACTCAGAAATTCTTTTTACAGGAAGTAAACTTGAGCAGGGAGGGTCCCTATGTGTCAGTCAGAGCACTGACATCTGAGGACCCTCCTGTGATGACCGGCCTTTTCACCTGCAGTCGACTGCTTTGGCAGCTTCCTTGTGAAGCCATCACTGCTCCGTTCCCAGCAGGATGAGAAGAGACTGAGATTAACCTCTCTTCCCGCTTTTCGAAATCTGCTTGTTGAACATCTTCATTTATATTCAGGGATTCTTTCATCTACCTTTACAAGGCGACGGCTGGGTTGACCTCTCAACTTGAGTTTAATGCTTACATTTAAAAAAAAAAAAAAAAACTCTGAGCAAATAACAGCTGAGCAAAATGTTTGCTTTCTTTACTCTTAAGGCTGGCTCCTGAGGGGCAGAACTGAAGCTGTTTTAGGGCAGCTGAAGAGCCGTGCCGTCACGCTACCTCTTACAAGAAGCTGTCTGACACAAGCCTCTTCCATGGATTCACATAAGTTACTGTGGATCACAATATTTCCCTTTACGTAATCGCTGTGACTCGTTTTAGGCAGTTAATATCCACACTGTTTACTGCACTTCAGTGTTTCTACTTTGAACCTGTGGTGCGTTTAAAGACACTTGGCTAATTTCCTTTGTCCTCGCGAGCCGACTGAGTCTCGTGCTGGTTGACTCTCGGGGCGCTGATTTGCCTCCAAACCCAATTTGATTGGAATAATGAGACATCTGACCCTGATTCTGGTTTCCTACTCATCGGATATTTATGACACTATAATTTTGCAGAGCAGGTCGTCCAATTCCAGGAGAGATTTTCTGAGACCAGTCCCACGTGCTGGTGATGCAGCATCCCAATCTCACCCCTGATTATTTCTACTCTGTGATTCTAGCTCCTGGATGCACCTGCTCTTAAAGCAATGACTTCCTGATTGGTGGTTACGGGTTCGGCTGAGCCGGCGGAGGTGAAATCCCGGACGGGGAGGGTGAGGCAGGGCAGCATCTGGAAGCAGAGCACGCAGCTGAATTTGGACAGCATGTCGGACGTGGACACGTGACACCACATTCATCGTGCTCGATGTTAATTCCCTTTCAAGGCTCCCTCCCGACGTTTCAATATGATATCGTTGTTGTTCTCAGCCTCTCCCACCGAGCCTGCTCCTCTCAGACGCTCCGAGCCTCCTGCTGAGTCAGCGTCTGTCAATCAAGAGGCCGGCGCTGTTAAATACAGCAGCAGCAGCAACAACAGGCTTCTGCTCTGGTTTCTTCCCGCTCCCGAACAAATAAGCATGTGCGTCTGGGGAAAAAAAAAAAAAAAAAATTGCCATCCAAGCAGCAGAGAGCAGATGAGCCAGTGTTGTTGTTTCCTGTTGAGCAGTGTTGTACTCATCAAATTACACCTCACGACGGTGGTGGTGGCTACACGCTGCACTCAGTCAAAAAGAAAAGGAATTTGCATGGCAGGTTATTAATAACACATTTATGGTGCCTGGAATGGTGTTTATGCTAATTGGAGGAATTATCCTTCACATGTCTGCATTGATTCCGACTGATTTAAGCACATAATTTTGCAAGGAGGAATTATAAACACAGTTTAACAATCAGGTGAGGAATTCCTGGGTCTGATTTGTCACCAGGGTTTCCTAAATTACTGCCAAAACGATATCCTGCCGTGTGGATTTAGAACTGCTCGTCATCAAGACCTTTGTGTGCGGGGACGCTCCTGTAACGGTGTCCTATAGTTGAAGGTGAGGGACGACGAGGGTTGGTGACGGATGCCCGCTGCAAGTGCGTCACAGCGAGCGAGACAGAGAGAGAGGAGAGAGCGTAAATCTTTGCTGGAGACGGAATCAGCACGCCGGGTTTATGACCCTGCTCAGGGAGCCGGTGTCCTCCATCATCACCAGCACACGCGCACACACATCCAATCACACAACCGCGGTATCCTAGCTTCTTCCTTCAGCCGCTGCACTTCCTCATCATCCTCATACTCTTTGTGTCTTGTCCCTCTTGTCTGACGTCGTCCTCATCTGCTTGTCCGGCTCCAGTGTCGATGGACAAAGCACGGGACGTCCTCCCGCCTCACAAATCTCCCTCTCTCAGGTAGAAGTGGCCACACTCGCCTTGCACCAGAGATGTTTAAGTGCAATCCTTGAACATTCTGCATCCCTTATCCCACTCCTCCCGTCTCTGGCGCCATCATTCACTCTACTTACACTCCTTTCTGACTCCGGTCCTAATTGAGTTGTGCAGTGTCAGCCCAGCGGGCCTTTTCCGAGTTCCCTTTCACAAAAGAGGGAATGTGTGAGCGCTGCGTGTGATGTATGTCCGGCACTCACTCATGTCAAAGTCTCCCTATGGACTCCCTCATTCATCAGCCCTCTGAACCCTGCACGCTGTAATTGAAAGAGCCGAGAGTGGGGGGGGGGAAAGCGAACTGGGAGAGATGGAGATCAGGAAGATAGGCAGATGAATGCAGGTGTCTGTGTTCACACCTCTACCATAAACTCCCGATCTGACACCCAAATTCTGTAAATCTGAAATATAATTGTCTTTAAGTTGATACAGATATTCTTTGGTACTCATATTTCACTGTTTGAAAAACACAAAACACACACACACACACACACACACACATATTTCTATCATTATAGAGACTTTCAGACACATAATTACACCCTCCACAGCCAAACCTTTACCCAACAAAGACAGTCCTTTATAGTTGGGGGGAGTCCCACCTCAAAATGTCCTCATTTTGCACCTGAATATGTCAGTCCTCACGATGTACAAACACACACACACACACACACATATACACACACCTTTATCTACTTCAAGGATGCCCTGCCTGCTTTCATTGAATTTTCTTTCAGCCCAACTGACTTGAAGGTTCTTTGTCATTCTCATCTAGCGGATGCCGCACTTACACGCATACAAAAATGCACCCCCAAACAAATGGCACTGCCGAACCCTCAATGGTTGAATGCGCTCATTTCATGGGTTGCAGGTGTCCACAGTTCAGCAAAGTAGTCGGCTCTAACTTGTTTAAAAGCTGACACAGCACTGGGACCAGAACGGAGGAAATGAATTAATCACAGCAAAGGTCAAAGAAAACAAGCATTGATGCCGGGTTGTTTACTGTGCTGTCAGCTTGCTGTAAAGCGCACGTTCACTCGCGGCGCGTCAGATAATGAAGCTCGGTGAGACCTCGTCTCCAGGTAATGTGGCCTGAAAAATGTTGACCCCTGACAGCGAATCTTTCACAGCGATTATACCTAAATTGTGAGGACATACGAGACAAAACACAAGCGTAGTAAAAACACATAAACGGGCTTCATTTCATTTTAACAATGGCGACCCGGCTGAAAAGAGCAACACAGCAACGTTGGAGATGACACCAGATATTGATCTTTTCCAGGAGCTGACGCACGGGATTGCTTTGCTGCACACTCAAAGTTACTGAGGTAAACTGCTCATCAGTCTGCAGAGACGACACAGCACCATTAGCACTTCCAATACCAGTAAACCAATACGCTGTTTGAAATTAAAAGCCGACATGCTTATTATAACAACAAGTACTTGCTAATTAACTCACTAATCATTGGAGGCTGTTACGATGTTCTCACGTTAAACCGCAGAATAATAATGATAATAAAAAAAAACAACGCTGACAGCAAGAGCAATCTTGAGCTTAGTTATGAGAAAGTGTGACGAGCTCCACTTTATCAGCCTGATATTAACAGTAGCCACCACATTTTACAGTCTGGGTCATCTCGTCTCACTGTCAGTGCAAGTTGTCATCATGGCATCTAATAATATTGTAATAGTGAACGTTTCCATAGAAACTTTCCATAGACAGCCAGGGAACAAGTCATTTTTTCAGGTTCGTGTTGCAATGTTATCACAGGTGGTGTACGCAGGTGTCAAATGTATTTGATTTACTGTTTAAATATTCTGATTTAGAAAGTGACAAGATTAATCCATTTAAAAACAATAAAGGCAATACCTTGGGACTAAAAAGTTGAACAACATTGTTGGAGAGTGGGTGCTATGCTAGAATACTGTGTTGCTAAAAAGCTAGATTTATTCGCAAAAAAGCATTTGGGAGGCAATAAAAACCTACTAGAATAAAAGAAACACAGATTCATATTTACCAGCATGCTTCATTGACCTGCACCTGTAGCTACTGGACTGATTCGAGGTAATTGATTGATAGGCTCTCGGAAGGTCCGTTGGTTCCGTCCCTCATGTTAGGCGAGCATAAATGAAGACCCCCCATTCATGATTCCCCACTGCGTGTACACAGCAGTGATTTGACATTCTGCTTGAACAGAGTCGGGTGTTCCAGGGCGAGCTGCAGGGTTGTGACATGGGCCCCAGGTGTGTATCTACAACCTGATCTAGTCCCGTCAAGCCAGCAGTTTAGAAATAATTGAACAGCGAAGCTGCAAAGGAAGACTGTACACTCCACCACAGCAAGGCCAGTCATAAAGAATTAACCAGTTGGTAGTGTTGGGAGGTTAAAAAAGATGAAGGCTGTAGGAGGCCTTGGTGCATCATCATTTAAGCACTACTTGTTGTTTTGAGTCCAAGTGTCTATTCAAACGTAATAACTATCTGGAAAATGATTTCAGAGAACCCAGCGGTTCCATCCTTTTGAAGGTTGTCCCCTTTTCTCTGGAAGTTAAAGGGGGTGTTTGTTGGAAACCACAAACAGAATAAAAACCACACCTACCGAGGTTTTGGGTTTTCGATCAGACGACCCACTGCGAGCAGCCCAGCCAGCCATGAGCTGTACCACATCAGCGGGACGCCAGCGTTTGTCTCGCGTCTCATGTGCCTGTTTCTCTAATTCCAGACCTCGACGTTAAAAGAGAGAATGAGAAAGTGAGGAAAAACAAACCAGGAGTATGAAAAAGAAGAGGACTAAAGGTGACTGTGACTTAAGGCTGTGTTAATAACGCTGACAGCTGGTGACCAGTTTCCCACATAAAGCCAGAGTTCGTTTTAGAGCCACGTCCAAAAGTCTCTCCCTCTCTTTTTGAATTGCTTTTTAAAAACACATTTCCCCTACACAGACGCGTGATACGGGATTATCAGGACAGGACAGTGCTCCAGTAAACAGAAGGTAAACAGCGAAAGCTGGAGGAGATAATATATCAGACCAAAGAGCTGGCAGGGGAAAAAATGCCAAAAAGAAAATTGAGGATTGAAAAACAGACTAGAAGATGAAAGATGAGAGCTAACTCCATTTCTCCTCCAGCAGTATGCTGCATTCTGGGGTGTGTGTGTGTGTGTGTGTGTGTGTGTGTGTGTGTGTGTCTGTGTGTGTGTCTGTGTGTGTGTCATGTGATCTAAGGTCTTCAGTGTCATTTTACTGCTCGTGGTGTGATAGCAACCCATTCATCATCCGAGCATCTGGTGTCCCAGCAACAATTCACACACAGTACACACACACACACAGCACACACACAGACACAAACCTGCCCTCATGTGTGTTTATTGATTTCTCCATGTTTGTCATTTAAATTTTACATTCCTTTGAATGAATTTGCCTTTAATATGGGCTACCCAATGCCATCAAATAACACAGCATAGGACTGCTAAGCAGACTGTTAGCCAATCAAAGATCTTAAACCATGTTTAGAAACACTGGAGTGAACTCACAGACATGGTTAAACTGCCCAACAAATCACCTCTCAACCCTAAAAAGGCATTTTTACCCACCCTATCAGATATGAAGGTGGTTAAGGATTGAAGCAGAAAGCTCCATGTGTGGTTAAGGATGCAGGAATGCTGCAATTTTAATGACCTCTGGGCACTTCTGGTGAAATTGGGACCATTACTGGTTCTCAACATGCAAAGTGCTTCATGAGCTCATGGTAACATGATGAACACTATGAACCACATTAAAGCAGTTTAAGAGAGGGAGAGAGAGAAGTTCTTTCACCCAAGGATAATTATGTAAAATTAATACTCATTTATGTGGAACATTTGACGCGGAGCTTCTTCCAGCCAGACTGACTGAGTCAGTTTTCATTGCATTCTCCTCCTTTCACTGACCCCCCCCCCCCCCCCTCCATTCCCTTTTTGAGTCTGGTCCTTCAGGTGTGTGTGTGTTGGGGGGGTGGGGGGAAGGGGGGAAGGGGGGGCGTAACCAGGCTCTGGTTTTGCACCACAACCATTAGCATATTGTTAAGGAAATAGTTTTTCCCTTTAACTATCAGAGATACAATGCAGCCAAAAGGTTACACTCCAATTAAACATGGTTTTAATTAATGTGGCTGAACATAAAACCATTGTTCACCTGTCAGACAGCTTTAGTCCTGCAGGAAGGCTTAAACACATAATCTATTTAAATATTTAACTGGAAAGCTGTGCAAGGCTTGATGATAATTGAGCTTCTGTCGTGTCGAATAAAAGAAGGGACACACATTTGAGAGGAGATAATGAAAGCAGAGGGGGGGGCGCGGAAGAAAGCCGCGTCACGCCTGAGCATGTGGGGGTTTGCTGCCTTGCTCAAAGTTCCTGGCACCTTCCAGGGTATCATCCTCTCCAGATTTCTGGTTTCCCAGGACCGCCCCCTGCAGAGCGAGCCTTAACGCTGTTACATTCCGTATGCGGGCTGAGTCGGCTTGCTTATCTCAATGGTATGCGCCTCACTGCAGTAGCCTGCCTGTCTGGGTGTTTTATTTCAGCTGCTCATCTCAAAACGCTTCCCCTCCCTCTTCCCTCCATCCACCCACTTATTACTCAGTACAAGTTTCAGTGGCTTTGGTGTCTGAAGCGTCGACGTAGTCTCGAGGGGCCAGTTTGGAGCAGCCAGCTGACACATGAAAATCCCCCTGTTGGCCCACAAACCCCGGGGCATCTGCAGCCGAAGTGCTTGGCCTTTGCGTCCGTATCGGGAGCTAATGCGCTAAATCTTTCACAAAGAGATGAAAGTCAAATGCGCGTGTCCGCTCTGTCGTGACTTTACATCTTTTCGGGTTTTGAACCACAGCCCCGTGATGTCATGTGTTGTTTTTACAGCATCCAATAGACGTCTCAGCTGCCCAGGCAACCCTGCAAAAGAGGCCTCTGTTCAGAAACCTTTAACTTTGATACTTCACATCGGAAACCAATGACCAAAGCAGCCAAACGTTATTTTATCTGCATCCATGTTCAACTCCAAATCTACAAGAAACAAATTGTAATCCCTAATTGACTCCATCAAAGGGTTTGGCTTGACAGTCATCCGTATCTGCTTCTTCTTTCAGGCCAAATGGAAATGTGATATTTGATTTATTTGCCTCTTCTCCCGCTCTGCTGAGTGCTCATTAAAAAAAAAGGGCCAGTGCTTGGCAGGGAGGAGCGGAGGTATGGCTGCAGGGGTCACAGCTGGCACCGTGGAAGAGGACCTGGCACCAGGCATCAAAAAAATATGGGGTGGGGGGGGAAGAGTGCGACGGGAAAGAAAAACGAAAATTGGAGGCAGAAACGCTGTGAGGAACAAATGGAATGGAGGTCTGGAGGGAGGATGAGAAATGGATAATGATGATTGGACTTCAGCTGGGCACAATAGAGCCATTGGCTGGATAGAAGCAGAACTGATGAGAGAGGTTCAAATGCGGTGGAGGGAAAGAGGGAAGGATGGGAGGGAGAGGTGCAGGGCAGATGGGTGCACCCGCGTTCCTCGCTGCAGGAGCACAAGAAGAGCAGAGATGAACAGACCGAGACGGCACCAGGACCCTTTGATTCCACAATAGTAATCACCTTTGGGGAAGCTTTGTTTTCCTCTTTTGGACCGAAGTTCACCTCGGCCGTCACACTCTGTTCTAAATTAAAGATCAGATCAGCCGGAGAAGCGGCGGGATTTGGCGTAACCATATCTCATAGGTACAAATCAACATTACATCTCTGTTTATGGTACTGAGAGTCTCACCGAACGTGCACATCAGTGACTATAAGCAACAAAATCATGCCTCCTTGGTCAGATCTGTGCTGGAGCAGGTTAGCCTAGCATACAGTGCACCACAGACCTTTATCTCTCTCTCTCTCTTTCTGTGTGCTGCATCAGCCTTTGCTCTTCCTCCATCTGTCTTTTTCAGCCCCTGTCTCCTCCTCCTAAATCTCTGACTACAAATGCAGCCCAGCTCAGGGTCAGCTGGATGCTCCCCTACCCCACATTTCCTTCTCCGCCTCACTGCACCACTCTCTCTCTTCTTATTTTTCAATGTTTTGCACCATTATGCCTTTTGGTTTGCTATGCATCTCTTGTCCCGATGTTCTTTCCCTCTCTCTACCTATATTGGCTTCCCTCTACCGTTCCCTCGCTTTACGACATCTCTCTCTCCCTCTCCTTCTGTTCTGAGTACTTGGCAGCAGAGCCACGGGGTTAAAGCATGCTGGCATCTACCAGTCTGGCAGGTGTGTGTGTGTGTGTGTGTGTGTGTGTGGTCGTTTGATTTCACTACAAGGTCGACAGCTGTAGGATCTGTGTGTGGTTCCCGTTTTAGTTTCAGAGAAAATGTCACATAATGTGCAAAAGATGTCGACAAATCAACAGCATCGCCTGAGCGTGGAACAAAAGCCTTGTGTAACGAGCTGCAGAGGACAGGTCAAGGACCCTGTCCTGTCCAGGTCAAGGACCCTGTCCTGTCCAGGTCAAGGACCCTGCCCTGTCCAGGTCAAGGACCCTGCCCTGTCCTGACCCCAGGACTCCAAAGGGAAAATGCTTTTAACCTGCAGCCCCCAAGGGCTCATCATAATCTCACACCATTCCCTATTTAGTGCACTAATTAGGGACAAAGGCTTTTTTTTTTTTTTTAACAGCTGTTGGAATGTTAACGCATCCCACAATGCACTGGGAAATGTAGTGCACAATCGATGCTTTACGGACGCACCAGAGAAGCCAGACGTGCCGCCAGTCTGGGACACAGTTCTTAAGCAACGCTCGCCTTGTCTCAAAGCAGCTTTTTAGCTCCTCGGTGCATTAATGATGCTTTCCCACTAGTCTCTAGTCTGCATGTGGTAAGTGGTTTAATCAAATGGACACTATTTATGGCAACAATCAACCGAGACGAGGGAGAGTGTTGTGATTTTACATATTCCACTGGCAGTAAGCTCTCTTACAAAAAAAAAACTTCTGGAAGCTAGTTAGCCACTGACGCTAACTCTGTGCTGTGCTGGTAGCTTGCGTTCTCTTTGCTTCTGAGAATGAAATGTAACTTTAGTATGTCTGTGATATTTGTTGACCCCTCTTTGATGTTGTTGCTTTTATGTGTTGAAGTTGTGCGTGTATGGCACGACAGTTCGGATGTCGCACCGTTTAAATAGTCCGGACTTTGCTACGGTGATGAATCATTTATTCCATAGTGATTTTTGTCTTTTCTGCTAACTTTCCGATGAGAAAAGAGCCAACAGAGAGACCATTTATCAGAGACATCTCAATGTCTTCCACAGTTGTGTTGTGATTACGTGGCACTCGATTGTAATGGAAAACCACCAACACTACCATACCGCATCGAGTCCAGCTGCATGTCACTACAACGTGTAGTGGAAAGGTGCAATAAATAGTCCACTCAACTCTGCCCTCTCGGTTTAGCACATGTAAAACAGGGGGATTAGTGCACGTGATGACACAGCCTGAGCAGACACGCACGAGTCGGCTGTCTGCAGTTGTTTTCCTCTAACTTTAAATGTGCCTGGTTAATTATCTTTCCACGCGTAATGCATCTATGTAATATAACTACTTGATTTCTTCTTCTGCTCTTTAAGCGGATGCCACATGGACACGTCTACCTTTACGATATTTACTTCCAGCATCTGCGACGCTCGTTCCACGTCTAAATTCGGGATTCGATATCTTTGCCCAAGGGCACTTTGACACAGCCAAGGATGGCGATCAAGCCAAAGACCTTCTAATTAGTGGACAACTTGCTCCACTTCCTCATTGTCAGCTGCCTTCGGAAATTTGCGCTGCTAGCATTAAAACCGGGACAATCATAATCGACCAGACACGACGCGGTGTGCTCATAAAAGTCCAGAGTGCATAAAGCGACACTTGATATGGAGTTATTTGACCTTACCGCTGTCAATGACTGAAAAGTCCATTTTTGGAAGTGTGGAAAATGCGGCCGCATGAGGAGCCGTCCTCCATATTCATTTTAACAGTATTTGAAAGAAAACACAATAAAAGCCTTGATGGACACTTCTAATGGTATATCACACCTCAACAGACACAAAAGCAGATGCAAACACATACTAACGTGTTCCAGGGATGCACTTGCAATTCTGAGTCTCTCACACCCGCGCGCACACACACACACACATCGTGATTAAAGACCAAGGCCATCTGGAGGAGTAAAGAGAGCAAGGCGTAAGCGCCATAATGGATGCTGATGCAAGCTTTGAGACATGCCTTTTGTATCCTCCTGTCCTTCCTTTGCTTCCTGCTCACACACGTCCTATTTTCTTGCTTCAGATCTCGTTCCCTCCCTCCGTCCTCCCTCCTTTGCCCGTCATCTCTCGATTAAATGCCACATTAAAACCAAATTTTCCGTTTTCCTAATGATTTGGAATGGTTTCGGGAGACCACCGTGTACCCACAAGGTACCTGTTTCCCATCCAGCCGCACTTAACAGCTGCTCAGGGAGACCGCTGCTTCCAGCTCCTGCTGCTGCTGCTGTTAGACTAATGAAAATGTGGGCCGGGCACGGCAGCTCCTCGCTCCAAGTTAGTTGAGGGGCTCTTCAGATTGCACATTTGAGACAAAATTGCACATAAAAAGAACAACGTTTCCAAGAAGCAATTTGTGCCTTTAAAAAATAAACATGGCAAATGGCACATTGGTTCTGGGTCGGAAGAATTTTTCCACCTTAAAAGCACTCTTCCTCTACATCTGCTACACCAGGTTAAAGCCAGGGAGCGGCTGTGGAATGAACTTTTTCATGACGACCAAGTGCAGAACAGTTAAAACCTGCAGCAGCCTTAACTCCGTACCCTCAGTGAGATTTCACTCCTGGATTTCAGTCCAAAATAAGCTTATTTTTTGCTGCTGAACACTTTCTAGAGCCAGGATAGCAGGAATGTACAGTAACAGCAACAGTTGATTGTTACTGTTAACAGTAAAAATATGTGGTTAAAAAGAAGAGAACCGGTGGAATATAATCAGAACCCAACACAGGCAGGGAAAAGCTGAGAGGCACCAGGCTAAAATGTGACAGCAGCAGAAGCAATGGAACAACAATCAAAAGAGCACAGTGTGTCCTGGAACTCTGCTGGGATTCTTTGCTCCGTCTCCTCCTGTGGTGATGGTGTCATTAGTCATAACTCTCATAGCCGGAGGCAAAAATACCCACTGACTAAATTGGGATACACTATATATGTTTAATATGCTTACCTATACGCTAATCGCTAGGAGCGAGAGGCTGAACATCTACTAAAATGCAAACACAGGAACCTCCATCTGTCCCCGTGGTGAGAAAGGAGGAGGTAATTTACATGATTAATTACCTATACCTAACAAGCACCGGCGGCACTGAGGCCTCTCAGGGTTCGTCACATACATAACAGGCTGCGTGTGGTCGTGTGCGCACGCTCGCGCGCTCGTCGTGGTGGTCCCCCCCCCCCTTTAAAGGCTTTATATTCTGGCCAGGTAA
The DNA here is from genome assembly GCF_901000725.2 of Takifugu rubripes. Taxonomy (NCBI): domain Eukaryota; kingdom Metazoa; phylum Chordata; class Actinopteri; order Tetraodontiformes; family Tetraodontidae; genus Takifugu; species Takifugu rubripes. Next base: position 14,876,497 of record NC_042301.1, on the reverse strand, counting down.
CGATCTATAATTAATGATGCAGCCTTATCGTTCAATTAAAGAAAAGTCACTTCCAATTCTGCTTAACTAAACTGGATGGAAAAACTTAAACATTGCTGTTTAAACATTGCAAATTACATGCTGAGTAGCCTTTTATTTTTAGGATTTAAAGCCTACAAAAAGAAAGCTTTAAAAAAGGTGCTTTTTCAGGCAGACAGGCAGGTTAGCCTGAGTGGAGCAGCGCTGCAGCCCAGTTCCGGAGTTTCCTCTCTCATTTTCAAACTAACCGGGAACATATGGCCGGGTTCATTACCTGTAATGTGGCATTACGGCAGCGTCCGCACGAGGCGCCCGTGTGTGGGCGAGTACGTCCGCCTCTGCAGCTGTGGGTGGACACACACCTGTCTGGCCTCTACACACATACACACAGGTCCACCAAGTGTAGCGGTGAGGAAGGCGTGCCACCCGTGGACTAGGGGCACGCTCCGTGTTTGTCTCAAAAATGCCTTGTTTTGTTCCTTCTCTATATCTACTTTGGATGTTGCTGGTTTTCCATTGGTCGACTGAGGTA